>NC_069716.1:9841097-10173597 GCF_027358585.1 Pangasianodon hypophthalmus | reverse complement strand
ATATGAACTTACTAATATATGCAATAACTTGATTATTAATAATAACCAATAATTAATAATAATGGTAGGGTGTGATTTCCAGCATTGTAACAAAAAGAAAAAGAGAAAAAAAAAACTTGGCTATGCTTCACAAACCCCACTTTGCAAACCACGTATATAAGAAACACAAGAAGAGTGACGTGATTAAATGATTAAACTTTTACAGCTTAGCTGAAGTGAGGAATAATAAATGAGATCCATCCTTGCTTGTTTTCATTTACTGCCAGATTGATGCACTTTTATTTTTTTAATGATTACTTTCACTAGGCTGTTGTAGTCATGTGTGAGCACACTGTCTCTGAAAGTTCATGTGGTGATACAAAAGAAGGATTTAAAAACCCAATATTGCCCTGAGGATACTATGGGATGACTTGATGAGATGGTGCATGTGAGCAATGCAGCTGTTGTATTATGTGTCTTTCCCGAAACATCTTGAATTTTGGTGTCCATATTAATCTGTTTAATGTCTGCTGAAGGTTATGCCCCTTGCCCTCCACCTCTCTTGCTGAGCTTCATACTCAATGCCATTGTGGGTCCATTACACTGACTCCTTTGTATTGTGTTGTTATTTTCTGTTTTTGGCCGGTTATGAAATTAGTAGCAGTTTAATAATATTCAGTGGCATCACTTACCATAATTGCAGAGATAATTTTAGCTTGAACTTTTATGGTGAAGTACAGTGTCTTCCATTGGACCTGAATTTGTTTCTTCGTAGCAGGATAGTTTTATTCTTAATCAATTCTTAATGTCATTGTTAATCCATTTATGTCTGCATTCTTTGATAGTGTGAAGCACAATGCATGCTTTTTGGTTAAATAACTTACATGACAGATTATCACACAATATCATGTCGTGATAACACCACAGGCACATCCGAATTCTTACAATTGCCAGTTTTCAAGTTGTCTCACATATGCTTTAGTGGTCGATCAATCAAGCTATTCATACTGAGGGGGCGCACATGACTTCTAATGCCCTTAAGACTAGAAAGAGAAAGGAACTTTCTGTCTACAGTCCCGCCCCAGCTCTCCCAGCTCTCAGCAACTAATATAATAATATATAGTGGCTGGAGGGGGAACTTTTATGGGATATGAAAGGGAAGAGTATGAGAAAATGTCACACTATGGCCAACTCATAGGACTTTGGATATCTTTGTTTACAAGCAAATATCAAAGAAAAAAATAATATCATTCCCAGTAGTCAAAAAAATAGTAGCATGGGATATGAGAAGCCTGGATATTACACTGTACAGACTGACATGAGGCCATTATCTTGTATGGAAGCTGTCTGCTATGTGTATGTTTACAGATAAGATACAAAAGTGAAGGACAGTGTGAAAGGTGGTGGTCCATTCTGATAAGATTAAAAGACTTTCGTCCAGAAAACAGATCTGTTGCATGTTTTCATTTTGCCTTGTGTAAGGTAGGATGTACTATGACTCCAACAGAAACGCATTCAGATCCTCCTAAGGCAAACACTCTTTTGCACACTTCATGACTTCAAAGATCTTGTCTTGTGTCTTATGTGTAAGGTCATGAGTTGTTCTGTTGGTTTGTCTAACATGATGCGTTTTTTGGCACAGGTGCATCACAAAATTCCAAAGGAACCTCAGAAACCCTCATCTGCATCTCATCCAGTGCTGCAAGACAGAATGAAGCCCATGTGGCTGGTGATTGTGCTCCTGACAGGCTGCTGTTGGGCTTCCCGTTTCAGTCGTGACTCAACCCAAGTTGCACTCGGCCAGGTTCCCAATCAGGAGTTGGAGAGCACAGCCTGGAATGGCTCCAATGCAGAGCAGTCTGGGTCAAGGAACTCGCACCGCATCCCGTTCCCGCCTATGTGCGTCAGACCCAGTGAGATCAAGCACACGTTTAAGTACATCAACACCGTCATATCCTGCATGATTTTTGTGGTGGGCATTATCGGAAACTCAACACTGTTGCGTATCATCTACAAGAACAAATGCATGAGGAATGGGCCTAATGTGCTGATTGGCAGCTTAGCTTTAGGAGATCTTCTCTACATCCTCATTGCCATCCCAATCAACGTGTTTAAGGTAGGATACACTTCGTGCAAGCACTGTAAGTCATGCCACCCTTATATTAGTGGCATCCAGTTTGTAAATATTAATTGATGTGAGGAGGTCAAGATGAAACGAAGATAAGAGGATATTCCACAGCCTTTTGTGAAAAAAGTCAACTGTAATATATAAAGGGTGTCTCAAAAGTCTCCACACATAAGGGAAATTAATACTTTTTAGCAAAATGTAACTTTATATACAAAACATCCTCTACATGATTGCCATTTCTTTGTAAACACACACGGAGTCATCCCTCTCACGCATGATGAACTCGTGTTAACACAACTGGTGTTATGCATGTAATTGCATGTTCATAGCAACCTTGTGACAGATTCCCGATCCAGCCATGAGAATGATTTCAATACCTTCTTCTTTTATCAAAGGCATTCTTAAAGGCTATCTTATATATAAGTATGAAAAATTTTGGAAGACATTTTGCTAAAAAGTGTTCATTTCCCCTATATATGGAGACATTTGGGACACACTGTACATAAAAGTTGTTGGATTTAAGGTACAGCTTATTCTAAGGCAGTTCACAGTAAATTTTTGACTTATGACTTAAGGTTGGGTGGACACAAATGCGTGCAGATGTCATCCTACTTTTACCTCTGGAATGATAAATCGGTTCATTGTGTAGAGAAACTTGGACAGCAATTGGGCTTAGAGCTCCGCCAAGTAGTAGTGCGCTTTAATAGGAAATGGGACCCAAATATCTCTTGCATCATTTGGAAAATTATGCACTTATCACAGCATTTGAGGGCAGCCCAGTGAAATGTCACAAAAACCTGAAATACCAAATATGTATTTAATCCTAGTGATAGGTAAAGTATCATTTATAATGAATAAAAACAACAGGGCATGCTGTTATAAGATAATAATGAATAACAAGGTGATGTGATCTGTGTAATGGTAGGTTTATTTGTGTTGTGTTTTATTCTGTTTATACCACATCAATTTGCCAGTGATTGCAACAGGTCATCCTTTTTATCCATTTATAGTCACATATCATGGAATGTCCGAGTCAGATCCTTTTTCACTTATACTTAAACCTGTTTATTACTTATTATAAATTATATGGAGTGTCCACCATCTAAGTCCCTGTAGATGTTACTATATATGAAATAATAACATATTAGAAAGAGTGCGTATACTTAAACCTGTTTGTTACTTATTATACATTATATGTATAATCTGTGCTGCCAGATCTCCTAAATCTGTCCACCATCTGTGGATGATTTGTTACTAATAATAACATATTGGAATGAGTGCATTAATATATAAAAACTACTGTCATAGCCCTGCTGTTATAGAAATCTAATTAAACCTTCTGACCAATCAGATTTGAAAATTCAACAGCATTATGGTATAATCATCTAATAACCCCTCTAAGAATAACGTTTTTATGGTTTGAGAATAGTCACTACACACAGTTTGTACCCCAATGTATCCCTACAAATCAAGCTTAACTACTTGCACATGGAAGCAAGAATATTTGAATGAAATTGTAATGAAGGTTCATGTAATTCATGTTATTCATGTAATAGGAAACTACAAAAAACAAGCTTTGTGTGGTTTAACACACATACCCCTCACTGTTAAGACAACAATCGAATCGTTTCAAACATCTGGAAAAACAACTAATTTAAAAGAAAGATGAAGCAAGTGCTTATCTCCATACTAAGAAAATTGTAGAGAGGCTTAGAAGCCAAGGACAAGAGTTCAAGAACTTAACAACTTTAGACTTTACTTGCAAGATACAATAATTTCAAGAATGTGCATGTATTTTTTTTAAGTTTTTACTTTAATGTAGCTCTGTAATCTGTCCAGGGACAAATAACATATGTTACTGGCCAATTATCTTGTACTGGTCTTTGAAGAAGAACATGATTTTTCTCTCCAGCTGCTGGCAGAAGACTGGCCATTTGGTGTGTACATCTGCAAGCTCATGCCGTTCATCCAGAAAGCCTCAGTGGGAATCACAGTTCTTAGCCTTTGTGCCCTCAGTATTGACAGGTTAGTAAGAAAAAGGCCTTGTTTGAAATATTATTTTGAAATATTTGATCTGATTTATCAAATGCAAAAATCAGATGAGTACCTAAAACCTAAATGAATAAACACAGGCTTTCAATCAGAAATACTGAGACATCTTGGACAATGGGTAACCTGAAGGATGATATAGTAAAGATAAAGAGAAGCAAAGGGAAACAACTCAAATTTAAGACTCACAACTTGAGAACTTCAGATCATCACAGTGTCAATCTCAAGCAATCACGTATTCATTCAAGCAACTATGCAATCACGCGGCAGCAGCGAAATCCATAAAATCATACAGATACAGGTCAAGATCTTCAGTTAATGTTCACATCAGATATCAGAATGGGGGAGGAAGTGTGACCTCAGTGACTTTGAATGTGGCATGGTTGTTGGTACCTGATGGGCTGGTTTGAATATTTCAGAAACTGCTGATCTCCTGGGATTTTCACACACAACAGTCACTAAAAACAGTCACTAAAAACAGTGCACTAAAAACAGTTGAAGATGTCCAGTTAAAAATGTCCAGAAAAAAAAAATCACCTGGTAGTTTTCCAATCTTCAACTGCCTGGTAATCATGTGTCTGCTGTAGCATCAGATTCCTGTTCTTGGCTAACAGAAGTGGAACCCAGTGTGGTTTTCTGCTGTTGTAGCCCATCCGCCTCAAGGTTTGACATGTTGTGCATTTTGAGATGCTTTTCTGCTCACCATGTTTGCAAAGAGTGGTTATTTGAGTTACCAGCACCTTTCTGTCAGCTTGAACCAGTCTGGCCATTCTCCTCTGAGCTCTCTCACCAACATGGTGTTTCTGCACACAGAATTGGCATTCACTGGATTTTTTTTTGTTTGTTTGTTTTTGGCACCATTCTGTGTAAAATCTAGAGACTGTTGTGTGTGAAAATCCCAGGAGATCAGCATTTTCTGAAATACTCAAACCAGCCATGGCCAAATCAAACCAACAACCATGCCATGGTCAAAATCATTACGATCACATTTTTTCATCATTCTGATGTTTGATGTGAACATTAACTGAAGCTCTTGACCTGTACCAAGAGCTGTAATGTAAGTGTATGGTGAGTGTATGAAAAAAAAAATCACAAAGGGAGTCTCATAGGGAATTCTTTCTGCAAATAATTTGATCAAAGATGCCAATTGTATTAAACCATACGCTGCTATCTGATCAGATATCACGCCGTGACCTCGTGGAGCCGAGTGAAGGGGATTGGGATTCCGTTATGGAAAGCCGTGGAAGTAACACTCATCTGGCTACTGTCAGTGATTCTAGCAGTGCCTGAGGCTTTGGCCTTTGACATAATGGAGACATTTTACAGAGGCCAGAAACTGCGGGTGTGCTTGCTTCATCCTGTACAGACCACACAGTTTCTGCAGGTATTACCACATTCCCCTTGCATTCAATCACAAATAAGACTTTATATCTTTAACATGTTCATGCATAGACAGATTCTAAGGGTAGCTTCCTTTGTCCAAATTCAATGAAGCCATGATTATCTTGATTATCGTTATAGTTGTACTTTACAGAAGATCTGATTTCTGACGTACAAAACAAAGAATCTGAAACATGACAGTGCATTTTACCAAATTCTTCAAATGTATTGAACATTTTGAATCTCTTCCCCCAAAGTTTTATCAGGATATAAAGGACTGGTGGCTGTTTGGCTTTTACTTCTGTTTACCGCTGGCCTGCACTGGTGTCTTCTATACCCTTATGTCATGCGAGATGCTGAAAAGGAAGAAAGGAATGCGCATCGCCCTCAATGATCATATGAAGCAGGTACTGGCACCTTTTGAGTCCTTTGGAATGTAATTAGAAATGCATTATTTAACCGCCCATGTCATATTTTCATATGATCATTTATGCTTTGTGCATTGCCTCTTCTTCAAGCGACGGGAGGTGGCTAAAACCGTATTCTGCCTCGTGGTAGTCTTCGCTCTCTGCTGGCTGCCCCTGCATCTCAGCCGCATCCTGAAAAAGACTATCTACAATCCCAATGACCCCAACCGCTGTGAGCTCCTAAGGTAGTGACTCTCTCCATTACTTGATCTTCTACCAGCTGACAGCCCAAATTTAGTCGTGAAAGGCACAGCTGAGTACTTATCAGTAGCGACTTTAGATGAATAGTGTGCCAACAGCAGATGTTCCCGTAAGGGCATTTGCAGTGCAGTGCAATGAAGTTCAATGCAGTCCCACAGCTCACTTCCTGTTTACTTCTCTCTCACCTTTCCCCTGTTAACCCCGTCTGCATTGCTAGCTTCCTTCTTGTGATGGACTACATCGGCATCAATATGGCCTCCCTCAACTCATGCATCAACCCTGTGGCTCTCTACTTTGTCAGTCAGAAGTTCAAAAATTGTTTCAAGGTATGGAAATGAACCTTGCATTGTGTTTGACATGGCTGAGCAGTTGACTGAGCTCTAATTGTGTCTATTTCTGCTAATCCCTTAGTCATGCCTCTGTTGCTGGTGCCAGAGGAATTCTCCAGCCATTGAGCAGGGCTCAGGAGTCCGCTGGAAAGGGTCAAGTCATGGTAATGGTCTGGATCGGTCCAGCTCGCGGTCTAGTCAGAAGTACAGTTCCTCCTAAATACTCCATGATACCTGAGGTTCCTGGGCTTAGCAGCAACCAGGTTTGCCCTCATCAGCAGCAACCACATCATCGATTCCCATCACTCCTGAGGACCCAAACTGCCATTGATTCTCATTTCAAAACTACACTGTGGCCAGGACAGCTGAGCAGAGTCACCAAATCTCTTCTGTTCAAGAAGATTTCCAGCACAAAGAATACATGTACAGGTTAAATCACAGACTGGATGAGTGTTGTAAGTTATCTAAGTCGCTTGTAGCCCATGCAGGCTGGATCCTGGATGGCTACACTTTAGGGGACTTTAGGAGCCCATGATGAGACTGAAATACTGAGACTGCACTGGAGGGAGAGTAAAGCACCACGTGTTTCTAGTGTCCATCTATACTTTAGAGAAAGCTTAGGAACTTCCATAAAACAAATGAAGTGTGGCTGGTGGAACAGCACTGATGATATGTACTTGTACTTGCCAATTTGTAGCAATAACAAGTCATAAAAGAAAGTACTGTGTAAAACACTATCTGCAACACTAATGGCATAAATGGCGCAAGCTGTATTATTATAGTATTTTAGGAAGTTGTAGCGCAGATCTGTAATGAACATGACTCACTGCAGTGAACATCTGCATCAACATCTCATCTATATGGCAGTGTAACTGATTTGCCTACTACTAAAGGAAATGTGCAAACTACTGGATATAAGCAAGGTACATCTTTCCAAGTTCTTTCAAACATGGGAGTCCAGTGAACCCATCGAAAGTGAAACCACCACACTACTATTACATTGATTTGGAGTGAAATACCACTGGCACCTCCTAAAAGAAAATATGAATATGACTGATAATATATTATGGAGCATTCTTATTTTTGTATATAATAGATCTCTGATGTTGTCTCTAGTCATAATGATGGTGGTGAATAAGAAAGATAATTAGTCATGCTTATTTTACCTCTTGCCCTGTCACATCCTATGGGTCTGGTTTCTGTACATGTTCACTACACATATACGCACATTTCCATTGCAACAACTCGTTTCAAATTGAAAATGCATAATGTTTTAATACTTGGCTTTATTATTATTATTATTATTATTATTATTATTATTTTGCTAAGAGATGGTTTAGCCATAGCATTTATGATTTTTGAATCCTTGCTATGGCAACATGGGAGAAACCTCCTTTTTAAAACAAAAGCCGCAGTCAAACCAAAGGCGAATAAAATTCACCCAGCGGAAAAGCCAAGTCACTGAACGGGAAATGATGTGGGACGGGAAAGGCTCATTTGCTTCAAGTAGCGTTTACTCTCGTTCGTGCCAACTTTATCTAGGTGAACCATGATCTGTGAATTAATGAACCTCTGTGTTGTGAGACAAAAAAGAAAAAAAGTGAGTGGGACTGTGTTTGGCCGAGCTGCTTTTTAATGCATAGCAGCCACACTGAACTTTCACCTGGCTCATTTCTTATTGCACATCTGGAAAAAAAAAAGGTAGCTAGCTAATGTTATCCCTACAGCCTTTCCGAAATCACATGGCATCAGGACTGCCTGTAATCACCTGATTCTGAATCGCGGGTGAGAAAAAAAAGGGTGGCAGTGGCCCAACACCCATCAGAACCAACACAGTGTTGATGCCTGTGACTTGACAGTATCATGGGATCAGCTGGTTTATATCCTACTAAAAAGAAATTAAAATAAATTCACCGTATGCAAAAAGGAGGAAATGTGCTTGTGCATTTCTGTATCGACAGACAGCACAGGGGGATTGTCATGTGTATCGCATTTAATATATTCTTTCAGTATGTAGGCTATCATATACGTCATCATTTTCATTTGATTATTATTTCATTTTCCAAACTTAATAAGGAATATATATTTTTGTATTCCATACCTTTTTATCTACTGTTTCCATCTCAGCACGGAACTACTAATACTAGTCAGAATTAACATGACATTTATGGCTTCATTGTGTAACTCTTCTATACTCTTTTCAGATATTTGATATATTTACTTTTCCCATTGTGTAAATTTTCATTCCTCCTAGAAGGGTTTTATTTTTCATTATTAACAATGCTTTTATATTGTACCTACTTATTGTCAAATATGCTGCAATAAATGCTATTTTATCACACTGATGGTGCCAGTGTTTGCAATTCCGTAGTTTATTGGGAAGAACCTGAACATCACTGGTGTGGTTTGATGTTTTGTGCACAAATCCTCAAATCCTGGTCCAACTCATGAGCGGAACCACTGCAATCACATCAATCAGCGGTCCAGAGTTAATTATTTGCAATTTGTCACAAAAGCAAAATTTAGTCCATCTTCCATGGGAGCCGAGAAATTCCTGAACGAAGTTCATATACACAATATCTTTATGGAGAAAAAGATGATAATAATAAAAAATAAAAAATAAAAAAAAAAGTTTTAGTTAAATAGTTTGTTAGTACACAGAGTTTTAAACTGAGTGGTTTCTCTGGCTTTCTGCAAATATCAGTCCAGCATCAGATGTTGCTCATATGACAATCCTCTTGGTCCAGATTATTCCATGGCCTCTCCCTGCTGTTCTCTGAAGTCTTTCACTTGTGCCTGTCGAATCAAGCATTCAGCAGTTAGTGGAACTGGCCAATTCTTGAAAATGTTTGTGACACGCATGACAGCTCATTACACACAAACACACACCGACCTTTATTCATCAAAGTTGCATATAGTCTAATTATAACATGAGCGTATGCAAAATTCATTCACTCGAAATTATTTATTAATATTTGTACATCATATCTGTGCGATCATACCGTCAGTGTGCATGCAAATTCGAGCATACCATTTTACACACCCCTGTTAAAGTTTTTCTGATGAAAACAATTAAATCCAGATGAATCATGTCAGAACTTTTCCCACATTCAATGTGAAATTACAACGTATAAAAATTAAGTGAAAAACAATCAGAAATGTTAGGGAAAATTAGGAAAAATAAAGTTACAGTAACCTTGTTGCATGAGTGTGCACACCCTTTTATAATTGGGCATATGGCTGTGTTCAGAATAAACCAATCACATTCTATCTCAAGTTCAAAAGTTATTATCATACAGCTGTCATTATTGAAATTATTGTGATTAACCCCAAATAAAGACCAGCTGTTCTTGACATCTTCTTGGTTTCATCTGACTGCTGAAGATGTCATGGTCTGTAAAGAGCTGACAAAGCATGTACAGGGTCTTTTCCAAAACATTAGATGTACCATGGAACACCGTGAAGGCCACAGAGACATTACCAAGAACAGGACGTCCCTCCAAAATTTACAAAAGGACAAGACAAAAACTTACCAGGGAGGCTGCCGAGAGACCAACGGCAACATTAAAGGAGCTGCAGGAATATCTGACAAGTACTGATTACTCTCTGCATGTGACAGCAATCTCTCATATTCTTCACATGTCTGGGCTATGGGGTAGGGTGGCTAGACAGAAGCCCTTTCTCACAAAAAACATCCAAGCTCCATGTGTCAAAATGTGTAACGGTCTGATGAGAACGATCTAAAAGATATAATAATTCCATAATTCCAAAAGGTTTTATGTTTGGTGCAAAAAATGCACATTAACAAAAGAACACCATGCCCATGGTGAAGCATGGTGGTGGCAGCATCGTGCTTTTGGGCTTTTGGAATTTCACCTTTCAGTATGACAGTGACCCAAAGCATACATCCAGATCAACAGAGGAATGGCTTCACCGAAAGAAGATCAATGTTTTTGAATGACCTAGCCAGAGCCCAGACCTGAATCCAGCTAAAAATCTGTGGGGTGACCTGAAGCAGGCTGTGCACAGGAGACGCCTTACAATTTGATGGATCTAGAATGTTTTGGAAGAAAGAGTGGGAAAATATTGCCATGCTGATAGACTCTTACCCAAAAAGACTGAGTGATGTAATAAAATCAAAAGGTGCTTCAACAAAGTATTAGTTTAGGGGTGTGCACACTTATGTAACCAGGTTATTGTAAGTTTTTTATTTTTCTTTTTTCCCTAAAAATGTTTGATTGTTTTTCATTTTATTTGTACGCCGTGCGATAAGACATGATTTATCTTAGTGTTATTCTTTAATTCACAAAAACCTGCAATTTTAACAGGGGTGTGTATACTTTTTTTTTTTATATCCATTGTAGTAAGTACTATAAATAATAGCAATAGAAATAGCAAAGTTCGCCCTATTCTTGGGAGACTGTGTGTTCTACAGCCATATATGTGGTCAGGAGTCTAGAAAGAATAACTGGCTCTGTGCTCTGGGTGGGAGGGATGGTATTACTCTCTCTCCTGTCAATCAAGCGTGACACTAACCAATCGTGGGTGTCTGTGAGCTCATGTATGCGAAAGAGGGCAGAAAGCATGTGTTAGCCTTCACCCTCACAGGTTGTTAGCTGTTGTGTGATACAGGAGAGCTGGCTAGTCTGTGGGAAATGGCAAATGACAAAATGGGGTAAAAATCCAAAATAAAAAAATAAAATTGTATCATTAATAGCATTTGGTATCATACTAAAATGCAGGCAATGGGGTTTTTAGTGTCCACATGTCATTTGAAATAGTGAATCAGAATGTGCAGACGTGGATATTTATTAGTTCAGTAATCCTTCAGCCGAGGTGCATTTACTAACACAAGGTCCATGCTGACCCTGTTGCGGAGACTTGGACAGATGAACCACATGCCCAGGTTACTCACAAACACTTGAACATCATTTACAGGTTTTTTTTTGTTGCTATTATAATTCCATATTAACACTAAAAATGCCAGATGTACCTTTATTTATTTGGTATGTTGCTTTTCAGTTTTTTTTTTTTTTTAATATTATTTGTTCAGAATGGAAATGTGGCTTAGCTATATACATAAATTAAGTTCTAATTAAATATTTAGTTCGAGCTTACTTATTTGAGTTCTAAAATGAAAAGAACTAGCTATAAGTAGAGTTCAGGTGAGTTTGGAAAACAGTTCAGTGATCTACCTGAATATGACCTTAAACAGCTTTATTAATAATAATAATAATAATAATAATAATAATAATAATAATAATAATAAAAAGCACACTTGTCTTTATTTACAGGAACTGCATACAAAAACATCTCTAATTCAGCTTCACTGATTTTTTTTTTACACTACATTGCAATAAGTATGTGAACACCTGACCATCACACCCATATGTGCTTGCTGAACATCCAGGTTTCCACTGCATTCAAAAATTCTAAGAGCATCCAGAACTAATGAGTATTTCTACGTAAGCGGTACAAATGTCCTGCCAGTATTATTCTTATCAAAATCAGAGACTTTGGATTTACGAGAACACTGTGCAAACTGAATGCTCATCTAAAAAGTAAAGAACCCCCCCACGGATATCCTGTACAGAGAGAATCTCTGGGCCATTACCAGAACTACACAACTCTGATTCAACAGGGAGTGGGGAAAAGAGCCTGAAGGACCAGCTGTGTGTGCAGCTTGCCAGTACTAACAGGAAAACCAGGAAACGTGGTTGAGGGGTTTATCTGGGTGTTAGCAGGTGGCAGAAAGCTGAGAAACAGTTGTGATTTGAGAGTGTGTGTTTGGGTTCAGTCTCACCTCAAATGTGTGCAAGACGTGTTTACAGACATCGGTGAGGTCGTTCAAGCCCTTGCGCAGAGGTTCGGTTGCTGGGAGACCTCCTAGGAATGTTAAAGAAAAATATAGTATATTATATAAATATATATATATAAATACACACAGATCAGCCATAACATTAAACCCACTGACAGGTGAAGTGAATTACACTGATTATCTCATTACAATGGCACCTGTCAAGGAGTGGGATATATTAGGCAGCAAGTGAAGTTGATGTGTTGCAAGCAGGAAAAATTGGCAAGCATAAGGATCTGAGTGACTTTGACAAGGGCCAAATTGTGAAGGCTAGAAGACTGGGTCAGAGCGTCTCCAAAACAGCAGGTCTAGTGGGGTGTTCCCGGTTTGCAGTAGTTAGTACATGAGGAACATGACAAAGAGTTCAAGGTGTTGACTTGGCCTCCAAATTCCCCAAATCTCAATCCAATCGAGCATCTGTGGGATGTGCTGGACAGACAGGTCCGATCCATGGAGGCTCCACCTCGCAACTTACAGGACTTAAAGGATCTGCTGCAAACGTCTTGGTGTCAGACACCACAGCACACCTTCAGAGGTCTTGTGGAGTCCATGCCTCAACGCGTCAGAGCTGTTTTGGTGGCACAAGGGAGACCTACACAATATTAGGCAGGTGTTTTTAATGTTTAATATTAATGTATGGCTGATTGGTGAGTGTGTGTGTTTGTGTCTATATATATATATATATATATATATATACACATAAACAAATACATACACACATGCACACACACGCACAGTTTGTGTGAGGAGGAATGTGTTTGACATGTTCACCTGGCATACTGTGTAGTTTGATGCCAATTATCTACACCAGTTTGCAACGTTCTCTACAAAACTAAATGCTCCCAATCCACTAAATATCTCACAACAATGCCAACTTAATTTTTACTACACGTATGCATACACAAGATGGCTGTGTTCTTTGGTGCGTTGGCTTTGTAACATGTGGAGCATACTGGACACAAGTTGTCCTACTTCCCACTTGAGAAGTCGTAATCTTTGCTTTATCTAACTATCTTCCGAACACTTCCCCCTGTTAAAACACATAATGCACATAATGTTATTAACCATTGTGTTCTGTTCACTTTTTTTTTTTTTTTTTTTTAGTAATGGATGCACTGTTCATGGGTCATATTGACTTTGAGAAGCAGAGGCAGAAAATAATATTTGTAATGACCAACCCTGAATACATCTATGCTTTGTGTAACAATAAAAGACATAAAAAAAGCACTTCTCTTCCTTTGGGATGCTTCCACCAGCAGGTGTATCCGAGTGAATTCACTTGCTTGTTTTATTTGTACAAAGCAGCTGGTGTCAACTGATATTTCACCACGTTTTGTAATCCGTTTTATTCTCTGGTCAGAATGACCCAAATATAACCCGTGGAACATAAATATAGGGGCTGGCAGTTCAAACAATTTTCTGGCCAGTAGATAAGCGAATGGATGTGGGGCAGAAACAGTTAGGAGCTACAACAGCATGTCTCAGACTCTCTACTTCAAGTTTCAGACTGAAGCCAGCAGTGGAGCAACACTGGAGCTTTTCTTTTCGGAGGGAATCAGGGTTGAGGGAGTTGGCTACAATTTAAAATTTCCTCCTTTCCCATTAAATTGCCACATGGGACAAGATTGAGATGAAGTGTTCTGCTTTAATCAAACTCTGAAAATAGTTCAAACGCCTTGAATCATGCTTTTAAATTAATGTTTTCCATTAGACTAAGCGATTCTGTATAATCGTCCTCAGATGAAGCCACAGCAAAAAACAGCAATATATCCTCAATCTTGGTCGAAGTGAATAAATTTGAATTTTTTTTTTTTTTTTTTTTAATAAACCACCATCATGTCACAGTACAGTTTACTAATCCTGCACTCGTCTATTGGACAGTTAAGATCCTCTTTCTGTGCTAAAAGATAAAGCTTTGCGCTTTCTGAAATTCGTTTCGGTTCTGGTGAAGTATAACTAGCTTAAGGATTTAACCTTAATTATGTGTGGTCTAATGAGTGACTACTAAAAATATATTGTATTCAGAAACATAAAATATAGAATTTCCTACACTTGACCACTGACACTGCTCTTTAGTCTGCCTTGATTGAAGTGAAGTTAGTAACACATGTGAAACTTTGGTATCAAGACTGTTTCAGAAGATCAAACCTATAATTGGATATGGGAGGATCTTGTGCAACTTTTAGGTCAGGAACTCAAATGAAGACAGCAATATTACATATCCATTACAGATTCTTGTTATTATTAATAACAACATTCTCTTCTTTTTCATAAAATATCAAATTCTCTCATCTTATGAAACAAAAAGCATTAAGAAAGATATGAAGTCACAGCTGGACATATTCTTATTCATCAGATCAAAAGTGCCAGCCAAATGATCTGATCTGATCTGATCTGATTGTGTGTCTGTTGTTTGTTACAATAACAAGGAATTCTGCTGCACTTGGATTGAATTCTCAATATAGTCTTTTGGAATTGTGTATTAGAGTAGATATAAGGGTCCATCATATCTAGTCTCTTGTATCCACAAAATTAAACCAGAACTGACTGAGTGCATGTTGTTGATCAGTTTCAGTAGACTTGTATGAAGGCATGAGGTATTTGTGTAGAAGCGGCAGAGCTCCTCTACCAGCTGTAAACACACAAACCACCGGACTCCAATTAGCTTCTGGCCCGGAAAATTCCATAAAAGTCAAAAACTCTTGTCATGCGTTCCATGTTGTTGAGCTAAGAGGAGAAACAATGCATTGACTGACCCTGCTGATGTGTCTTATTGAATTCTGGCTGCAGCTAATGACATTAAGAAATTTTAGGTGTGTTTTGTATGTGTTTGTGTCAGGCAGTAATCCTGTGGACCGGGAGACGACAACACAGATGTCTGGAGGAAAAAAAAAAAAAAAAAAAAAGTCCCTTCCTTAGAGCCTGCTCCAGTGTGACTGAAGAGATGCTTTTGTTCTGTGTCTAGCCTCATTCAGTACAAGAATAATCTAATTAACATGAAATAAACTCATCTCATGCCAAAGAAAGTTAGAGTTAAGGAGAAAAAATGTGCTTCGAGGTCCAAGGAAGCATCTCTCACTGTCACCCTTAAAGAAATGGGATAAACTACATAAAGTAGGCTACAAATTAAGGGTGGAATGGTATGAAGAAAGAGAGAGGAAGGAAGGAAAAAAAAAAAAAAAAAAAAAAAAAAAAAAAAAAACATTAGCATTACAATCATTGCCGCACTTTTTGGTATAAAATTAACTGATTACAGAAGATGATATTCAATGTCCTTGAACAGCGCAGCTAAAGAGCATTACTATGAACGTAGAGTCCTTTATTATTATATAGTATTATTATTATTCTATAAATGTAAAAGGGGGGTGATCCAATTTTAGAATATTTCCAAGGAAGTCCTAATCTCACCTCGTGTCTGAATGCGGAAGTTGATCTTGCTCTCGGATGGGTGTGTAATGCTGTAGCCACAGAACTCCACTTCAGGACTGTGGAAAGGGAAAGAAAAAAAAAAAAAAAAAAAAGACACCGGCAAATCACATTAACCTGTTGAGCTAAATGGATTTTATGACTAAATCGTCACAGGTTCTTTCATGCCTGTCATATACCTCATTTGCTCTGTATATAAAGTGTATACTCTGTATACACTTTATCCATTCACTCTGTACTACTTATCTGTTCATCCATCTGTTCCATCTGTCTGTCCGGAAAGTTTACTGCAGTGTACTTCAGTATTAAAAGGGCAGGTTGTAATGATTAAAAGTGTTCCTACACCCATAATAACCCCAATAAACCCAATAATCATTAAAAAACATCAAAGGAATCTATGATTTGCGATACTGCCATGCATTTGATTTCAACAAACTGAAAACGCTGTACAAAAAAAAAATAATAAAAGAAAAAAAAAAGAAGAAAAAAAAAGTGTTATTTATGAAGTGTATTTATTTATTTGATTATGACGGAATTGCGTCAAAACACATGAATTTGATGGACAGGTATTCATGATGAGATTCTGTTCCAGACTTCATTTAATTCCAGAGCACCAGGTCATACTTTTGGAAATAGATGAGTTTTCCCATGTGCTTGTTTCTTCTCTGAGAACCAGTAACAATGTCGTGACCTCGTGACCTCAGCCTATAGAAGGTCTCCACTAGGTCACTTTTGTCCTCCATTCAAGTGTTGATACCGCTCCCTAAAAAGTTTTAAACCATTCTCTACTGAGGATAGAAATGATTCAAACACACGACAGCTTTATTGACGTGCAATGAAGCAACATTTAACGTGTAAAGGTAGAGGGTGAGCTCCATGCTGCCACTTTGAAAATGTCTAAAGTGACACCACTTGTGTGGAAAGCGCTGCTTTAACCTTTTCTAATGAATGGGCTAAGCTCTATATACACAGCACAGCTCTTTTACAGGACATAGTGACAGTCAGAAAAAAGCAGTCTTACGGGAAAAAACAAAACAAAAACAACACACTACATGTGTGGAAAGTGACCTAACAGATAACTTTACTGTCAAGAGATGACGAGGCATTCTGGAAATGAGCAGACGGGAAAACTCCACTTGCTCCATCCGAGCAAATACACGTAGTCAAAGAACCACATTTACATACATCATTTTATGTTTGGAGCAAAAACATTACTGGTCCTTTTTATAATTTGCTTCTTGCTATTAGTCAGTGATGAATCTACTATTCTGCCAGGCATCTTTTTTTCTTTTTCTTTTTTTTTTTTTTTTAAACATGCCCACACAGTTTTGATCAAAACTGTGTGGGCATGCAAAAAAAAAAAAAAAAAAAAAAAAAGAAAGAAAAAGAAAAAAAGATGCCTGGCAGAATAGTAGATTTATTATTGTTCTGCAACTTTTTTTTACCTTTTGAAAACAGTCTCTGTCAATATGATTTGAGACTTAATGCTTTAATGCTTTATTTCCTTGTGGGCAGTGTATGGTCTTTTAGTGCATTTATTTAAACTTTAATTTAAACAGGTAATATATTAAGAACAAATTTATATACAAATTTATTTACACAGATGTGGCCTGGCAAGCAACAAGTTGAATAACAGACAAAAATAAAGGTACTAAAGTGTGTGTGTGTGTGTGTGTGTGTGTGTGTGTGTGTGTGTGTGTGTGTATGTATGTATGTATATATGTATGTATGTATGTATAGATAGATAGATAGATATGAATTGACAGAGGCTATTTTCAAAAGATAAAAAGAAAAGGTACAGAGCAGTAACCAGTTTCTCTTTCCACAAATCGTTGTACTACTCAACTACTCTTGAATTTCTACTTCTACCTCCATAGGTCTAGTAAATATCATTATTGATTAATTCCCTAAAAACAACCCATGTTTTTATGAACCTTGATCAGTTACAAATGGGAACAATCTCTTACTTCTTCATGATCATGTATCTGAGCGAATTGCCCAGTGTGTGGTCCTCTTCATGCAGGACGAATGTCACACAGCCTTCATCAGCGCCATCCGCTTGGACCTATTTACAAATACAGAACACAGTAACAGCAGCTGTGAGTAAATATGAGAAGATTCCCTCTAGGAGGAGATATGGGGTACCTATTGCTAGAAAGGAATTCTTTTATGTGACAAGCTGTTGTCTTGACTGTTGAATTTTTTATTTAGATTCTTAAAAGATCTGACATGATTTATCTTGGTTTTATTTTTCACATCACAAAACCTGCAATGTTAACAGTGGTGTGTAGACTTTTATATCCACTGTAAGTAGCTAGTACCGTTAGATTGCTTTGCTAATCTCCCAGCAAACTACTATAAAACCTGGCATGTAATATGTAAATTAAACAACCTGTTTGTGTTTAACTACTTTTTTGTCTATGTATTTGTGTTTAACTAGTTAAGCTACACTATATAGCCAGACGTTTGTGGACACCATCACACCCATATGTGGGTCTTCTCCAAACTGTTGCCACAAAGTTGGGAGCACACAATTGCATAGGATGTCACTGTATACTGTAGCATTACAATTTCCATGACAAGGTCCATGAAGACAAGGTTTGCCAAGGTTGGTGTGGAAGAACTCGAGTGTCCTCCACAAAGCCCTGACCTCAACCCCATTGAACACTTCTGGGATGAACTGGAATACTGACTGCACCCCAGACCTCCTCATCCGACCTCACTGCCTGACCTCACTAATGCTCTTGTAGCTGAATGAGTGCAAATCCCCAGTAAAGGCCTGGCAGTAAAAGCATCTCAAGTGAGGAAACTCAGCATTTGGCGATGTCCATTTTTATATTTATATTAGTTTGTTCAATTACTTTTGAGTCTGTGAAAATGGGGGGGACTATGTAAAAAAATTTATGTAATTCCTAAATGATTAATGCAATATTTTTGTTAAACCCCTTGAATTAAAGCTGAAAGTCTACACTTCAATCCCATCTTGATTGCTTCATTTCAAATCCATTGTGGTGGTGTACAAAGGCAAAATTACAAAAAAATGTGTCACTGTCCAAATACTTATGGACCTGACTGTAGCTACTACTGTTTCTCAGCAGGAAAAAAAAAAACAACAAAAAAAAAAAAACAGTGGACAGTGCACACCCACAGCAGCAACTGCTTCAGAACATTCAACATTCGGAACATTAAAAGCTTATATTAAACATCATCTCAGTGGTGTAGCCAGGAATTCATTTCAAATTAATCTTGTCATTAATAACGTTAATAGGTGTAGGAAATAAAATACCTTTATGAAAATGCTATACAAATTACATGCTATTAATTTGGCAGTAATTACATCTCACCTTATAAAACCAGATCTACTGGGAAAAATGCATGATTCTGATTGGTTAATCCTGTTCTCATCATAGCAGCTGCTAGCCAGTAAAGTAACACGTTTGTTTGGCATAGACCTTTTATGAGCATCATTATCGTGCAATTACTCTGCAAAACATGTTCTTTCACGTGTGTTATGTTAACTACAAGCATACACACACACGTACATATATGTATCATATATGTATGTATGTATGTATATGCGCTTGTATATATACTTCAATCACATCTTGATTGCCTCATTATATATATATATATATATATATATATATATATATATATATATATATATATATACATATATACATATACATATATACACACACACACACCGCATCATCATGATAATAGTGTAATCCATGATAAAGCTATATAGCTATAGGGATAACTGAATTTCACCACACTGAGACTTTGACAAACTGTACGCCAACATACCCGATACTTAATACCTAATAAAAGCTAATGTGGGCCCCAAATCATTGAGGAGAATCAGCTGTTAACAGAAGACAGGAAAGGTGGAGAGGTCAGAAACGTAAGGGAAATCCACTGATCATAAGATATTTTCTGTTTTGGGACGGAAAGATCTGTTGACACAGGACAGGAGGGGCAATATGAGCCGAAAGTGGAAGAAGATAAAGAAGGGGGGGTGGGTGGGGGGGGGGGGGTGGGGGGGGGGGGTGACAGATTAAAGCTACATTAGCATGGTGGCCAACTTAAATTTCTCCTTATCAGATTAAACAGCAGATCAGATGGTTTGGCCTGAGTGAAAATCTCAACACTGAAAGTTTTATTCAACATGCAGAGTCCTTTCTGATTGTTATCTCTCTCTCTGTGTGTGTGTACATATATCTCCTGACTACACAACGTTAACAAAACATGAAATTGCTGAACATTAATGTAGTCCTGCTGTCAGGTTTTGTTTGCTTTGCTAATGCCATCCAGTTATGCAACTCTGGACCACTGTATCAGTGAGACGTGATCATTCGGAATGCACCGATGCCACTTTTTTCCTGCTTGACCTGACACTGAGATTAGACATCAGCGCACCATCAGTGCGTTATGCTGACCAAGCCGAGTGTCTGATCATCAGAGGCATGACTGCAGATTGTATTTGAGTCCTGGGGTCATGTGCAAGATCTGTGTGGTGTCAGTCAAGATCAACAGCTGGGGTTTGTCTGGATGATCAGAGCACACAGTTTAAAAAAAAAAAAAAAAAAAAAAAAAAAAAAAAAAAAAAAAGGTATAGTGACTGGTTATACAGCTCATTTTTACATAGCAGCTTTCTACAGTATCAAGAATGCAAATATGATGTGATGTTGGTTAGGAAACCAATTTGGCAGACGCTCTTGTACAGAGCGAGTTACGGAAGCAAGTCCATATTCTGACATTAACTAACTAACTAAATAAATAAATAAATAAGCAAGCAAGCAAATGTAATAAGCATATGAGCATATGTATACTTAAGTACTTATTAAAGGGAGCTACTGAACTTTTTTTTTTCCCCAAAACTCCCAGCTTTGAATGCTGAGACTGGTTGAGCCAAAGCAAAGACGAATTCCATGCTAATGGGAAAAACACTACCTGTTCTGGTTTGTAACATTATTTAAGATTTAAGCCCGAGACATGCTTTCAGAAAAACTTTTTTTTTTTTTTTTTTTTTTTTTTAAACTCTACAGGAGAATCAAATATTAGACAATCCCATGAAGCAGCAGTGGTACAGTACTATACAAGTCAGGTTTTGGATGCAGCTGTACACCGTATCAGTGCCCTCTAGTGAAGTAACATTCAAACTCCAGGTATTTGAATGAATATCTCCAGCTTTTCATACACCTACTACTAAATCATACTGTATTTGACTGAACTTGGAAGTGGGAAGTCGGAGCGCAGAATTACGTGGAAAAACAAGGACGTCTCCGTGAAAGCTCGTCTTTTATTTGCTCTGTCTGAGCACTTAAAGCTCATAAACCAGCAACAAGTGAGCCATCTAACACTAGTGAAGTGAGTGATTCCTTCCATAAACGATAGTTAAAGTTAGTTTTCTCCAGTGCCTGCACTTTGTAATGGTCTGTAGGTTTTCCACCATGGGAGAGTCTTCAGGACAGATGGGTTGGTGCTTTCTGGTTTCTCAGTAACATGAAAAGAAAAGCGGTGTATTTTGTCATTAATTTCAAGAGAAAGAAAAAAGAGAGGCTGGTGAGGGAATGACTGTTTAGCACTGCTATAATGTAATAACATAACAGGAGCCAACTTGATTCAAATGCATTCCACAACATTAAATATATCTATAAAAATTATTTTTGTTAAAAAAAAAAAAGCATGAATATTTGTTTAATTAATGGAATGTAATTGTAATGTAATTAATGGAATGGAATGGAATTAATGTTTGTTTAATTAATGGAACTGTAATCACTGGCGGATTTCTGTGGTATAAGAGGAATAAGACACTTTAGAGCGTGCTGTTATAGGAAAATAATTAACTTTGTATGTAAAAGTGAATTGCACTGCAGAAGCTTGACACTCTACCATTCAGGTATACCTGCCACAAATAATCCTTTCAGAACAAATCACTGTGCATGACAAATCGTTACTCTGCAGTCTCGATTCTTTAATTTTCAAAACCCCAGCATATTTACATTACTTGCTGCAGCCAGTGTCCGTTAGGTCCTCTCTCCATATTCAGTTACAAGTTCCCAAATCTAATAGCTCTTTTGGTTCCGTGTCGATTCACACTACAAGCGAACATACAAACTGTACTGACATTCATCCTATTTCTATAACATATATAAGTGTCAAAGTAACACCCACATGAATGCCAGGTTTCCCAGCAGTGCACTGCCCAGAGCATCACACTGTCTCCACCAGCTTGCCTTCTTCCCATAGTGCACCCTGGTGCCATCTCTTAACCAGGTGAAGGACGCACACACACCCATCCGTCCATGTGATGTAAAAGAAAACGTGATTCATCGGTCCAGTTCTGATGCTCACATGCCCATTGTAGTCAGCATGGGCACTCTGACTAGTCTGTGGGTACACAGCCCCATACGCAGCAAGCCGTGATGCACTGTGTGTCCCTGACACCTTTCTATCATAGCCAGCATTAACTTTTTCAGCAATTTGTTCAACAGTAACTCTTCTGTGGGATTGGACCAGACAGACTAGCCTTTGCTCCCCATGTGCCTGAGCCTTGGGCGCCCATGACCCAGTCGCCGGTTCACCGGTTGTCCTTCCTTGGACCACTTTTGGTAGGTAATAACCACTGCATACCGGGAACACCCCACTAGTCAAAGTCACTCAGATCCTTATGCTTGCCCATTTTTCCTGCTTCCAACACATCAACTTCGAGAACTGACTGTTCTCTTGCTGCCTAATATATCCCACCCCTTGATCGGTTTTATATATAGGTATGTATGTGTGTATGTATGTATGTATGTATGTATGTATGTATGTATGTCTCTATGTTATGCAATTGTACCTTTGTTTTTGTTGTTCAACTTTTTGCTTGCAAGGGCACATATGTGTAAACAAATTTGTATAAAAAAATAAATTAAAAGTTAATAAATAAACTAAAAGACCATACATTGCCCACAATGAAATAAAGCATTAAAATGTGAACTTTAGTTTATATCTTATCCTATAATGTAACACAGCTGATCACTTTCTTCATCACACTTGTATTAAAGATTGGGAAGATATCATGCTAATGTTTACTTGAACATAGCTATATGCTAATGCTAGTTAATATTAGATAAATACTGCAATCGCCACTTTTTCTCTCGTAAATAAAAAGGCAATGTTTAAAGGGGAATTTCCACATCCTCTTGATCTTATGACTTTATACAAACTAGAATGTAATATTAATGCAACTAAGCAGTGCAATGTGCTCTTTACTGGCTGCTGAGGTTCACCGTGTGATATTGTATTTTGCTCTCCTTCCCGCAAGAAGGTAGAATGACCAGAAAAAAAACATATTAAATCAGTTTTTAAGTTAAACGGATATATCTTTATTAAACTCACCATCTCCAAAACCGGCTTCTTTTCTGTATCAGTACCAGCCATGCTTTTAACGCCGAAGATGTCGCTTAGAGATGACGTTCCGCCCGCGACGCAGACACATGACGTTATTTGTTTTCCTTCGCCTGAGACCAGAGAAATGACCGAATCCCAAATGGCCTAGTGTACTTCATAGGGTATGAACCTATAGTTACTCCCTATGCACTATATGACCAATATGCAGCTATTTGGGATGAAGCCTATATTAATGAGGGAAGCGTTTCGCTTCAAAAAAAAAAAAAAAAAAAAAAAAAAAGCCTTGACTTTATTATTATTATTATTATTATTATTATTATTGTTGTTGTTGTTGCTGTTGTTAGTAGTAGTAGTAGTAGTAGTTGTAGTAATAGTAATAGCAGGGGTAGTAGTGGTAGGGGTAGTAATAGTAATAGTAGTAATAGCAGGGGTAGTAGTGGTAGGGGTAGTAATAGTAATAGTAGTAATAGCAGGGGTAGTAGTGGTAATGGTAGTAATAGTAGTGGTGGTGGTAATATTGTTATTGGGTCATTGTCCCAAATCGGTGCCTCAGTTCCTCCGGGAAAAAAATTATATTTAAACAGTTATAAATTATAATGTATTTCCTGTAAAAAAATTTTTGTGAAAAAATTTTAAAATCCAAATACGAGTTTGTGAGCTCTTTTAAAATGCAACATGATTTAATGTGTCTTCACGTTAGTTACTGTGAATTATAGGGTTTATAAAAGAAACTGATCAACTGACATGAAGTGATATTAGACTAGCAAACAAATTTTCCAGTGATTTATGATTTATGACTTTCTTCAAAGTTGCTGAGTTTCAGAGAACGCAGTGGCAGCGAGTACTCAAAAACAGTGACATAAACTATATACATGCAATTTATCCAAAAATCAGACAATGTATTGACGTGACCAGACCTGTAGTGTCTTGTCTTAAATCACAAATTTATTTATTTAATAAATTTACAAATAAATAAATAAAAATTTAAAAGAGAGAGAGAGAGAGAGGGGGGAGAGTGTGTTTTAAAAAAATATCAATTTAACCAAAATTCGGTCCCGGAAACTGTGCCGCTGGTGAAAACGTCATTTCCGGGATGCAGTGGGGCGGAAGTTACTGAAACCTGCGGAAGGAACTTTCAGCAGCTGTTAAGCTTTTTAATGTTTACAACGCAAATAAAGCCTAGAAGGTTTGATTAAAACTGTACCAGGTATGTTTATTATCATTTATTAATCCGTATAGGATTATAGCATTATAATAAACTGGCTGTCTATCTAGAAGGAGAGATTTCCGTCGATTTGTTTGCCTTATTAGCTAGCTTAGCTTCCAGAATGTTTCATGTTATGCTAGTGACTAAATAGCTATGTCAGACGGGTTATTTTTTCCCTACCCGTATTCCGATAAACCCGCCTCGTTTGATAGGATTGGCTGGTAGTAGTCGTAGTAATAGCACATTGGCGGAGTTTGTGAGAGAACGGCGTAGCAGCCAATCCAGGCTGGATGCTGAAAGCCAATCATTGTAGACGAGGCGGGGTTTGTCGGAATACCGATGGGACAAATAAGTCGCGTTTGAGTGAGGCAGTTTGAGAGCTAGTTAGTTTAGTCATGTGATGTATGTGGTGAATAATTGAATAATGAATAATCAGTGAATAATCAGGGGATCGGTGTGTAGAGATTTCTAAGACAGAGAGGAATGAAAAACATTTTAGCAAGCTGCATGGTTTTGTTTTCAGTTGCTAACACTGCTAGAGAAGCTGATTGAGTAATCAGGGGATTTCTGCCATGCTTATTAAGTGTCTGTGGTTATATGGCTCTTATAACACATTTAACACAGAAACAGTACTATCTGGCAGATATGGTTTCTATCCTTATGTTTTCAGAGATAATGTAATCATTATTCTATCTGTGATGCTTGAATTTTTTCTTTGCTGTGTACAAATGGACCAAACCAAACAGTTCTTACCATCTAAACTCATTTAATCTCAACTAGTTGAGCAGCTGTGTGCATTTTTGCCTCAGTACATTTCAAAATCTGCTTTATAGGGGTTTCTGGAAATATAATATTTGATCACAGCTGGGAGTGATGAAGAGCTACAGAGCCAGCTGATTAAGTAAAGAGTAAAACACTTGTGCTTGGTGTGATGTGGCCCGAAGTTGATTATTTTTCCATTAACAGCACACCCCAAAGTGTTTTATTCCTCTTATACCCCAGCAATGTGCCAACGATTAAAAATTTTAATTTATTAATGACCAATATGTTGTGATTTTTAACCACTTATAGGTGCAGTTAATGTTCAGTGAGCAGGATAGTTCCTGTTGTCACTTACGTTATTGCAGCTGTAAACAGTTACTTCCTCACCAGCCTCTTTTTTTTTCACTCTCTTGAAATTAATAAGATAATAAACGCAACTATGGGATGAAATTAGTCTCAAAAGTATTAACAAATGCGTTCACAGTTATCCCTGAACTTGATAAATGTTGCAAATGCATCTTACTATCCACAAACAAATGCCTTACAGTTTGTGTGTGAAATTCAGAATTAAACAAATGTGCAGCGTACAAACGGAGACATATTTGTGAATACAAATGTTCTCTTTTCTATCAATGGATCATAATTTGTGCATTCAAAAGATGATGTGCGTATGTGGATCAGGTGACACACGTGCCTTCGTTGACATCTTCTTTGTGTCGATCCTGTTCGGTTCTTTTGGATTTTGAGAATTTCTTTCCGTGGTTTCAGCATATCAAGTTGATAGATAATTGTGCATGCGTTTGTTAATAATTCTGAGACTCATTTCATCCCATACGCAACATGATACCAAGAAACCAGAAAGCGGAAAGTCCTCAGTGCTGTGGACGTTCCCGTGACGGAAATCCTCCTGACCGTTCCAAAGCAAGACGCTTTTCATAAACATTAAAATAAACATATACGTAAAGACGTCTTCACCATATCACCATCTGTGCTTCGTTTAACAATAGCATGTTTGTAATCTGTTTATCTTTAGCCTTAGATTATAGATCTATAATCTATCAACGAAATGGAGTGTCCCTCCTAATGGTGCATAAGAATAAAATAAAAGGATATAAATATTAACATAAATGCTCAGATCTGTTCAGGTAAGATAGTAAAGCAGCTAAGATATTGCTCTTAACATATTGCACATTTAAACAGTGTGATCTGGGAAGATTTATACATTTTAAATATAACAGTAGAAATTAAAATTAAAATAAAACTAAGGTGTTGCACATTACAGTATTGCACATTTGTTTGTTAAATTGCTATTTTGTCATACGTACAAATTTTTGCAGTTGGGGATAAATAAATAGGAAGTAGGAGTCTATAGACGTGAGTGTGTGTGTGTGTGGTGCAAATAGTTCCTAACATTCAGTGATTATGCTGCTTATCTGCCATACAAGTCCCTGTGAATGAGTTATTACTACAGAAACCATAACATGTTATTATAACGAGCGCATTAATCTAAACCTGTGATTTGCATTACAGCCGGAGCTACTGTCAGTTACCTGCTGTTATCGAACATTAATCAACACCTCCTGACCAATCAGACTTGATCCTTCAACAGTGTTGTGGTGTAATATACTTTAAGCCGCCATACGGTCATTTTTAATTTATTGCCACACTTGTATAACATTTGTTTTGGTTGCGTTTTTGGTAATATTTGAACAATAAGTGTATAGGAGGGATGTCACACAGTGCTAGCTATCTGTATCCGCTTAGTGCTCCAAATATTCATATCCACATCTCAAGTCAAGTCAAGTGGCTTTTATTGTCATTTCAACCATATACAGCTAGTTAGTACACAGTGAAAAGAAACAGCGTTCCTCCAGGACCATGGTGCTCCATAAACCAACACAAAATGTACGTGCAAACGTGTGTAAACAGCACAAGACAGTACAATAACTACCAAAACAGGACAATAGGCACAGTAAGAGACAGTGCAGCGCCAACTAGTACACAGTTCTAGTAAGAAAGTGAATCAGATATAACAGTAGTGCAAAAGAGTAACAGTATAATAAATTGCTGTGAATGTAAACATAATTTACTATGACGTAGTATTCAGCTAATAAGCTTATACTATATATGGACTATTGGGGTAGCAGCCAGGTAGAGAGTATAGTAATGACAAGAAGTTATAAACATATTTTTATAAATACAGTTGTATTGATATAATCCGTATTTGGATTTAAAATCAGAAATGTATTATTTTTGTTATTATTTTTCCTTCCTTATGTTTATCTTCCCCTGACTATTTCTAACATAAAAAACATAAACACGAATAGTGCACTTCATATTCGTTTCTGTATTTGCATAAGTTTAGAACACGTTATCTGTTCATTCTGAATAATAGACTCATAGTAGACTACAGTACTGTGCAAAAGTCTTAGGCACCCTATTTTTTTTTTGAGTACAAACTTTGTTATAGATTTTTATTTTATGACTTCTGCATTGTTGATTCGGTACAAAAACATTTTCGATTTCCAAACATTAGTTTTCCAGCACAAAATTAAATGTTACAGAAAAATGTTTGTATGTCAGTAAAGAAAGCAGCATATTACATAAGAGACACTTTTCAGACAAAAAAAACATAATGAAGGCTGCTGGGTTTTGCTACAAAAATAAGAAGCAAGTGTGACAGTCAAAGTCTCCAGAAGAACTGTGGCTGCTTCCGCAAGATGCTCAGTAACACTTACAGCTCATTTCCTTATAAAACTGCACACACTGTACCTGAGACTACTCTTTTTTTTAAGGATCGTCACACCAAATATTGACTTTGTTTCATTTACTACTGTTTACTGCTCTTTATAGTATTTTTTTTAAATGTAGAAACATTTAATTTCATTATTTTTGCAGGCATCTTTACTCTACAGCATTTCTTCGCATGTGCCTTTTGCACAGTATTGTGTGTGTGTGTGTGTGTGTATATATATATATATATATATATAATAAAGTCATGTATTTACAGTGATCCAGTCACAACCTTATAGACATAACAATAGTAAAACCTTCAAAACATTCCAAGATTGAGATATGTTAGTTGTATCTGTGTTGTAACATTTTACTTTCATAATGCGCACTTGAAGTAAATTCCATTTCCTGCATCAATAATCACGTGAAATCAAGACAACCTCTAATTTCTTTTTTAACAGAAATGCAGTGATAGTTCTTTTAAAGATTTACAAACTCTACAAAAGAAGAATATTTTCAGTTAGTGTTGTGAGAGATGAGGTTAAATGGTGTAAGATTGGAGCTGATGTCAGTGTTGTAATCCCATCAGTTTAGCAATGATGCCTGTTGTCTACTTTGTGTGTGGGTACACTGTACTAATACACATTGTCGTTGTAACCGCTCTGTTTGCGCAAAGTGATGACCTCCGTCGTCGTTTTCCACTTTGCAGCTCTGTGCTATGGCGATCCTTTTCGCTGTGGTAGCTCGTGGAACCACCATACTTGCCAAACATGCCTGGTGTGGAGGAAACTTTCTTGAGGTGACGGAGCAAGTTTTGGCGAGGATTCCATCTGAAAACAACAAATTAACCTACTCACATGGCAGGTAAGAAACGTGAAGCCTCCTTTAAGCTTCTGTTGATTTTTTTTAACATAACACCTGATGTTATCGCTCTTGTTTTCAGCTATCTCTTCCACTACATCTGTCATGACCGAATTATCTATTTATGCATCACAGATGACGTGAGTATGCAATGTTCCCTATTTATTGAATTTTCCCTGATTGCTCAGGCCTTTTTCCACTGCACAAAGTACCACAACTGTCGTAATACAGGTTGCACGGTTTGCTGGTGCACTTCGTGTCAACCTGTACAAATGTTTCATTTCTCAAAATCTGTATCAGTACAAACAATGGATCTCTCTTTTAATATTTTACTAAAATTGTGTGTAAATGTTTGCCTAAGCCAAACTGAACTAAATTTTCCTCCAGATTTACAAAAGTTTCAGAAACACTGATGCGTTACTCATGTGATCACCCATAAAGTGTAAGGCATGTTCCTGACACAGATCATTTGCATTTAGTGACGCCCCCAAAACTCCATAAAAGGTAAAGCACACCAAGGGCTCTTAGGCGTGACGTGCACTAAATCTTACGTCAGCTGAGGCATTTGTTTACAGTTTATGCCTATGCATATATTTCTGTTTATATAGCATTATGGCATTGATTAGTTTTATTTGTCATAATTTATAGAATTTTACTGTATTTTTCATATTCTTTAATTCTTTAATTTATGCCAATAATACAAACAACAGGGTTGTACAAAATTTTCTCGATGGTACTCTTAGTCTCTGACCTAGTGAACTAGCGTGAGACTGTTTTTATAGAGACTTCTAAGCTCTTTTATAAGTCGCTCTGGATAAGGGTGGTTGCTGAATGTTCTAAACGTAATAAAAATAAGCAATTTCAACTTGCATATATACAAGTGCAGTAATCCATGCAAATTAAGGGATAACAAATCGAGGTTTACATTAGTTAGTCTTCTTATGCGTAAATTTACACACAATCAGGAGCAGGAGTAGGTAAAGAATGTTTTTCCAAAATTATGGGATTTTTATGAATACCAAATTTCTTGTATAGACGCTCATACGAATGAGCTATGAACAAATCTGTATGTATCCAGCTTAATAAATGAGGCCCAATGATTTTTAAACAGGGTCAGATTAAATTTTGCGGATATAACGATACACTCTCATCACAATTCAATTTGATTCTTAGAGTATTTTTAACAAAATTTGAATGAAGAAAAAATTGACTGAAAGTCTGCTTCAATGCAAAACAGTGTATGTTTTCATTTGTGTAAAACTAAATAAATTAAAAAATGCTATGAACAGAGGTTTAATATTGATAAACAAAATGTCCAACATGTTCACCATATCTTAAAACTGAATAAATAAATTTGTAAATTCTCCCCAAAATTTGATTGAATAAACAAGGACTCTGACCTGGGGAAAATGATTTATTTTCTGTAGCAGTGCATGAGGTGTCATTTTAACCGGAAATAGAGTAACAAAGACGGCTAAAATGCCCGACTTCCACTGCCTCTTTCTCGAGCACTGTAGATCGCAGAGGCACGGGTTGTTTGAAAGCTGTTGAAGAGCTCATTTTAACTGTTATAACGTGGTTGTATAAACGTATAATGCATAATGTGTGTTTGTCATTGTGATCTGGAGCTTATGGGCCCAGTGCATAGTCATTATATTCTAACTCTCTGGGCTGTTCAAGACATCTCTTTAAGTTGGTCCAAAATTAACTAGAGCCCTAAGCTCTATTGGTTCCTGTTTTTGAATGTACAGTGGGAAAATGCTGTTGTTCTGTGTTAAACTATTCAGTCTTTTATAAGTTGAGCATTTCATTCTGTTAATGATGACATAGATGACAGTTCTGTGGATTTGTATGCAGGACTTTGAGAGGTCACGTGCATTCAGTTTCCTTAATGAAGTCAAGAAACGTTTCCAGACCACCTACGGCTCTCGAGCTCAGACGGCTTTACCCTATGCCATGAACAGCGAGTTCTCCAGCACTCTTGCTGCACAAATGGTGCGTGACATTTCACACTACATTTTCCCCATTCAAGCTTCCTGTCCTGTCTGCACATCACTGCACCTGTTCATTTGCATTAATTTTACACACACACCCAAAACATTTCCTCCAGGTAACCATTGTTATTAGTTTTTAAGTAATTTTTTCCAGCACCGAATCACAGTAAAAAGGCAGCTTCCAACACTGTTAACTGCAGTCAGTCCTGATGGGTTTCTGTTGCATGCGCACATGAAAAAGCTGATTTATAGTGTATGATTTTTGTCACCATAAGGCTGTTGCAAACATAAAAATCACAAATCCTGAAAGAATTCCTTCATCGTGAGTTAAGATTGCTGGTCTTGTATCGTATGACATGATGACTGCTGACTGGTTTAGTACCTTTGCAACCAAACAATAAGAACAAACAAGTTCTGGTTGTATCAGAAGTTTTGGCCCAAAATCTCAGATTGTGAATCTTGCCATGGCCATCTACAGTGTCACCTTAGGAGAACTGCATGGAATGAAACAATAACCATGTGGCAGTTACAAAGGAATAAAAAATTAGGCAGTAGCAATAATAAAAAATAAATTAAACATGTGGGATTCCATATCAGAGCACTTGTTCGCACCAGTCGTAGTAAACACTTGAATCTGTGCATGAAAACCCCTTACGTTAGCTGTTTGGGGACTTGTTAGGATCACATGCTGCAGTCATGTGATTGCTGTACTTGTTGGAATGTACCATTTTTGTGAAAGTGGGGGATGGAACTAAAATACTGACACATCAGTTACACTGTTACAGGTTAATGAATTAAAGATGTTTGACATGTTTGGGATCAGGTCTGCTGGGAATGGGATCAGGAGAATTGGTATTGGTGAGAAATGGGTTAATCAGGGGTCTGCCTGTTACTCTGGTACAGTCCGGTGGTGAGCATGAGGGATTGTTACTTATTAATAAATCACACAACAGTTTTTACCCAGGGGCTTAAAGAATGCTATGAGTGTAACTAAAACATGCATTACAAATGATATTTGAATTATGGAAAATGTGTTTATAATAATAATAATAATAATAATAATAACAACATGGTGGGAATTTTTTTTAGCAAGTTAACATCAGAATTCTTTTCTATATTTAGCTATACTGATTGAAATTCAGTTAGTATATTTAAAAAAAAAAAGAATATTCACTTTGTTGTTCAAAACAGTTATATATACATACAAGAGAACAAGACCATAGAAGCAGATTTATTAAAATGTATATTGTCAAATCTAGTCAGAGGCAGTCAGTGTTATAAAAGCACTCATTACACCCAGAATACTTTCATAAAATCATAATGTAATTTGTCACAACAGCAGTATTATATTGTCCTGTACAGCTCCACTGTATGTATTGATATGTATTCTTTTTCACAGAAACACCACTCAGATCCAAGAGGCTCAGATCGGTTGACAGAGACACAGATGCAGGTGGATGATTTGAAAGGCATTATGGTCCGGAATATTGGTGAGACTTCTTCTAACTTCTCTAAAATAAAATTGTAAAAGGAGAACAATTCAATGTAGTGTTACTAAAAATGGGTGGGTTCAAATAGAAGGTGTCATGTTCTAAGTCGTTTAACAGATCTAGATGTAAATATCAGGAAATGAAAGCTGAAAGCTTTTGTCTCGTATTCATCTTTTGATCTCAAACCCAAATGTCTTCAGCGTATAGCAAAAACAAAAGAATTAGCCTTGCTGTTCCAGTACTTTCGGAGGGCACTGCGTATGTCCCCCTGCTCATCCCTGATTGTGTGATCTCAGTGATTTTGACCTGGGCATGGTTGTTGGTGCCAGACAGGCTGGTTTGACTATTTTAGAAATGGCAGATTTCCTGGAGATTTTCACCCACAACAGTACATAGAGTTCACACAGAATGGTGCGAAAAACTGAGAGGCAGTTCTGTAGGCGAAAAAGCCTTATTAATGAGAGAGTTCAGAGGAGAAAGGTCAGACTGGTTTGAGCTGACAGGAAGGCTACAGTAACTCACATAAGCACACTTTACAATCATGGTGAGCATAAAAGTATCTCAGAATGCAATGTTCTCATTTTAGATCTCGTGGCACAGAGAGGAGAGAAGCTGGAACTTCTCATTGACAAGACTGAGAACTTGGTGGACTCGGTGCGTGTCTTTCTTTACTCCTGCATGTTTCTCTTTTGCTGAAAGTGATAGTGATGATGTTTTTCTTTGCTTCTTGTTCCTTTTGCAATATAGTCCGTCACCTTCAAAACAACGAGTCGCCACCTAGCTCGCGCCATGTGCATGAAGAACCTGAAACTGATGATCATCATCATAATCATAGCACTTGTGAGTAAAACATTAAAAATGTTACAATGCAGAGTAAAATACAAAGCCCAGATCACCATCTCATGCAGTAAATCATACCAAATCTGCTATGCTTCTTAGACAGATACTTATGGGTGTGCATATGAATCAAGTGGACTTACATAATTATGTATAATGATGAGGCCTTTATTCTTGATAGTTGCATTTAATTTGTGGATACACTGAAAGTTGCATTTAATTTGTGGAACATCCGCAAAACAATTTAGTTCCTGTTACCACTTTACAGAAGCTATAACCAGTCGTTTTCTCACCAGCTAACACACAGGTTGTCTTGTTAGTGAGAAACAAGGAATCATAAAGCCCTCCATCCTGAAGACTCTCTCATGCCAAACAAAAGCTCACAGCAAAGTAGTCACAGCTTTACCTTCTGTCTGTTACAAAGCGCCAACACTGGAGACTCCCTCCATAACTGCTAAACAAACATCTCCATACAGAAAGCCTCACAATATCAATAATCAATTTTTCTTTTGTTAAATAATGTGAAATTCAGGTAATAATTCATTCATAATAACAGTCTAGATTACAATTGTAGCAGCAAATATTACGTTTTCTTTTTTTTTTTTTTTTAAAAAGAAAAATTTTGCCTGTTTTGAAAATCACGTGACAATGAGTCTTTGAGACATGTACACTATATGGCCAAAAGTTTGTGGACACCTGACCATCACACCCACATGTGCTTGTTGAACATGAAGGCTTTCCAGTAGATTTTGGAGCTTGGCTGTGGGAATTTGTCCATTAATTTGTCCACAAGAGCATTAGTGGCTCTGGTGTTGGCTGATGTTGGCTGAGGAGGCCTGGGGTGCAGTCAATGTTCAGGTCAGGGCTCCAGTTCTTCCACTCCATCCTTGGAAAATCCTGTCTTCATGGAGCTGGGTTTGTGCACAGAAACATTGTCATGCTGGAAGATGTTTGGCCCACTTAGTTCCAGTGAAGGGAAATCTTAATGCTACAGCATACAAAGACATTCTATAGAAGAAATTCTATACAGCTCTACACCGTTTGGGGAAGACCCACATACTGGTGTGATGGTCAGGTGTCCACATACTTTTGGCCATGTAGTGTACATGTCATATGTGTTTGCAAATATGAAAATAGATAGATAATCTTTGCATTTTCAGGTGGTCCTGTTCATCATAGTAACAGCAGCATGTGGAGGTGTGACTTGGCCCAACTGCCGGAGCAACTAGGAAGCAAAGCTGGAGCTTCACCCTTCACTCTGACTGACCTGGAAGGGAAATAACTCACTCACTCAAGACCATTACGCCATCTCTACATTTATCAGGTGTTCCTGATCGGTCTTCTGTATAGCCTGGCTTTCTCAGCTGCAGGCTTCTTAACAACGACTGCGTAGCTTTACACACACAGGACTCCGAAGAGCCTGAAAATTAAACACACCCTTTCCAAATCCTCCATCTTACTCCAAGATTCCCTGAGTGTTCCGATCGATTCAGCGAATGTTCGTGAGTGTGATTCCTCACTGGAACAGTTACTTTTATCCCATGTTGTGAAGCCGTTATGTTGGTGAACATGTATGTCACGTTCTAACATGACATCTTTGTTAGCAAGGCACATTTTTATGCACACTCATTTGTGCAAAATCAACACAGTGTGTGTGAGGTGAACAGTTGATTTTCAGCGCACCACACACAAGCTCATTAATCAAAACTTACTGTTAGTACTACTCAGCAGCCTAATGTGTAGAACATTGTTCAAAATTCATCTTGCATAATAAAAATAAATGATGTTTGGTATATTATGTATGTGTAGATGACAATTAATACACTGTATTATGATCACTATGATAAATGGAGTGATTGAAATATTGAAATTCCACTTGTATCTATGGTATTAGTGTTAATATTTGAAAAAAAAAGTGAGAAAACCAAACAACAATAATCAGTATCAGTGTGCATCAGAGAGTGTGTGACGCGCACAGATACAGGTTTACAGTTCATCCCTCTTACGAGATAAATAACCAATAATAGCCAATGCACGGTTCTAACATGGTTAGATGGTATAAGTGCCACTTGTTCATGTTTTTAAAGAGCAAATTATAATCCGAAAACACAGACTTTTATTCACTTATACAGTTAATGTGTGCAGGTCCTTATATACTGTACAGCCCATGTGTACATAGACATCTATTCCATATAGACTTCATTCATCTATAGTAATGCTGGCTTAATGATTCCTCTAAACTGAGTTTATCAAAACTTTAGCCCAGAGTATATACTTTCCCTTTGCTCAAACATGATCTACAGATTGTGTAATAACCTGCTTTATATTTTTATTTCTGATAAAAATGATGTACATTATAACAGTAATTACACTGCACTTCAGTTCAGATGAGTGTTTCCCACAGTTCTATTATATACATGCCTCGACTCATATTGAGCTCAACTGCAGATGTACAGTTAGTATACGAGAGTAGTATTTCATAAGAGGGATGAAGAACTAGTATGCACTGGTGAGTGTGAGATTTTCAGTCTCCCTGGTTGATTGTTACATATGTGTCAACTGATTATTTTTCACCCACAATGCACTTTTTTTGTTTGCTTTTTGCCATAATGTAATTATTAATTTGCCAAGAATCATGTAATTATTTAATTATTCATCAAATTTAGAATAAAAGTCTATCTCAAATGGTTGTGTTGTATTCAATTGGAGGGCTCATCAATGAAATGTTATTGTTGATGGCGTATTGAAAATGATTCTTCCACAGTCCTGGCCTAGCATGGATGTCTGTCACAATACATTAACGGAACTGGATCTGCTTATTTTTTTGCCTTAATTTGAATGGTTGCCTTTACTATCTTGTACATTGTTGCTTATGATAACTAAAGACCTAAAGGCATGGAAAAATGAAATTGTTCTGGGATCTTATTGGTAGCTGTGATCAGACAGTACAATGCCGTGCATTAATATTCTCTCTCTCTCTCTCTCTCTCTCTCTCACACACACACACACACAATAAGCAAAAATGTGTGATCCAGATGTGCAAAGCTGTTAGTGACACATCCTAGCAGCCAAAGGTGGCTCTACCAAATATTGATGGAAGATTTACTCAAATACAAATTCAACATTTATACGCTAAAACCCAAACTTATTAGTGAAGGAAATCGAAGGATACCATCTTAACATTGTCACTTTCATCAGCAGCACATTTTCTTAGTTTCTTTCAAGTGATTTTGTCAAAAGGTTGAATGCTAACAGAAGTAACAGAAGAAACTGAAAATAAGTATTTGAACATTCTTTTAAAATCAAGTACAGTAGGATAACACTATTAACCTGATATAATTATAATATTAGATATTAATATTATATGCAAGTAAATACTGTAAATTTAGCCAGTTCTTGTTTAGAGAAAACATTCCAGCACTATATTTCATGTGACTCTGAAAGTGAAAGTTAGCTTTATTTGAAACAGGGACTTTGGAAAACAAAACATACTTCTGTTACAGTTCACAAGATCCTGCCTTACAAAATTCATTTCCTATCCCATCACAAGACTTCATCTGAAAGTCACATGATCACTATTTAAAAAAAAAAAAAAAAAAAAGTAAATGAAAAAAAAGGTATTTTTCCCTCTGGAGTGTCTTTTGAATTGTTTTCAAGTTTAGGATACTTTAAGTAGGATGTTGCTTAGGGGGCTCAAACATTCAGAAACCATTCATGTTTTATTTTCTAATGCTTTATCCATGCCAGGTTCAGTAAACCACGAAGAAGGTCCCCGGTTTAGCTTGCATCATTTGAAGGCCTGTAAACAGGAGTGAACAAAGATATTGAGAAATTGATCATTTTTCAAACCACTGGAAATTTGAGTTATCCATAAATACATAATCACCTTTAACTCCAAGTCAGACTTTTTCTGTGCTGTGTTGATTTCCCGTTTCCTCAGGCCGCTAGAGCTGTTGGGTCCTTGATCAGCATATAACAATGCAAAGTACAATTCAGAAAAAGCTGCAATTTATTACTGCAATCCAATAAACATTTAAAATCGAATGTTCCCACCATAGTCAGTGGAACTCTTGTGGCCCTCTGGACCCTGTGGACTGTCTGGCTGAGGCTCATCACATTTTTTGTAATAATAATCCTGATCCAAGGGGCCAAATCGCTGACGCACAAACAGACATGTCATATATTAACTTTTCCTGCAGTTTATTAAACAATAATTAGTCTGTGTCAGTGAATCCTGTATCATCACACCAATCAGATCACTCAGATATAAAAGAGTAAAATGAGACTATAAATTCATTTGGCGTAATGTTTGTCTAAAATATACAGAATATCCAACAGGTTCTACCTTATCAGGCCACATGAAACTGATGAAGAGGATGATGGGAAGGCCCACGGTGAAGACGTACACACCCCAGAGCCAGGGATGCTTTCCTGTGGCAAATAGTAACCGCTCCACAACTCCCTTCTACAAGAGGTATACAAACTGTAAGAGTGTGTCACAAAACTGACTACTTGCCGGACAGATGCACTGAAAAAAAAATGTCAAGTGAAAATCTCTTGAATATAGTCACAGTCTTATCTAGTATTTCCTATTATAAGATTACAATACACCAAATATAAGCTTATTAAACCTATTTCTAGTAATTTTACTAATTTCAAGTTTGAAATCTTCTTGTTCTATTGGCAGATTTTTTTTTTATTTTTATTTTACACATTTATATCTAGAAATAAGCAAAATTATTTGACAATAGAATATGAAAATGTAAAGCTTGAAATGAGTAAAAGCATCCAAAAACAAGCTGAATAATCTTATATTTAATTTGAAAACTCACAAGAAATATTAGATAAATTCAACCTTATTAAAGATATTTTCACTTTCACCAAGATAGAATTTTTATTGCAGTGTGATTACAGCAGCTTCATGGAAAGATATAAACACTGTTTCAAAGGCCTCAATGAGCCTAGATATTCACGTTCTTTGCAATATATTAAGCTCCCTGGACAAAAAAGTTTGGTCCAGTTAGGTAAGAATTCCCCTCGTCTCTGTTTATTTTAGCCCACTGTTCCACTAATGAGTGCAATTATCTAGAGTTTATGGGTGCCTTTTGTTTATAGACTCATTGCTACACACAGGCAAATGCAATAACTTAATTTGATGGCCTCCAGTTTGATCCTGAGCTTGGCTTCCTGTCTGTGTGAAGTTTCTATTCTCCATGTTTTTCCTCAGGGTTCTCAAGTTTCCTCTCACCTTTAGCGATGCTAAATTGCCTGTAGATGTGAACGAGTGTGTGAACATAGACTGGAATCCCATCCAGGGTGTAGTATTCCCAAGATAAGCTCAGATCCACTACAACCCTGACAAGCATAAAGCGGTTACTCAAGACTATGAATGAATTAATTTTGACTGGTGTCCCTTTTCCATATCAAATGCTTGATGTCCTTCTCACACAACACTTCTGACGTCTGTCAGTGCCAACTTCTATATTTTACAATAGGTTGCTGCTATTGGTGGATGCAACTGTGTTTTCTGTCTAGGGAGCTTAAAACAGCTTACTGTCTGCCTTTGTCCCCAGGTGTCCTTTGTCCAGCGTTTGGCAATCTCAAGGTCGTCACAGAGCAGGATGTTGTCAAAGAGCACATCTCCAGTAAGGGACCACAGCTCAAAGCCTACTGCAGACACAGGACTCATTCTGAATGGCTGAGGGTCCTCAAAGTAAGCCGGGTTAGGGATCATACGTGGCTGCCATTTTCCCTAATGCAGAGACCAGCAAGCAGGGTTCATTTTAGAAAGTTTACCTCTCGTGTTCTTTTCAATAGTTTGATATCCCCTCATCGCTTTTCATCTCGTAGCAATTTAATTTAGTTTGTATTATTTACAGTGAGGGGAAATAAGTACTCAGACGCTTTTGTTTTTGTTATTTAATGTACTTCCAGTGCGTATATCCACTTCAGATTTACACTCATAATATCTTTTGACTTTGTACTGTAAGATATTTCAGTTCAGGAAAGCCTGCAGTTTTCATGTGTGAGCACATGTGACTGCTAATAACAGGTCATGTGAAAGGAACTGAAACTTCAGAATTCATTAGTGAAATTGAGACAAGAACGTGACATTTCAATTCTAGTACTGTTTTACTTTAAATGGATCATTTGTATCCTGTTAGAACATAAGAGTTACAGTTAAGGCTGAATATCAGCCTGCTATTGCCTACCATCGAGGTTCTATACACTAGATTGCACTTGCAGCGCAGGTCTACCTGATAATTTGGGTTGTCAATCATAGGTGGTCTCCATTTCCCCTTATATGCTGGGTTGGGCACCATGGGAGGCTTCCATGGCCCACAGCCGACAGCATGGGAGCAGGCAGGGTTAGCAATGAGAGGAGCTTCCCACTCCCCATCCATCTCCACTGACCTGTTTAGCCAAAGGAATGAATATCACAATTAGATGAACTTTTTTTTTAATGACAAACATAAAAAAATTCTTAAAAATCACATTAACATCATATAACAATAGTCGCTGATTAATATATTCATTTTACCCGAGATGGTGAAAAAGTGTAGTAAAAAATGATCAAAACGATTTTTGTAAATATTAAACAAAAAGTTGTCATCTGTATCTCTTATTTAAAAATATAGTGGTCATCAGAGGGATACTGCAGCATGTGAATGGAACTTGTTTGTGTATTTTAATAAATATCATTTATAATTGAGATTATTATAAGCTATAAGTCATTCATCTTCAGTAAGCACTTTATCCTGGTCAGGGTCGCGGTGGATCTGGAGATTATCCCGAGAACACTGGACGCGAGGCAGAAATACACTCTGAATCAGACACCAGTCCATCACAGGACACCATGCACACACACACACACACACACACACACTCATTCACAACTAAGTGCAATTTAGAGTAATCAATCCACTTACATGCGTGTTTTTGGAAGATGGGAGGAAACCTTAGAACCTGGAGGAAACCCTCTCTAGCATGGGGAGAATATGCTAAACTCCACAAAGACTGACTAATCTGAGCTCAGAATCAAACCAGGACCCTGGTAAGCTATATTTAATATTTTGACATTTAATTTTATAAATGTATTGCTATGAAATTGAAAAAGATCTGTCCTGGAACCCCGATTCATATAACATGAGGGTTTACTGATGACACCTGGGCCTCTGTCTTTGTAGGTGTTAACTGGATTGGATTATTTGGGATCATACCAATGGAAGAATGTCAAATCCAGTAAGATGCTTTTGTTTTTGTTGTTCAGAAAACATTTATAATAATAGAACATATTAAAAGATCATAATATAATGTATATAATGTACAGAGGGTGTGAGTGTGAAGTGGAAGTGTGAGTGTGACTCGTGAACACAGTCATGTGTGGTGGAGCTGCCTTACACACCAGTCATATGGAGGCTGAGCCTCTGGGTCTGGGATAAAGGGCTCTTCTTCTTCTATCCAGCCAGTAGGTTTCTGCACTGTGGGGTCAGCAATAAGCCGAGGAGCTTCTTCATCCCTTCACACATAATGCAGAGAGACTCAATCTGTCATTATTATCTAATGCAGTTATTGTGTTAAAGCACCGTGTTATGCTGTAGTGAGTGTGTATTGCAGTCTCTCCATAACTGCGTGTGTTTAGCAGTCCTTAAAGATGTCATCATTGAGTAGCTTCCTTTTGAGAACATTAGCATAATAGTAGGCAATATAAACAATTCTTTTCTTTTGCACTAGAAATTTGCAAAACATTTTGATTAAACCTGTTATAGATTAGTGTTATTAGATCCAGATCTATAGATATAGATATTAGACTGATTGTGTATTATCTTCAACAGCAGCGTGAGACATTACTGCTTTAAACGTTATATTCTCCAAGTTTAAACAGCCCTTTTAATTTAATATGTTTTACTAAAACTACGAAAAACTGACAGGCTTGCATTTCTAATGAACCTGAAAAAAATCATTTAAAAAATCATAGCTATATTATAGACATTATGTTCAGGCCATTTTAACCTAAGAGTAATAAGATAAAATTAGACTCTGTCCAGGATAAAGTGGTTACTGAAGATGAATGAATGAATGAATGAATGAAAATTGTTATAAAATGTAAATTTATAAAAAAAAAGGTGCTTTGCTTGCCACATTTCTTGCATCTCCCACCTGTGCACAGACCGATCTGTCATCAGGAGGAAGGGCAAGCAAGGGTTTTTGTATGTCTATTTCCAAAAATACTGTTCATATTTCAAATAACTGAGATAATATTAACATGTATTGGGTGTTGTAAATTGGTATCGTAACTTAATTGTAATAATTGTATTGCTATAAAGTCAGTAGATATTTTCTTAGTCAATCAACAAATATTGCTGAATTGTGAAAAACACAAACTTTATACATACCAGTCATGGGGTTTTGTTACAGTGGGATCTGGAATATGACGCCTATCGTCCCAGTTAAAGGGTTTAGTATCTTCCGGGTCCTCTATCTCACGGGGAGGCATCACTGGGGGATCCATGTCCTCTAGGAGACTGCCGTTATTGACTAGTGTTTGGTCGATGAGGATTTCAAATGTGTTGTCAGGATACAAATCTGAAAAACAAGGTTCTATTATCTAAAATTGGTTCTCTGTCATGGTTTATTTTTAAATGGAATACACCACAGCTGCATATATGTAATAGGATAACTAAAAATACTTCTCAGTGCAATTAATGCAATTTCCATGTTTTCTAACACTTTTTCTGCTAACAGCTCATGTCCTAGTTACGATTTATCTCATCTCATTGTACTAGCAGAGCTATTTGGACTATATTATGATGAAATTGTTGCTGCTCTGTACATGTTTTACATTATTTGTGTAATGCAATTAAGATTCTGAAACATCTCAACTCAGCCCAAGCCTGACTCAGTGATTTCAGGCCTAATGTTGTGCTCTTGTCAATGCTCACTGAGAGTGTAGAGATGAGGGCTGTGGTCAGTGAAATAGTCACTCAGGTCAGTCTCAGGTTGCCGGGCATGTTTCTCCTCATACATCCCCGTCAGTGGGTTCCGGTGGCAGAAGATGAAATGCACTTTGTATATACTTCCACATTTGTCTGGACCAAACATAATGGTGTATGGTGTGGCATCGTTAAATTGACTCTAGAATATAAAAAAAACAGGTTCAGTCTATGTAATGATGGAATGCTTGATATAAACTCTGCTAGTGATGTTAGTAACGTTCGCACCAAACGCAGGTCGTCTGAATGAGACAGCAATTTTATGTAGCCTCCTCCACAGTCAATCCCGTTTTGGAAGAAAACTTCATACCTGTGTAGATCATTTAAACATGTAATCAAGTAAGCAATAAAACGTGATTGGACGTGCAGTTAAAGGAAAATAATCAATGACGGAGTGGTGTGCTGTGGCCTCGGTGTGAAGATATGAATTTTTCTACAACAGTGCATCCTAAAGTGTTTTATTCCTCTTATATAACAACAATTTTCCAACAATTACAATTTATAATATATTAATGAATGACACTGCGCTTATTAGCTGTTTATAGTACTATGTTTATAGTATATACTATGCATACATACTGTATATAGTATACATTTAATGCACGGAACATCTGCAAGACAGGTTAGTTAACACTTTTAATAACTACACTGCAAAAAAATTATATCTTAGCAAGTAAAATATCTCGAATATGCAAATAAGTAATATTTATCTTTATTAGAAAATTATACGATTATTAGGCTTATTTCTACATATTTTATTTGTTTAAAGTTTTAAATTACCTTATTTATTACCTTTATTTTTTACCGCTTATTACCTCTATCTGCATATTTTTTTTTAAATTATGTCAAACGTTAATTTCTTGAGAGAAGTAAAAATTAATTGCCAAAAGAATAAGACAATTTGAAGCTTGAAATTAGTAAACTTCTCTTGAAATAGGCTTAATGGTTTTATATGTAATGTTATCTAAGTAATAGATAACATTTCCTTTATTCAAGATATCTTGACTTGCTAAGATATTGTTTTTTTGCAGTGTATGAACATTTTACCAGCCTCTCTTTTTCCCCTCTTACAGTGTTACAAAGTGCTTACATCCGAGACCCCTTCCATAATTGTTAAATATCTGTACATTTTTTCATCCTTTCATTATTAAACCTCTGCCAGACCGTCTGCTATACTAGTCCTTGTAAATGAGTTGTTACTGTAGAAATAATAATGTATTAGAACGAGCTCATTAATATAAACCTGATTTGAATACCAGCCACATCACCAAGGTGCTATCAGTCATTTGTATGAATAAAGTAAAGGTGTGATTAATGAAGCTGAATGAATAAAAAGGGCTTACTGTAGGACCAGAGGTTTTTCTCTGAAGTGGTACACTGTCCGTAGGTATGCCGAAATAGCATGATGATGGCCAGGAGACTTAAGGACAAGGCCCTTGTTTCCTGGTGAGGCTTGATTCTTAGACTCTTCTAAAAGCCACTCACCTAAATAAAAATAAAAGAGCAGCATCACTTATTATATATAATTATATATGTTTGTCATCATCTGATAGAAACATTTATGTCAACTTAAATTTGAACAATCAAAGTGTTTTACCATGAATTTATAGTAAATAAAGTAAATATAAATGTATATAGTAAATTTATAGTAAATAAAGTATAGTAATTGTTTATGTCATGTGCGAATATTGTTAGTTAATTGTAGACTGCAGTTAGATAGATAGATAGATAGATAGTATTTTGTTGATAGTAAATTGTTCTTTTTGACTATGTCTTCATCTTTAGAACCCTCTAAATCCAGTCAAAATTTACAAGTTGTGAGCTTTCCTGAAAAAAACTTGCAAACCTTGACAAAACCGTATACTTTAAAGGTGTATTAAGTAAGATTTGTGAAAAAAAAACCTCTAATGGTTTCATGGGTGGAGTTGAATAAGATTTGAATGATGTTTTACTCATTGAATCTGAATTACAACTCTATAAACATGCAACTTCTCCTCATAATGATTTATGAGGATGTGAAGGGGTGTTAGGGGCGTGTCCATAAAAATGACTGACAAGCGGCCAGTCCGAATACAAATGAACATTCGGGACTGGAAGGCAGGTTTCCAAACTAGGTTTTTTTTTTCTGATTCGTAATACGCTTGTTCTGAGACAACTGCTTAAACTATTGAGTTTGATCATTTCTACATAATTTTTCACATTATTTGTACTAGTAAGAAATGAAAAATATTGACTATTGCACCTTTAAATCAAATGTGTACTGTTTAAACCAATGTAGACTAACAACTATTAAAATGTAATAAGACAAATAAGCAAAAAAATATATATAAAGTGTAAATTTACAATGTGTCATTTAAGTTTTATTTATCGTTACTTCTATTCTCACTAGGTAGATGGAGCAAGTAATTTAGATTGCAGGGGATCAGTAGACGAGAAATGTTGGACCCCGCTGATGTAGACAGCGATGGACTAGTGGCTTAGAGGTACCCAGTTAAAAATTCTGAAGAAAAGGCAAAAAAAAAAAAAAATTTATTTGCCTCTTATTTCAACTAGTGCTGTCCAGTCCTTGACCATCTCACATGAAAGATTTGCCTATTTTTGTTTTAATGTACTGTATATTATATATATCATCAGATGTATATCATCACCAGCAGTGGCTCATGGCCATTGATTTTGATGGGAACAGGACAACAGTAATAATGACAGAGCCTCGAAGAAAATTAAAGTTGAGAGACAATCACACTTGTCTTATGCTATAGTGAATTTTTAGAGTAACCCTGTAACAGGCAGTTGACGGTCGACAATATCTAGTCAACCAGCATATAGTCTAGCAGCTTGTTTTGAGTGATTTTAATGTACTTCCACTAAGTACTCCTCATTTTACTCCTCAAATCTTTGCAATACAGGGTGCATTCAGGTATTCTGGGAGATCCAGTAAACCTGGACAATAAAACTTAACATTTATCTTCTGGCCTGATAACTGGAAACTGTTCCAATATATCTGAATTCACTCTATCTTTCAATTGAAATGGTTCTGTACATCATGGACACACTGTATGCACTTTATTAGATTTAATTCTGATTATTTGCTATGACAAAAGATCGTGGTGGCCGCAGAGTCTTATTAAACTAGCCCAATCTGGCAACCTCCATTAATTGTTTCGTCCGATGCCCCTCCTAGCATAGGACAGCGTGATTCCTGCCCCAATGGGCCTCTAATATTGCTTGCTGCGATTCCCATTTTTGATCACTATTAGCAATAATAACTCTGTAGAAGTTAAGTGGGCCAGTGAGTGTGCTGCCACATGACTGTACAACATCTATGTGAGCAAATCAATGTAACATTGGCTTATATATGTTCGCTGGTCACTCAAAAAAATCGTTAGCATTTCAACTGAATTTAAAATGTATGGATGTAAATGAGTACTTGGTAATATGGTGGTGCTCTCCCTCTCCTGCCCCTAAGGGTGAGCCACCAATGGCATAATATGGATTGTTAGCTACTATCCACAGGGTAGCAGCATTTGTCATTTAGAAAGATTTTAAACAGCTGGGCAATGCACACAATATATGTTCAACACTTAAAACTTTGAGGCAAAATTGCAATGTAGAAATGTCATATAATGGCAGTGAATGTTAGTGACATTTCAGTATTTAGTCTGGGAAATGAAATTAGCACATAACTTATAACCTCTACAACAAGGTCTAACACCAAGGTCTAGAGCTGCAGAACAGACACATATCGTTCTAAAAGAAGCATAACATTAATCTTACCATCATATTTATAAATGTCCAAGTCTCCTTCTTTCAGTGATTGGGAAAGAACCCATTTTCTTCAGCACAAACAAAAGGGAGACAGGTGAGATGTAACAATTATTCAGCTCTGATAACAAAAATGATTGATTACCAAAAATAGCATGCATGCTTTTAAAATCTTTATAATGTAGCTTACTTAGAGGGATAACAAATGCAAGAACAGTACCTATCCAATGGGCTTGTGTCGAAAGTTTCTGCAAAATATGCCTCGTTTGGAGTGGTGACAGATCTGTAAATGCTCTTACAGTTGGAAAAAGAAGGTAATTCATTATTATTATTATTATTATTATTATTATTATATAATTGTGTAAACAATGCATTGACAATTATTCTTATTTGTTGTTGTTGTTGTTGCTGCCCTAGTAATACATGTATTGTTGTTTCATTAAAAAAATAGTTAATTAATTATTATTATTATTATTATTATTATTATTATTATTATTATTATTGAACAGGATGAACTGACCTGCTCCTCCCTGCTCACAGTCAAAGTCGACCAGAAACAGAAAGTAAGCAGCGCCCTCTGTCTGATGAGCATGGTCAGGCTTTCCAGATGAACCTGAAACTTCCCGAGTGGTTGTTAGACTGTAATATAATCCCGTGTTCGCTCTTATTCTTATTCTGTAAGTGTTAATAACAGCAGGAAAGCCAAATGAAAAGCGGTGACCATGAGCAATGTCTCTGTCACGCTGCACTCGTGAGCAGAAGAAGTTTCCTGAACACTGCCAGTTATCTAGGGTGGACTTTGATCAGTGTTAAACCATTTACAGACCTGTGATTGAAACCCGTTCAGTGTTTCAACTACCACCTGACTGTCTTAAATATAAACAAAACATATATAAAAATGTATTACACTGTCATTCATGTGCAGTAGACAATCTTTATATTTACAGTTACAGTGCCTTGCATATATATTCACCCCCTTGATTTTTTCCATTTTTTTGTAGTGTTACAACCAGGAAATTAAATGGATCTATTTTAATTATATGTCATGAAGCTACACAAAATAACCCATAATATTGAAGTGGTGGGGGAGTTTGCAAAATGGTTTACAAACAAAAACATAAAATGTGAAATACTAGATCTATGAATGCTCCTGGAACCTAATCTCAGAGTGCCTACTGGGTTGGCGGCAGTTCTGAATGACAGGGAAATCTGGTGGTTATTCAGTCTTTATAGAACCACAGTTACGTTCATAACTAGCATTCTCTTTCACCCCGCCTAACCACCAGGGGCAGTGCTTTACCCCTCTGCCATAAGATCATTAGGAACCGACTCTCCTATGGCCGATTGGAAAGGTGTTCAGAGATGATCACCACACTCACACTGCCAGGAAAGGCGATGATGATCTTATAGAGCCTGGAGAAGGCACACGGTGACGGCCATGTAGCTGCAGAGCAGATCTCCTGGAGTGAAATACCTCTCAGCAATACCCATGAGGATGAAATGCTTTCTATGGAATGGAATGTCATGGTAAGGGCTGAGCATCCGGCCTGTTATTAGGCCATGGTGATGACTTCTGTTGCCCAGTAGACCAGTCTCTGCATAGACAGGCGAGCATTACATGTGCACCATGTCAGATGAATGATTGGTCCAATAAACAAATAGCTGCCATGAGGTTAAAATAGTACTGTAAGACACACACCAAACACAGAAGGGAATGTTCTGCAGGTTGATCTTTGTAGAACACTGCAAGTTCATTCACCTGGTTCACAAACATGGGTGACATGACCTTAAGCATGAACCCAGGATTTGGCCATAAGGTCAATCTAGAATCATCTGGCCACCGAACCATGCAGGGTACTTAAGGTATGTAATTATCCCACCTTTCTTGCTGAGTTGATTGCCAGCAGAGAGACTGTTTTCAATGATACACATTTTAGATTAACATCCTGAATGAGTTCAGAGAGAGGACTTGAGGGACTTCAACAAAAGGGGGAGATCCCATGCCAGGCTCCTGGGAGAGTATGGCAGGTGGAACCATATCGCTTCTTTCAATAATGGTTATATGAGCTTATGAGTTCCCAAGAAGGTGACACCTGCTGTGTCGTAGCACACATAGCAGTATGGATCTGAATATTTACGACTGCAACATAAAGGATTTATATTAGTGCGCTCGTTCTTATACCAAAAGATTGTTTAACAGCTCGTTCACAGGGACTTGTATGGTGGTCTATACACATAATCTAAGGCTAATAATAAACAGATTAAAAATGTTATATAACAAAGAAAAACATATAATCATTGATGTGGTGCAGAAGATTTGTGTTAAGAAACATTTCTTTAACATTTATGGGAGTGTCAATACTTTGTGTCAGTAACAGTCAGTAGGTTTCCAGAGACAGGGGTTAGTTCCTGTTATAACTTATGTTATAGCAGCTATATACAGTCATTCCCTTATGCACCTTTCTTTGTTCTCTTGAAGTTAATGAGACAAAAAAACACAGCTTGTCATCTTAGAGAAAACTTGTCTGTCCTGAGGACTCATGTCTCATGGATTTTCCATAACATTAAACTAACTAACTAAGTAATTATAAACAGTTAAAATGCGCAATGTGTTGTTCATTAATAAATTAAAAAATTGTAATTGTTGGAAAATCAGTGTGGTATAAGAGAAATTTTTCTCCAACATTAAAAACTCAAAAACTACTAAAAATACTCCACTTTAAAGTCTGTTTGGTCTATCTCTTAATTTGTTTAGCCGTATATTATTATTATTTTAACAGTTGCAGCTGCATTTGCGGTTAAAGGAATCCTGAATGTCGGGGGTTTTGCAGCATCACCCATACTTCCTGCGTCCTTGATTGCAGTCATCAGGCTATTCAGGTGCAGACAGTCTGACCAGGGATGCTACACCTCTGCATGCATCTGTAACAATAACAGATTTCTCCCTCGGGGGGGTCCGAAAGTCACCAGGGCATCCCCTTCACTAGTGAGAGTAAGGTGAAAGAGCCATTTGGCTTCATCAGAGAGAATAACACACTACAGTGAGTTGACTCTATGTCGGTAAAAGATTTTCAACTGTGTCTGGCCAAACTTTACCCAGATCTTGGTACAGATGCCAATCTCCTGGATGTATGCATAGTCTAGGCAGCACGTCTGATGCTCTGTTGCACTGACCAGGCAGGTGAGTCATGCTCATTTGGGCTTGAGGGAAACTGTATGACTCTAGCTGTATGACAATAAAATGATTTGCCTTGGAGTTAGGGAGCTCTTATGCAAGTTCACTCTGTGACCAAGTTTCCAGATGTGCGCAAGGACACTCTAGGTGTCCCACATGGCCTGCTATCTGGTGGAGGCACAGAGGAGACAATTATCCAAGTATTATCTGCCATTAGAGGTGACAATGCAGCCTGAATGTATCTTGAGAATACCTGTGAGGCTAGAGATAGCCCAAAGGTAGAACTTTGAACTGTTGCACATGTCCCCTGAAGGCGAAGATCAAGAAGCACCTGTGCTCTGGGGTGATGGGAACATGGAAGTACATGTTGTCTTGTGGCCGCATGGCATGAACAACTTTAAACATACGAAAGGGGAGGACTTTCACAAACTAATTCTGTCCTCTCAAATCTACAGTGGGATGGAAACAGTCATCCTTTTTCCAAAAAAATATGTTGAGTAGAACCTCTCAACTTCTTCCTTTTAGTCTTTCTAGTTTTTGGCACTTTTCATGCCTTTTGTTTGTTTTTAGTTGTTTAATCATTAAAAACTTCTGCACTGGATTTGTGACAGAATGCTTGGCCTTAATATGGATGCATCGGAATTGGAGGTGCTAAGGCAGGAGTTGGCAGTGCAGGTCTTTCTCCTCAAGGACGTTCTCCTGAGGACATCTCTTCTTGGCTGAGGATGTTGCTCTGCTTCCCTTCTTGGCTGAGGTTGTTGCTCCACCTCCCTTCTTGGCTGAGGATATCGCTCCGGCTCCCTTCTTAGCTGAGGATGTCGCTCTGGTTCCTTTCTTGGCTGAGGATGTCGCTCCGGCTCCCTTCTTGGCTGAAGATGTCACTCTGCCTCCTTCCTTCGCCAAGGTCATCACTCCCCCTCTGGCCTCGCCATGGTTGTCACTCCCCCCTCTGGCACTGGTAGGGATGTTGCTCTGCTCAGGGGTTCAGGCTCTCCTAAGATTTGGGGGCTTCAGGAGCAGCGCCTTAAGGGAAGTGCTGTGTCACATTCACCATGGACAATTCCCCCCTAGACTGCCAGAGGGCACTCTCACTCACATTTTTGAATTTCTTCCTTTGCTGTCTGCTTCACTTCCTGTGTTTCTGCACACCTGTTTTGTGTTCCCCTAATAAGTTACCCTATTTAATTTCCGTGTTTTACCTCCTGAGTTGCCAAGCATTATATGTTGTATAATACATACTGTTACTGTAATGTTGGTGTGTTTGCACCATGAGTCGCTTTTGTGTTCATGTTGAGTTTTCCTTGCCTTGCCCTTGTCTTACCTTAGTCTAGTCCTTTGTTTTAGTTTTTCTAGTTTTTGGTTATTTTCCTGTCTTTTTGGTTTGTCTTTAGTTGTTTAATCATTAAAGACTTCTGCACTTGCATCTGACTCCCTGGATTTGTGGCATCTCTTTTTCTGAATGGTGGGGTCTATGCAAGAGTTGAAATTGATAAGGCCTCAAGCCCAGAGAAGGTAGGGGTCCAATGGTGGAACTGGAGTTTGGCGTGGGGGGTGGGGTCCAACACACAGTATGGATCGGGGTGCTCGGGTACAGCTGCTTGGCTTGCTTGTGTTGTTCTGATGGCTTTGTGATTCAAAAGCCTGGGCTCTTCTCTCTATAGCCTCTTTGGCTGCAGGCCCAAACCACATAGGTTAATTTTGTATGCTTCAGGCAGTGTGGACTGTGCCAGCCACACTTGATGATGTTTCCCCTTATCTTAACCCATGCCATGTACCCTGCTGTTAGCCTGTTGTCAGTACATCTGCACTTAATACTAAAACAGCCCTTCAGTCTTGACATACTTATTAAGCAAGGCTCTCATAATTGAACTTGAGTATGGAAGCTGGCTGCTGGAAACTTGCCACATAACTGTCCATGTAATCCTTATACTGAGGTACAAATAACTCTGTGATGACCAGTGAGTGAAAGACCACCTTCAGTACTGTGAGTTGAGTTGCTATGACCAACCCTAAATGAGTCACAATCATTTTAATGGTGATTGTCAAACCTATTTTGAAGCCTGTCAGCTGTGTCTGTGACCTAGCAGATGTTGAAGCAGATCAATTACTGGACAGTAAGAGAGCTGTCCCCCAACTCTAAGAGATTCAGAGTAAATATGCTGATGTAAAGGTGTTTTATTGGTAAAGGTATTTTATTTATTGCTGATCCATTATCATATGAATTGTAGGGATCTCTTGTTTGATCTATTGTTATTAGGCTATTGATATAGTTATTTTTAGATAAGTATCAGTAATAAATGTATCAGTAGAAGTAAAACACTTGTTCAGGACTGGCAGGTCTTGCTTTTATGATAATATTATAATTTCCAGCTGCTAAACTCAATCAAATGATCAACAATGCATAGTTACATTTACATCATCTATGAAATCAGAAATGTATGACCCCTGTAACAAAGCAAATTTATCCAGCCAAATTTAATTGGACTTGCATTGGATTACAAGTGATTCTGACCTCCCCGGTTACAGTGTGGCTTTGACATATGAAAGTAGCTAGCAAAAACAGCTAAAATAACAGCTAGTTTTCTATATCTGTAACTTACAGCAATGTAACATTAGGTCACAACACATTAGCACTACATTAGCATGGTTGGCTATTTTGGCTAATGAGCTAAGCTATCTAAATTTGTTTGGAGCTAACTGAAATTAGCTAGATCCTGCTAGCTACTACATAATATCAATTTTTAAAATATCCTAATGTAACATTAATGTGACTTGGTAACTAGCTAAAGGGTTAGCTGCTTATCAACAAATGCTTTGAAAGCGATTTCACAATTAGGTGATTTGCAAATCATTGATGGAAATTTGGCCTAGCCAACATTTATCCTGCTGAAAGGGATCTGAAATAGTAAATGTGATTGTGTTGTGACTCTCTGGACAACTGTAAATTTGTTGTACTGTATTTTTTTGCAATGACCAGTTTAACTGAAGTGGAGAAGTTTTTTGCACAAATTCCAATGCAAGAAATAAACTTTTTAAAATCCAAATAAATGAATTCATATCCAAATAAATGAGATTCCTTGTTAAATAGTGGTTTATATTTGGTAGTTACTATGGCTATATTAAAGTTATATTTGACAACATCAAGATCAGTGTTAACTATTGTAAGGCTTTATGGCCTTTAGATGTTTCTTTTGTTTCCTTATTCAGGCTCAGACTCTCATGTTTAGTTCTGACTCTTCCTGTGTAAATGTGTGTGTAGCTTTTTTTTTAACCCTACAGAAAAAGCAAACTGGTTTCTTTCTTTCTTTTTTTTTCTTTTTGTTCAGCCTCACACTGTTGTAGCTCTTTCTGCCTGAATGTGTATGTAGGTGAGGGTGTGTTGGCTTAGCTGTGGCTCTCTCTCTGTTCTTCCTACAGCTATTATGAACTTGTTTCTGATCAGCTTACTCCTTTAACTACTCTCTACTGGTATTGTATTTTGCCCCACTTGTTAGTCATTTTGAATAAAAGCATCAATTGAATATGTCTAAATGCCATGCTGTTATACTGCTTTATTTGTATGACTCCTCTCCCACAATGCATTCCTCTCAACTTTCAAAGCACAGCAGGCCAACAAGTAGCATGTTGAAAAAAGAAAACCTTATACACACAAAATCTATATACAATCCACCCTAGTTTGGGCCCTGAAAGCAGATTTATTATCGATAATTATTGTAGAGTTATAGCGTAGTCATAGATAATCTCAGCTGGATACAGAAGACCATAAAAACTGCTGCTGTAATCATAAAGACTATGATACTCATACTGACCATCCTTTCACCACACTTACTGTGGTGTTGACTTTATATTATACAGTTGTAGAAGTGTAATGATTAATCCTAGGTCCTTTTGTGACCTGTAAGTATTTTGGTCAATATGGACAGAAACGTGAGGGCACGGTGGCTTAGTGGTGAGCATGTTTGCCTCACACCTCTGCGGTTGCGGGTTCACCACCGCCCTGTGTGTGTGGACTTTGCATGTTCTCCCTGAGCTTCGGGGGTTTCTTTCGAATACTTTGGTTTCCTCCCCCTGGTCCATGCGTTGTAGGCTGATTGGCATCTCTAAATTGTCTGTAGTGTGTGTGTGTGTGTGTGTGTGATTGTGCCCTGTGATGGGTCAGCACCCAGTCCAATGCCATGCAGGATTTGTGAAAAGTTACGGAGACCCTAAGGGGACATGGCAATGGAAAAAATATGAGATGAGAGGAAAATTTATATTTCAGTGCTTTTGCGTTCCCCTGAGAAACTTTGTGTTGTTTCGCAATTTTTTTGCAGTCTCTCGCAAAATTTTGCCATTCTCCAGAGAAACTTTGCATTCTCTTGCAACTTTTTTTTTTGCAGTCTCTCGCAAAAATTTAGGCGTTCTCCAGAGAAGCTTTGTGTTTTCTCGCAAAACTTTTGCGTTCCCCTGAGACGCTTTGCGTTCTCTCGCAACCTTTTTTTTGCAGTCTCTCGCAAAACTTTTGTGTTCCTCTGAGACGCTTTGCGTTCTCTCACAATTTTTATATCTTTATAAATATCTTTGCAAGAGAACGCAAAAGTTATGCGAGCAAACCCAAAAGCATTGAAATACAAATTTCCCTCCCATCTCATATTTTCTTCCATCACCATGTCCCCTTAGGGTCTCCGTCCCGGTTACTACACAACTTAAAAAAAAAAAAAAACACAACAACGTAGTGAACCTTAGCGTCCTACACTGATGTCAACATTGGACTTTTATTCTGAAGGAGCAGTGCTGGCTCTGGTGCGTGTCTCTGTGTTCCTGGCTTCAGTTTTGAGCGGCGCTAGAACTGGGCGCGGGAGGATCTCTGAGGCGGTGAGATATTTCATTTCAACTTTTCTGGGAGCTACAAAACAATCTGATGGGGGTTCTAACAGGGTCAATAGAGTACTGGTTATTAAATAAAGTGATTGTTTATTTGTGGAGACAACTTGTGGCCTTGTTTTCAATCAACTTTAAATTTCGGGGAAAAAAAAACAACCAAAATAGCTGGGTAATTAGCCAAAGAGCTACCCAGAGTCGGCTAATGTAGCTGCAGCTGGGGAAAAGCTGAATCCTGTTATTCTGAGCAGCTTTAGAAATAGGTTAGTTCAAGTGAACTAAAAGTGCGCAGGTTTTTTTGACGAATCTCTGTTATGTGCTACACTGACCATAATGTATCTCTTTTATAGTGCTTATAAATATATATTTAAATGTATGTATATACATATACATGCATGTAGTTGTTATTAATAGCTAGCTAAACAGCTTTGAATTGCAAGGAAGGAAAGAGGAAATGAATTAGCGGGGTAGGGCTAGCAGCCGCGCTAACGCCGTGTTAGCTAACTCCGGCCCAGGCTAGCTGAATTAGTGATGTATAAACATGGATAACGGCAGTTTGAGTGGTATTTTACAGCCTTCTAGGTGTATGTAGTTATTGTTTTTTCTTTTTTCCCCCCTCCTTTTCATAGCCACTCATCCAGTTTAGCTGGTTGTTAGCAGGTTAGCTGTGTAGCTGCTATTAGCCGGTTCAAAGCTAGCCTAGCTTCCTGGATACAGTCCACAGTAGCTGCTAGCTGCCTCAGCTTCCTTCCGCCTATGGCTATGAAAACAATCCAAGTGCATTGTTGTTTTTCATGAATTATTCACCTCTTTGTTTTTTTTAAAACCATGCCCGTTAGGTGAAGTCCTAAGAATCTATAAAAAGTGCTTAATCCCATATTAATGTTTGCTAAGCTCTAATTTACAGTAAATCTAATTTACAGTAAAGTATTGATTCTTCTCAGCCAGCTTTCATGTTTGGATTAGGCTTTAAAAGATAAATAATTATTATTAATATTAATAATAATAATAATAATAATAATAATTTCAGGCAAAATCAAAGCATGCCTTAGAATAAAAATAGGGCAGATAAACATTATTCATTTGAATTAGAAGCATAATCAGAAGTGAGAATGACACCAAACATTGAGCATTTTTATAATAAGCAGTACATGTCTGGTGCTGAATGATTCCTGGTGTAGATACTGCAGTAAAAATCATCTTCAGTTTGTTCACTATATTGCTCAGAGGCACTCTGATCTGCGTGGATTATTCTGCAGTACGTAGGGGTGTGTCTCAATCTACTCACTAGTTCCCTTAGGTTGTGAACGAGTACGTTGTATACACGGGTTCGGGCGCTGGTAAAGACCTGGGCTCACTACACATTGAGAGACTGGTGACGCAGTTTCTGTGAATTTCCCGACGTTGTAATCATCACCACTGATATTTATCAACAACAGACAAGACCGATATCTTTGACATTATATATTTCATATAAGTTTGTTAGATTAATCGTTTATATATGTGTATATAATATGTTTCCATCGTGGTACTTCAGGCAGGATCGTAGGCTAGCTAGTGGATTTGTTTTAAATCATTAAACACTTAAAAAGTCGTTAGACTCGACAAACCGAATATAGAACGTCGAATAAAGCTAAAAATCGCTAATGTAAGTAATCATTTGAGAGCTACAGCAACATTCCTTGACATCGGCTGAGTTTCTGAGAGGTTTCAGAAAATATGACGAACATAATGAGCATCGATGCTCCCAGGTTTTTGCGGTGCATTGTGGGATTTTTTTAGGGCGCGAACATTCCAGTGCACAATTGAGACAGCCCTTAAAATGGCCGCCTCCCTGATCAGTGTGTTGACTACTGAACTAGGGAGCTGATTGAGACGCACCCATTATTTTCTCATGTGAAAACGAACGTTGCATACTGGTCAAAATTCAAACCTTAAAAAAAGATTATAAGTGTTTTTTTTTTTGTTTTTTTTTACTGACTCGGGTCTTCTGCATTGTAGGTGTCCCTGCCTGTGTGGCCTAAAGAAGGATGCAGACGATAAAGTGCGTCGTTGTTGGCGATGGAGCGGTGGGGAAAACGTGCCTTCTCATCTCATACACCACCAACGCCTTCCCCGAGGAGTACATCCCCACCGTGTTCGACAACTACAGCGCGCAGATGAGCGTCGATGGCCGCACGGTGAGCCTGAACCTGTGGGACACAGCAGGTCAGGAGGAGTACGACCGGCTGCGCACGCTCTCCTACCCTCAGACCAACGTGTTCATCATCTGCTTTTCCATCGGCAGCCCGTCGTCATACGCCAACGTCCGGCACAAGTGGTTCCCCGAGGTGTCGCACCACTGCCCCAGCGTGCCCGTGCTGCTCGTGGGAACCAAACGCGATCTGCGCAACGACACCGAGACCGTCAAGAAGTTAAAGGAGCAGAACCTGGCGCCCACCACACAGCAGCAGGGCACCGCGCTGGCTAAGCAGATCAACGCCGTGAAGTACTTGGAGTGCTCCGCTCTGCTCCAAGAAGGCGTCAGGGAAGTTTTCGCTGAGGCCGTGCGTGCCGTTCTCTATCCTGTCACCAAAAAGAATTCCAAAAAATGCGTCCTCTTGTAGTTTGGCCTAGGAGACTGATGGAAACGGACTTGGAGAGCTCAGAGGTCAGACGAATGATCCTGGTGTTGATAGCCATCTCTCCTTCCCCACTCGTGTTTTTAACCACTCTAGGTATTGTTTTTGGCTCCCTGAATTTTTTTTTTTCTTTTCTACAGTCACCAAAGTATGCACTCTTTACTAGAACTGAAGAAACTCTCGTTGATTTCAAAACCACTTTCCCTTTTGGCCTCCTTTGTCTCCATGGAACGATGTGGTTATCAATATCTCTCGCACTTACCTCATGGTTCAGAATGGAATTGCAAGATACACGGCAATATTTTAATAATGAAACAAAGCAATACAGAAACGAAATTAACAGTCTGACCCATGTTCACCCAGCCGTGGAGGATGATGGCATGGTTTACTCAAGCAGGGGCTGAGGAGAGAAGTAATTCTTTTCTACAGCCTGAAGTTTGTAATCTGTCCTTTCTGTGCCTAACAGGTTAGCTCAAATCCTCTCCTGATAGAAAAAAAAAAAAAACAATGTGAGGAATGATATGAAATATTTATACACCTATAGAGAGCTTAACACCTGAGAATGAAAAGCTTTCCTGCAAAAACCTCTTTAGATATTCATTATATTTTACTATTACCCAAAATGTCATTATTCTTTTTTTTTTTTTTTTTAAATTTTATTTTTTGTTTCTGTGAAATGAGGTGTTAGAATGGTGTGCCTTTATATTGACAAGTATATGCCTTATACAGACAGTCACACCGTTACATCTGTGGATGAAACAAAAGCCTGTAACCTAACACAGTGGCTACATGACAGTACATAACGATCAGTATAAGATTTTTACATGTCTTGTCTTGTAGTGCTATCAGATCCTTGTACACCTGAAACCCAGACCTCCTTGTTGTCTTTTCTCTGTCACACATAACAATTCATATCTCTCAAACGCCTTATTGACGCTTTTGCGTCTAGTGCTGCCTCACCAGTTTTAATTCCAAGTGCCTGACTCGTTTCTGGATTCGATCCGAAATCCCGCCTTTTTCTGTGAATCGCCTGAAGCTTCGAGTTGAATAGAATCGACTCGAAGAGTTGATTCATTTTGGAACTGACTCCTTGAATCCTGTGAACAAGCGAGCAGTGCTATCTACAGAGAGACAAACGAAGCTATAAAAGTAAATGGAGCGTTTGTCCTCTGTACTCGAAGGTTTAGTGCCAGGCGTGTGTGGCTGCTTCATTCTTAACCCTCAGTGATTCATTCTTAATCACTGCGTTTCACAGCTTTTCACAGTGAGTCAGTGCTTAGCCCTGGCAGGTATTGATGACAGCATGTATTTCTTTCCACAGGCGTTAGTCCCACACGGCAAAATCATTTCACGCACGCTTAAGTTTGGAAAGAAACGAACGTCTCCGAATATTTAACGTCTCTAGAACTTTCAAAAGCAGTCACAGCTAACATGATTCTTTTAGCCACATCAGGTATCACGATGTTGCTTTGAAAACATAAATGACATTTCAGTTCGTATTCACGTTTAAGTTTCATATCCTTGTAACAGATGCCGAGCACTTGCTGCTAAGCTTGTGCAAAGACAATAGAACACAATAGAAACTCCTAGGATCAGTTTATGCCTAGCACAAGAAATACACGGCTACGAATGCAAGTGGTTCGGAAGTATTTCACTGACACTGCCATAAAGACTGATAAAAATCACTGATTGGTCATCTGTACTTGTTAAATAATTCAGAATGTCTGGTTCAGTTCATTTGTCTTCAGAACTTAGGTGCTTAACTGGTTTAATTAGCTAGAACATTTTTGACACATTGCATTACGTAAGTCTGTTTTTTTTTTTTTCCATTTTGTTTCTCAGCAGCAGTTATAAATGCCATGTGGTTGCAACTTTGTCACTTTTCAGTGCCTGCACATGTAATCGCCATCTTGGTTTGTGGCTGATGCAAAAACTGACATCGCTGAACAGTAGCGTGGTTTCAAAAGTGAAGTGGTACTTTTTTTTTTTTTTGTGTGTGTGTGCTGAAAATGTTGCACATTTCTCTACGTATCAAGGCTTCCTTGCAGTGTCTCTGAGTTAGTCAGGCTTCTCAAATGCTAATAGCTTTTAATTTTATACTTTTTTTTTTTTTTTTTTTTTTTAATTAGATTTTTGACTACAATACTTAGCCAAAGAGTGCCTTTGGATACAAAGATATCAAACTAAGAGCACATTGAGAAAGCGGACCTGTTCTATCTTGATTGTTTTTTTTGGTTTTTTTTCCTTTCAAAGCGTAATAACCATACAAGCCATTTCTTATTTTTGCCTTCTTTCTCATCTTTATTGAAACAAATTCCACAAAATCCGAATTTACACAAAATCCATTGAATGTTTTCCGGTTTTGTCTGTGAGGAAAAGCCCTCCGAAAACTGTGGATGCGTCAAGTCTGTGTTGGTGTCGTTAATTAGTCTCTGCAAAAGGATAAATGTGAGAATGAATTGCCATCTGTTTGGTGTACTGTTCCTTTCATTCCCCCCGTGCTGTAACGCTGTTGAAATTGAGCAGACAGGGCCTCACGTTGCCTCCTGTCTGCCTGCTTTGGTGTATGGTACTGCATTTATACACTGGGAACTTGATTTTTTTTTTTTTTTTTGTCAAAATTGTCATTTTTATAACAAACATTTGTATAAATGAACTAACAGTGTAATGATTTTTAAATTATGCTAAATAAAACTATAATTTACACTTCATTGTGTTTTTTCCCCCTACCATTCAACTTCACTGTGTGCTGTTTCTCTAGAGCTCACAGGAAAACTGCAAAGTTTTATATATTCAGGAGTCCAAATGGAAATGATTGCCTACAAAACCAGAAAGAGAAAACTGATCAGTAAGCTGGGTGGCATGTTTTTTTGTCGATTTGAATAAGTGCATAAGCTTGTGTCGTTATTTAAACAGGTTTCCGCTGCTCTCATGCAAAAAGCCACATCAAAGGTGCTGATGTGCATCAGCTGCTGCAGCACAACAATATCAACACCTCACTGTAGTTCGCCAGAATTCTCGCTGTAGGCGCAGCCTTGCAGGTTAAAGGAAGCAATCCAGCTTGTGTACTTGACTTACTTTACTGTGATTGAAACTGCAGCGATAATGTAATAATAATAAATGCTGAAATAAATTAAAAGAATTGCTGATTTTAAATTTTCTGATCATGATATCACATCATTTTCTGATAGCTTCTGGACTTCTGAAGCTTGTGACGTAAAGAAATAAATACTTTAAAGAAAAAAGTTTGACTAGTGTGCTGTAAAAGGAACCAAATTACTGAAACGGTGTGGTGCATTTTGCAGAACCGTATTGCAGAAGTTTTTTTATATATATATATATATATAGGCTGTAGATGTTTTTATTGTTTCCTGTACTACCACAATGCTGTTGAATTCTTTAATGAATTTTCTATAACAGCAGCTCTGATAATAGTGCTGGCTGTCATTCAAATCAGAGGTTTATTAATTTATTAATACGCTTTTTAATACCTTATTGTTTCTATGGTAACAACTCATTCACAAGCGTATATATAGCAGACACGGCATAATCTAAGTTTAATAAAAACAGATTTAAAAGGTGTTACTTAACAACTAAAAATGTTTAATCGTTGATATGGTGAAGCTTTTTGTAAGAAGACGTTTTGTTAAGATTTTTTGAAGGAGTCTCCAAAAAGTTTTTTACTGTCTTAATTTCAACAGAGACAAAAAAGAGGCTGAGTTATAACGCAGGTTGTTTTGTGGACGTTCCACAATATTAAATGTAACTATAAATGGATAAATTGTATGATGTGTCTTCTTTAATGAATAAAAAAGGTTTTTTTATTGTAAATTGTAGTCATTGCCAAATCGGGGTCCCTGGAGGACCCTCAGTGCACCCTCAGTGCCGGTCCCAAGCTAGGATAAAAATTGGGGAGGGTTGCATCAGGAAGGGCATCCGGAGTATAAATTGTGCCAAATCAAATACCAGGACCAGTGATTGGCTGTGGCGACCCCTAACGGGAGTAGCTGAAAGAGGAACAACAATGTAGTCATTGCCAAATTGCTGCATTATAAGCAGTGGCGAAGCTACAGGTGGGCCTGGCCCTCCCAAAGAAAATGCTCTTGCAGCTAGGGATATTGTTCACATTATTCACAAAAACCTTTTCTTGCTCGCTCAGACCTGCTACTCTAAGAATCCACACTGATGTTGCTCAGCAGCTGGTGTAAACTTTCTGTGCGATGTGAAAGCCACGTAGCATGCTAGTTCCATAAAGAGTTCGCCGCCTCTGCATCAGATGCCACGCCATGCCCTTTCCACCTGCCACTCCTACACTGTAATCAGAGGATATAATCACGTGAAACGTATTTGAGATTCTGATAACACTGGGACATGCTGTCAGAGTGCAGATCAGACTCATCTGAGAGTTCATTGAGGATTGCACGATGCAGCGCAAAAAAACCAAGTCATTTAACTAATAAAAACGCTTAGCAAAAGGATGACTTTGCACTTTCCATGTTATCTTCAGTAAGGAATTACAGTAGGTCTGGTTTCTGTTTTATGAGTCAAAGTCTGAGGCTTTTGCTGTAGTTGTGTGTGTGAATGAATTGATGTCATAAAAATCTGATGAGGCAGCGGGCTATTCTGGTTATTTCTTCTGTTAAAAAATAGTGAAATCCTCTCTTTCCTTTAAACATCACTACAACCACAGATTGATCAGTCGATTTAAAAGAAACATTAGCTAAAACAATTCCTGTGATTTGGCTGTTTCTCCTGAAACAATATTTTGTTCTAATTGCATTGGTTAGATGTTCTCTTACATTTGAAATTTAATTCATTGGCCTGCAACAGCCCTTTTGTTGTGTTCATGTGTGTATAAACTATATGCAGAGTGAAATGTGTGTTTTTTATCAGCTGTGTGTGTGTGTGTTACCGTAAGGCATTTGTGATGACAGTACTATCTAACACATACTAACTATGTCTAACACTACGTATGTGGTGAACAGTAGTAGGTGTGAATTAGGGCACAAGTAGGCTTAGCAAAAGAAGAAACCTCTTGAGAGATAGCCTTTTGACTCATTGGCTACTTTCTGCAATCTTTTACGTTCTTTTGAGGGACTGGTGGCATTTGAGGTTTCTTTTCAAACCCTCACCTACCCTGTTTTACTCAGACCCAGTGTTCGATTTCTAGCCTCGATACTGATTATATGAGGAACAAAACACTATGGGATGTGCTGTTATAAGACAAATAATCAACTTCGGGTGGTAACAGTAACTCTGCTACATGTAGGGTCACATTAGCCAACTCCATTGTTGATCTTTTTCCTAAAGCAGCATGCCCTCAAGTGTTTTATTCCTCTTATACTACAGTATCATTACAGCAGACCTTCTTAATAGGGTATGAATAAAGTTGATATTTTGGTATCATGACATTTACAGCATTTTGGCAGATACCCATATCTACAGCAATTTACATTTATCTGACTTATACATCTGAGCAGTTGAGGGTCTTACTCAAGGCCCAACAGTGACAGTTTGGGAGTGCTGGGGTTTGAACTCCTGACCTTCTGACTAGTAGACCAAAGTTTTAACCACTGAGCTACCACTGCCACATGCTGTATTAGGACATGAAACCAAAACCTTTTGCCCAATGAGACAGTTGTTTTTACCATAATGTCACATTGTACTTGTTGAAAGGAAATAACATAGTCTAGAGACATTTTAGGAAACAACCTTAACTAATAATTAACAAAAGAAACTTGGCTACAGCCACATCAATTCTGCTCCTGACATTTTTAAATGATCCACATGACTGTTTAATATTGGGGAATTTCATAATTAATATCACATATTTAATTACTGACACATTGCTAATAGTTATATATTGCAATATGGACCAGGTTCCTCCAGGAAGAAATGCTCTGTAAGATGGCCTTTGTGGTGTCTCAGACTCTTGCCAAGATGACAGCACTGACATGCAGTACTGAGCTTCTTCCTCTCTCAGACGGATGTAGGGGAAAGTATGGTTCGTTGTAATCAGGGTCACTTGAAACATTGACAATTGTTCCAATCAGCAACAAGCTACAGTGGTGACGCTTACCCTGCACATGCTCAGTAGCATCCTCTGCCTGTCTGCATAAGAACAGCAACTTCATCGCAGCTCTTGTCAGATTTTGAGCTTTGAAAATGTCCTTCATTTGGATAAAGTTTTGAGGTACATGTTCATTTTTTTAATGAAAATGAAAATAAACTAGACAAGATCTATTTCTATTTCTAACCTCCAGGAGCAGTATCTAACACCTAGATATGCTCTTGTGTGTGTGTGTGTGTGTGTGTGCACATGCATGCCAAGACCTTCAGCAAATAAATTCAAGTAAATGCCTTCATGCCACATCAATGCTTCTCCTTTTCTCTACTTGCGTATGTGCACATGCCAGACTGATTGTAGATTTTGGAGCTATTGTGTGCATCTTGTGACTACAACATAGGAGCACGTGTGTCCCTCAGATTCTCGCCCATCCACTGGAGCTATTGCTGCCTTGCTGATCCATTTTCTGTGCACTGTGTCATGGGTTTGAGCCCCACCCTGGTTGCCAACCCCAGCCACTAGGAGTGCACAGGCTAGTGCACTCTCAGTGCTGGTCCCAAGCCTGGATAAATAGGGAGGGTTGTGTCAGGAAGGGCATCTGGTGTAAAACCTGTGCCAAACCAATATATGGACGATGGAAGGTGACCTGCTGTGGCGACCCCTAATGGGAGCAGCCAAACCAACAACAATAAGCCTAATGAATACTCTACTTACCACCATCCCATGTTTACACACATAAAACATAACTATAATTTACATTCACCTTGAGGACTTTATTAAAATAACGTTGTAAAAAACAGTAAAAAGAGTCATGTTTCAAGATCATATATTTGGTGTCATTTCTCAAGCCTGTACTTGAGCAATTGTGCGTCATATTTGAAACTGCATCTTATCTGAAAGTAGCTGATAGATAATATGATAATGTCATGACGTCAACCTTTTCTTATAAATCCACTAGATGGCAATAAAGCACTTTGATGCAATGCTTTGGTTTCGAAAACCACACAGTCAACCCCCAAATCTGCTACAAACCCACATGAAGTCAAAACCAACCTGACCATACAGTTACAGTTTTACACAAAAATTGATATTGAAAATCAGAAACCTCAGATTGGGTTATGTGATTAATTCTCTTTTCTAAAATAGGCTTTTCGATGTGAGTATAAGTAAGTATAAGTATTACTTAACACGTAACACAGCCTAAACCAGACATTCTTAAATCTTTCAGAATCAAACATGAATCTATTTTGCAAAAATATTTAGAAAAAGTAATAATGGTGTTTAAATTTCATTCAATCATCTTCAGTAACCGCTTTATTCTGGCCTGGGTCATGGTGGATCCGGAGCATATCCCTGCAACGCTGGGAGCAAGGTGGGAGAATTCAGACAGACAGACGGTAACCCCGTTCTCAGGATTGATCCCAGGACTCTGGAGCTGTGATGCATGTTTAATAATAATAATAATAATAATAATAATAATAATGATAATATTTTACATATTGTTTTTACAGTTGTGACATTGACACTTGCTGCAATATTCATGAGTTGAAAATCACAGCCCTTAAGACTGATCAATTTTTGATGGTCTCTTTTTATACAGCTGCTCATAAAGATTTGTGCACTACATGACATATTTATGTGTAGTGAGTGCACTTTTTCTGGAGACAATGTTTTTTTCCTCTTGTCATCAGTCAAGAAGTAAGACAAGTGCTATCAATCCCAAAGTCATCCCAAATACTGGAAAATGTGTGACCCTAAAGAGCACAGCGGCTCCGTAAAAGCACATTCTGAACTACCTTTGAGTAGTATGAGAAATTGCTTTTTATGCATGCTGGCATGAAATGGCCTGAAATATTCATATATTCATGAAATTTATGTAAGAGGAATTATTGCAATTGTCCAGGCTTCTCTTCAGTCCAGTTCAAAAGGCACAATTTAATTACTGCTTTGATTACTGATATTTCATGTAAGCACAATAAAAGATTGCCCTTGGGCTGACAGGATATGATCACTACTGGAGATCAAACATCGTAAAGAAACAAGGGCCATGTCCAAGAAGCGAAGGAAGGACTGTACATCAGGAAGTTGTTTCTGCTTTATTCAAAAGTGACTTGCAGACTACAGTCTACACAGATCTGTTAAAGGACCAGCCAGTGATACAAGTGGTGCAAGACTAATTTTACTTTCATATATATTATATTATATATTATATATTATATATATTATATATTCATAGAGGTGGTACAAATACAAATGATACCATTGTACAGAAAGGAATAATTCAGTCAGAAAGGAATAATTTGCAATAGTAATACAGCAAATCACAATAATAATAATATAAGTGTAAGAAACATAAGGTTAGATCGCCTCAAAAGAAAACATAAATAGACAGTGACACCAAGCTGAGGATGTTTCTTCATAAATGTTCTGCATAAATGCTCTGAACATTCTCAGATAATAATGTACTTATGTCAGCATTTAAGATGTGTAATTCTGAACAATCCATACATAAGGTTTTTTTTTTCTCTATTGCAAAAGCAAAAATCTTGATTTTAGGAATGAAGATAATGTTGTTTATATTAATTATGTATTCATTTTTGCTAGTGAAGCATTTATGCCTCTGCATTTACAGCATAATGCCAAAGGAGTCTGAAGCAGCTTCAGGACTGTGATTAGTCACAAGTCTAGAATAATATAGAATAATGGTTACATTTGGGCTGAGAGTATTTCCTCTTTATTCTCCATTGTTCTTTTTCTTATGTATTTTGTCTTATTAATATTTAATACACAAAAGAACCAAATAGGGCCCTAAATTGCTTCTTGTCTTAAAACAATGATAATTACTGATGTCTTGTTTATTTGAAAATGTATTTATATGCATATTTTGTCTCATTTAAAATGTTTGTGATGAATAATCTTAATATATGATTATGATTATTTTATTTAATGCTGTTGCATTCACTGGGGAATAATTGATTTTTGCTCCAGAAGTTTGTGTTGTGTATAGAGTCATGCTGCTGGTCTGCATGGAACTACTGCCTTCAACTGACCTTTTCCAGTTATACGTGTACTGTTACCCAGGTTTGTTCGCTTTTCTTGATTGACTGCTGGTATTTCAGAGGGTGTTCCAGCCAATAGGAAAACGGGTGGTTCACTGTGTAATACACAATGAAAGGGGGCGAATAAGTGTGTTAGGGAATATTGACATACTCAGCCCTGGTAGGTACTGGCTCTAGTCATGTTGGTTTCTTGCACAGTAAGATCTTAGAAATCTCCTGATCTCCTGTTTAAACCTCTCTACTGTTTGATTGAGAAAGACTAGCACTAATTTTGAGTCATTGAAAACATGCCTTCCAGAACTGTCAGGTCATCTAAACCACTCAATCAGATACAATGTCCTCTGGTATAGCATAATATGTAAATATATCTTTGAACACAGGGTCAGTGGTTTCCATAGTAGTGGGGATCTTGGCTAATGGTACAAGGCAGCATGCTTTAGAGAACCTGTAGATGAATACCATATTATGGTGTGCCCTTTTTGAATCACTTATGAAGTCAATGGCAATATAAGACCAAGGACACTATGGTATATGCAGGAGTTCCAGGAGGCCACTGGTTGGCTGACGTGGGGCTTTAGACAGGGCAGAGGCTTGACAAGATAGGAAAGATTGTACAAGAGAGTACCATAATTATTGCGAGAATGCCACTAACATCTATTTTTAACAAGTTAATGGTTCTCTGTATATAGGGATGACCAGGACTGAGGGAAGTGTGTACCCACCGCATAAATTGATCTCTCATACTTCAGTAGTCTGCAGTACACTCTGATGGTGATGGTTCTTCTTGTTGGGCTCCTGAAATCTCCTCCATAATTTCCAAGCAAACGAGGGCCACAAAGCAATTGAAGGGTAGAATAGGTTGATCAGAATTGGGCTCCACTTCTCCCTCATAAAGAGTGCATCTGCTTGGCATTCTTGGGTACTGGTCTCTATGTGAGGGTAAACATCCGGCTCAGTGAAAGTCAGTCTTTTGGCTGCCTTGACATATTCCAAATTTCAGCAAGCAGTAAGGACTAAGAAAGGATGTTCCGCATCCTCCAACCAGTGTCTCCATTCCTGTTTATTTATTTATTTGTTTATTTATTTATGAACATTCCACATTCCCCACCAACTAGCTGGCTTGTGAAGCCTGTGGCTAATGCATTGCTAGCAATGTATAATGGTACCCCTCAAAATACCATGCACTGTTAATTGATGACCCTGCTCATTTAGCTGAATTCTTGCTAATTCACAGTTTCACACTCCACACAAATGTTCATTTTCTCTACACAAGGTGAATTGCCACCATAGTTCAGGTTTTACTGAGTGGGTTGCCACAAAGGCAGGACATGTACTCATGCAGTCTGTGTTTTGGAAGGTGAATATCGGCACTGGCCCCATGATCACTACCTTGGAATTGATCATCTCAAAAAAGCTGCGTCTGCCTTGGACAATCTCTGTGCTGACTGTGGTGGCAATGCTGAAATGGCATGCTCAGCTGGCAAATTTGAGTCTTGGCAGAGAATTCAATCTGGCCAGGACAGACAGGACAGACAAGTATAGCAAGAAGCACAGAAAATAAGGTCTGTCTGATGCCTTGTCTCAAATGATGCATTTTGCATATGCCTGCAAGATCCATAAGGCCATAGTTTGTCCCAGTTCTCATTTGGGGCTTCAAAAGGGTGTTCAGCTTTCTCTTACCCAAAAAAACCTCACTCTCTGCTGGTATTGTGGAATGGTGAGCCACCAGGATCTGGTATTCTGGGAATGTGGACTTGGACGAGGATTGCAGGGCTTAGGGTGCCATTTGGCCGTTTGGCTACATATAACAAAAGCCCCTTCTTACAGACGTGATTAAACCAAAAGCAATAGTCTCATATATACCTGCCTGCCCATAGTATGTGATAGAGTAAACCAATAAAATTGTGAAGAGAAATGACCAAGATAATCTAAAACAGCCTGGACAGATTTCTTGGTACCCCTAAAAAAGATTAGAAATCATTGCATTCTAATCATGTTTCAAACTAATTGTTTAACCTTAATTAATGTCACAGGTGTCTTCAATCTTTGTAACATCCAATCAGCCTATTTAAAGAGAGAAAACATGCCACTGTCTAGGTTGGTATCATTGTGTCCACTGAACATGGACCAGAGAAAGTGTAATATCCTCTAAAGCAGCAGAATACGGAGGCAGGGACTGCAAATAACGTCTCTTTATTTTACAGAAGCCGAACACGAGCACAAGCGGAATCTGGCTAGGACAACTACCTCTACTCTGCTGAACTCTGAGTGGAAAACTCGCTGTTAACCTAGAATGCCCTCTAGTGGTCACACTCCCAAATTACATAAGACTTAATACTTCACTACAGAAAGCAAAGGAGGGAGTTGTCTGAGGAGATCAGAAAGAAAATTGTAGATAGCCATCTTAAAGGTAGAGGCTATAAGAACATCTCCAAGCAGTTTGATGTTCCTGTGACTTCAGTTGCAAATATTATTAAAAAGTATAAGGTCCATGGGATTGTAGCCAACCTCCCAGGACGTGGCCGCAAGAAGAAATGCAACCCCAGGTTGATCATAAGATTGTGCAGATGGTAGACAAAGAGCCAAGGAAAACATCCAAAGCTATTCAAGCTGAACTCCAAGGTCAAGGTAGGTCACTATCTGATCGCACCATCCATCGCATTTTAAACAACAATGGGCTCCATGGAAGAAGACCCAAGAGAACACCATTATTGAAAGAAAAACATAAAAAATCCAGACTGGAATTTGCTAAAATGCATGGTGACAAGCCACAAAGTTTCTGAGAGAATGTCCTTTGGACTGACGAAACAAAACTAGAGCTTTTTGGCAAGTCGCACCAGCTGTATGTTCACAGACAGAAAAATGAAGCTTTCAAAGAAAAGAACACCATACCTACTGTGAAACATGGAGGGGGCTCAGTCATGTTTCGGGGCTGCTTTGCTCTGTCTGGCACAGGGGACCTTGAATCTTTGCAGGGCACAATGAAGGCTCAAGACTATCAAGGCATCCTGGAGAGAAACATACTGCCCAGTGTCAGAAAGCTCTCACTCAGTCGCAGGTCATGTGTCCTCCAACAGGATAATGACCCAAAACACACTGCTAAAAGCACTCAAGAATGGCTGGGGGGGAAAAAAATCATTGGACTATTCTTAAATGGCCCTCTTTGAGCCCTGATCTTAATCCTATTGAACATCTGTGGAAAGATCTGAAAAATGCAGTGTGCAGAAGGCACCCTTCAAACCTCAGACAGTTAGAGCAGTTTGCTCAGGAAGAGTGGGCCAAAATACCTGTTACTCGATGCAGATGTTTCATTGTAAACTACCGTGATTGCTTGTTAGCAGTGATTGCTGCTAAGGGTGGCTAAAATATTAAGTTAAGGGTAACATCTTTTTTTGTCTGTGTCATTTTCTTTTGGTTCATTATGTAATATATTCAGTTTAATAAAAAAAAAAAATAATAAAAAATCAGAAAATCAAAAGTAATTTCTGATTTGTGTTAAACATGGAATTAACAGTGATTGATGCCATTAACATTTGTCAGTTTCAAATTATTTCAGAGATAGTTGTGGGTTCTTCTTTGTCATGGAAGGGTACCAACAAATTTGTCCACGTCTGCATATGTAGCTTAGAGGTCAGTCATCCTTCTCCAGATGAATGCAAGGATGCTGTCTCTACAGCAGTGTCTGAAAGGTTCTTTCAGGTTGATAATGACCAACCACTTGACTTACCACTTTTAACTCCACTCCTGGCAGTGTCTGGGGAGGGGTCTGGTTCCACTCCTGCCAGTATACATATGCCTGTGGCAGGCTTTAAGCTAGCTGTGACAGCCATCCGGAAGATGGTTGTGGCTCAAGTAAGGTTGTAGGTTGCAGTACAAACCACAACATCAACTACAGTCCTCTGCATGGCACCTATGACAGGGAGGTTTGCTATGTCATAGTGCAAGGATTTTATTGACAGCTTTCATGGGGATTCAAGCTTGTCCCGGCTCACCCACATCCGCATGCTTTGGCTAATATGATGAATCATTAGCAGGTTGGTTTTGGCAATATGCAGGTGCAGGTTTCAGATTCACACATCCAGCATGGCCAAACAGACTGTTCATGTGGCACATTTAGGACCTCACAGATCAGTTCTATCTTCCATAGCCTAAAGGTAGCCTACCATGCATTATTCAATACAGGTCTATTTGTATAATATTTGTGCTGTTAACATGCAGCTCTACAAAAATCCAGATAGAGATCTAGATTCCTATTGAGCAAGGAAAAAAACAGGCTCAAAGGGATCTCATGCTTTTCTGTGGGATACCAGATTTTAAATCAACAGTAGACCATTATATAAAGGAAAAAAATTTAAATGATAGAGAATGTTTCATATGGACATATTGTGAATGACAGGCCTGGAACAAGCACGTATAGTAACAGACTTTATGATTAAAACACTATTGTTGCAAGTCTACAGTATCCAGTAAAGATTATCCACTGAAGCATAGGAGGTGCATGTATACAGTATCCAAGGGGGATCTTTGGCATAAACAGGTTATGGGAAGTGCCAGTCTTTAGGGTATCCATGTGAGATTATCCCCAATTACAGGAGGTGAGTAACAAGTGCAGAAATCCCAAATGAAGAAGCAGGAGGAACAGAGCAAGAATCAACTGGAAGGAGAGCCAAAAGGTAACACAGGTATGAGGACATCCTGTAACACCAATAACCCTGAGTGATCATGTAAAGCATATGATTATTCTTTACAGATTTAAATTTATCCAGGCTGCCAAATGCAGTATCAGCATCTGTAGAGGATGCAAGGACTAATTATGGCAGCCACATCAGTGATCCCCTTAGACTTGCTAGAACTGTGTAAGCTCAGAACATTTGGATTGAATCACCAACTTAGGACTGCAACTAGAAGTCCATGAGACACTTTCTAAATGCAAAAATCCCTAGCATATGGGGCTTGTATTCCACAGTTCTTTTGTGAATGGTATTCACCTTATCGGCTGGGCCCTGTGCATTTTTTCTAGGATTTTGACCTGTTGCTGCTGCTAAACAAGTCCCAACATACCCTAAAGTTGAATGTGGCAGCCATCGCATTGCAGCACAGCACCATGGATGGCAATTATCTATGGTTCCATAGAGTTATTGCTCCCTTTCTAAAGGTGGCAAGATTTCTCCATGCGCCTGGACCTGAAGGTGCCTGGTGTGTGACCTTCTCCTTGTGCTGGAGTCCCTTAATGACCCTCCTTAAGAGTCTGTGCATGAAGTTGACCTGAAGTGTCTCTGAAAACTACCTTTTTGCTAGCAAACTATTAAGCTAAAGGAGTTGGGGAGTTGTATGCTCTGCTGATAAGCTAACCATGCATGCACTGGTGCACTCTGGACTCCAGGGTGACCTTGTGACTGAATCTGGGGTTTCTGCCCAATGTCCTATCAGGCAACTTTGGAATTTAGTCTATTGACCTTGATGCCTTCAAAGAGAAACTTGTTATGCCTGCTATGTGCCCTACAATATTATTTGGATCAGACAGCAAATATTTTTGTAGGCCAAAATTCCCACTGTGTATACGTTGATAAATGCCAATCGCCCATAAATTACTATGCACATTCACAGCACAGCTGTTTTACATTTAGCGATGCTCCAGATCCACCATGAAAGCATGATGAAACATTCACTCAAGATGAATAGATGAATGAATCTGGTCATAATGGATCCTGTTGTGAACTTCAGCACCTTTTCTGAGCTTCATTTTCTCAGATATCTGTTCTAGGCAACATTTCTGCTGTGCATATTGGGACACAAAACAGTAACTGGGTCCAAACAGTAGCACTAGAATCAATTTTGTATGACAGCGTACAATTTGGTTTTATAATAATTGAGAAGCTCACATAACTGAATTACAGGCTCCAGAGTGTATGTATGAGACAGCCCCATATTTATTTCCATTATTTTGAAGTGTTGCTGTTGAAACTGTAGTGCAATTACACCCAATATCCCAATATTCACCAACACAGTGTATAGTCAAATTATTTTTATATTTATATTTCAATCAGTGAAGAGGACCAGCTGTAGCCCCCAGGGCCATTCACTGTCATGTGCAGGTGGATCTTTGGAGCCTGTTGCTTTACAATCATTCAGCTGTTAATTCTGCTGGCGTGCTGAGAGCCTATATCTCTCATCTGCAAAAGAGCGTCTCTCAATAAGTTTGTTTTTACAGCAGATTTAATATTATCCTGTCTCTCTTCTGACACAGGCATTGTAACGAACAATGATTAATGGCAGTAGAACATGAAAAATAAGTTGACTGAGTAAATAGATTCCTCTGTGCACCTCAACAGACTGCTAACATTATCTAATTATAATATTAACATTATCTAATTATAATTGGGTGTTATAGAAAGGTGTTGAATTTCACAACAGGATCCATTATGACCAGATTCATTCATTTATTCATCTTCAGTGAATGCTTCATCTTGCTTAGGGTCATTATCTAATTATCTCTCTGCAATGCAATCAAGAAACCTTGCTTTCCAAGCCATGTTTCAAATTACAGCGACCCTGCATTTAAGACTGATCTCAGGCCTGGTATCCATTTTTTGATGACTGAGGCTTCTTCATGACAGGTCTGTGCAGCTTTCTTCATCTTCCTCAGCTTCTTAGCCCAATTAGCAGCTACCCCTCATGTTGTCACTTTCTCCAGTATGAGCTGTCATGAAGGGCTCCTGAAAACCAAAACAGACAGAGTGCACCTCCTTCTGTCTTATTTTGTTACTTCACTGTCAGCTGACTGCAGTTGGTGCTAAACAAATCATCAGTACCCTTCCAAAAGCTGTGAGCTCTCACAGTAAGGAAAAGGTTACTGGGCAGGTTGGCATGACTGGTAAATGGCTGGACTTGGAGCACTGGACCAGTACTGTCTCCTGTATGACGAGGAAAGATTTACTCTTACTAAAGATTTTATTCTGTATCTGACAGGCTAATGAAAATGGGCTTTTGGATTATACTTTTAAATAATGCCTAGAGGTAAAAGCATCCATTTTTAAAATCCCCAGCTTAGGCTTTGTTATTATTGTATTTATTGTCAAATTCCTTCAAAACCTGCCCTTGAATTTGAATTCTTTATATTTAATATTTTTTCTATATTTTCTTTTCTATGTTGGAACAGTTGTACAAAGCATTTCACTGCAAGTCATATTATTACACAATTAGTCATATTAGTACACAATAGAAGGGATTTATTTATAATTGCACTATCCGTTGCACCCAGATGAAGATGGGTTCCCTTTTTGAGCCTGGTTCCTCTCAAGGTTTCTTCCTCATATCATCTCGGGGAGTTTTCCCTTGCCACCGTCGCCACTGGCTTGCTCATTAGGGATAAATTCACAGTGATAAATTCAAATGTTTACAATATATTTTTGTGAATCCATTTATTTCTGTAAAGCTGCTTTGTGACAATGTCCATTGTTAAAAGCGCTATACAAATAAAATTGAATTGAATTGAATTATGTATGGTTATGCATGTGACAAATAAAATTTGAATTTGATTTGATTTAATTACTTAAAACGTGGGTCCCCAGGTTGAGATTTAACAACATTGACCAGCCACAGCCCGTAACATACAGGAGAGAGGTGAGGATATAGGATTGACTTCATGCCGGGGCACTTGCAGGCTGCACTGACCGTGATATGGTTGATTTCACTGTATAAAATTAAATAGTTGTGCAATCTCAGCTTACAGACAGGTGGCTGGTTGTCAGTCAGTGATTTTCTGATTGTAGCTCACAGCCGACAGCACACGTTTTAAGTAAATATTAGTAGCGGCATTCTGTCTTGCTGGTAATCACTATCGATCAAACAATGTCAAAGGTGTGCAAATTCACAGCAATTTGTTTGGAACAGAAATATGGCCCTCCCAATTTGACAAGGCCTCCTCCTTTCATATTTGACAATTTATGGATTGCTGAAAATTGTAAAAAAAAAAAAAAAAAAGTGCTTTGGCCCATTATATCTCCACACTAAAGCACATCAGATCTTTCAAATTTTCATATCTATTACTAATGTTATAGTTCTTTTTATTTTAACAACCAGGTGTGTGTCTGAAAGAACTCAAACTTTCTGATCTATGAGGTGTTCAACACAAAAAATTAATTTCACACCTATATTTCAACTTCATATTTTGTGCATTTACTAATTAAACCATGCATTTCAAGTGGTATTTTTTTATGGTAGTCCTTGTCATACATGGGCAATATGTATTTATTTTCATGTTTAACACCTCATAGATCAGAAAGTTATTTCAGACATGCACCTACTTGCTAAAAAAGAAGTAACACATACTGTATGTCTATCTGTATATCTTTAATTGTTTGTTTATACCGTACTTCATTTGCACGCAAGAAGATTATCAGCATGTTGCATGAAATGTGTATTATGTCACAAAAACAATGCTACCCAAGTAGACGTATTAAAAGAAGGTAGAATAAGGTAGAAAAAAGAAAGGATTACTTAAGTCTTAGATGTTCCCCTGATGCACAAAGAGGAAAAAAAAGAAAAATAATAATAATAAAAAAATACACTCAGACTCCAGTCTCACCCAGGTAACAATGGGAAGCTACAAATAACTGCAGAAGTAACAGAGAAACACAAACAAATGTTGGTGCTAACTTCTTGGTGGGTAAAATTGCTACAAATTAAATGGTTAAAATTTTATAAAAAGAACTTAGCTTATATGAATATATTATGAAATGTTCGAAGTTTAGTCATTGCTCCTCCACTCAAAATCCATTAATCCCCTTATGAATGAGAGTGCTCTAAATCTCACGTCACAGCTTTTCCTGGTTATTTTTTGTCCTATTCTGCTTATGGAAGTGCTCTGATATTTGAAGTACATTTACTGCCTGTGTCTGGATTTACTCACACAAAAATCTGAAATATAACACAAAAGCTATAACCTACACATACTGAATAAACAGACATGCTAAATGTGAGCTCTGAAACTAACGTTACAACTAAATTAACATTAAAAACAAACTTATATCTTATCTTATAAAATGAGTAAATAATATTTTATAAACCTAATATATTTAATAATAAATAATCCTTGGTGTGCTACGAATACTATACTGCAACTCAATAACCTGATGAAATTAAATAAAATAAAATAAGAACATTAGTTCTAGTACCGGGTAGAACCATGAAATTGTTCATAAAATCCCAAAACAAAAAGTTACCTACGGTACTGTGCAAACGTCTTAGATACCCTTTTTTTTTAGTACAAACTTTGTTATAGATTTTTATTTTATGATTTCTGCATTATTGATTCAGTACAAAAACATCTTAGATTTCCAAACATTAGTTTTCCAGCACAAAATTAAATGTTACAGAAAAATGTTTGTATGTCAGTAAAGAAAGCAGCATATTACATAAGAGACACTTTTCAGACAAAAAGCATAATGAAGGCTGCTGGGTTTTGCTGCAAAAATATGAAGCGAGTGTGACAGTCAAAGTCTCCAGAAGAACTGTTTCTGCTTCTGCAAGATGCTCAGTAACACTTACAGCTCATTTCCGTATAAAACTGCACACACTGTACCTGAGACTACGATTTTTTTTTATAAGCGAAGGATCGTCACACCAAATACTGACTTTATTTCATTTATTACTGTTTACTTCTCTTTATAGTATTTTTTAATGTAGAAACATTTAATTTCATTATTTTTGAAGGCATCTTTGCTCTACAGCATTTCTTTGCATGTGCCTAAGACTTTTGCACAGTACTGTACATCTGCTAAAATGAAGAGGATGTCTTCCTTCTCTTTGAAGTGTGCCTGTACCACAGGGAAAGAAGCTAGAGCTGTTGCATATGAACTGCTACCACCCAACCCATGTCCAGTGTTCTCACACCAACATGCTCACACTACTGCGCTCCACCTGAAATGACTCCTTAAAAAGCGCTAAAATGTCTCTCTTATACCACGGCATTGTCGAATTCTTGAATCTGGTTGTCAGAAGGTGCTGATACGTAAATGTTCTTGCAGTAGTTACAGCTGCAAGGCAAAGCACAGGTTTATATTAACATGCTCATTATAATACATTATCGTTTCTATAGTAACAACTAATACACAGGGCCTTTTATGGCAGATTTTATTTTTTTTCTTCCTATAACAGCATAGCTTATCATGTTTTATTCCTTACCTAGATATTCTGTCTTCCAGGTTAGTGCCTTTAAGCCTGCAAAGGTGGCCCTCCCCTATCAAACATCCCCATTAAACATTTTTTAAAAGGTTTTCTTTGGATAGCTCATCCATTATGTGTTTTTATCTCTTCATCAGGCAGATTGAGAATTTTCAGATGTGCATGCACGTTAGAAAGAACATGCAACGTTTCCGTCACATACTACTTGAAATTCTTTAATAATATCTTGAATTGTGGATGCTGGTAAAAGTACTTGGCATTGCAATTGCACAAAGTGGACACCTAAGTTGTTTAGAAACACATCTTTGTCAACCACATTAACAGAAATGTCAGGTTGTTTAACCACAAGCTCATCGTTACAATCATCAGGAACCTCTGATTGATTTTGGTAAGTGTTTGAGGGCCCAGGTCTACACTTGTCAGAGAGAGTTAGTGGATTTTTTCTTTAAAAAAATGACATGGAAAAGTGGATTTCACATGAAAATACTTTGGGCAGTGTTTATAGGGAAAAGGTATCATTTGCCCATTGTTGATTTTAGGATTTTAGGTGCTCACAAATAGTGGCAAAATTCACAGTTTGGCAGCTATGCTTAATGTCAGTTCTTTGTGAGCCACATACTGGAAGTTTCTTTTCACTCTGATTTCTGTACAAGTGGTATTTTTAAAATAGTCAAAGGCATTAATTTGCCCTGCATTTAAATACAACTGTAAGGAATTCAACGACAGGCAAGGAGGAGGCAGGAACCGACTGAGCACAAACGTAAACTTTCATCATAAACAGAACGTAAAATATAACAGAAACCATAAACGTAGCACAAACATAAAACCCGCGTGCATCTCTCTCTCTCTCCCTCGGCGTCTCCAGCCGCCCCTTTATCCCTCTCTCCCAGTGATTAGCCAACTCAGTGCCAGACATGCGTCCTCACAGCCTGGCCCCTCCCTCCTGCTTGTCACAACAACATTCGATATTTTTTTGAGTTTTAGTATGATTTACAAAAACTGTAATGGGGTTGGTGGTAAACAATGTGTATATATATATATATATTCAAAGCTTTTAGCTCTAATTCCTTTAAATCCAGATGGTCAGGGCCATTTCCTTCAGAGCTAGTGGATTATTCCCACTGCTCAGTGTCATCTCATAACCATGACCCCATGTGGGTAGCGTATAAAAGGCCCTTGCTATATTACACTTGGTTGCTTTCCCATTCTTATTTTGTCACGGAGTAGACTAAGTGGATTCAAAGATGCTGAGTATAGCATTGTAATCGTTTGATTTTTATTCATTTTTGTGGGTGCTATGAATTGTGGATAAAAATCGCTCAGGGCCAGATGTATGAAGCTTTTTGAGCCAGTTTGATTAAATTTGACTGCTTTGTACATGAAAAAAAAAATGCTAAACTCATTCTTTTGAGGGAGAACTGTATAAAAAGCAGGAAGCTGGTACAAAAAAAAAATTCCTTTTGATGTAAGAAACTCTGTGGAGTTAGCAGCGGCAAAGTTTGTAATTTTGTCTGCATATAATTTTGTCTGCTTCTCAAACCAGGTGTAAAAATTCGTGTCGTGTGTTGTTTGAAGTCTGACATTATAGTCTTTATGTAATAAAAAACTTATTTTATTTACACATTATCTTCAGTACTGAACACTGCAATTCCTCTTTATTCCCAAGTTTGATTGACGGCTTTATGTTTAACCATTTCCATCACCTTTAAACTTCAATTTGCGCTTTATGCTTAGTGCATGTAGTAGGCGATCATAGGCGATCATCATAGGCGATCATAATGAGCTACAGTTCAGTCTCGGTAAAGTATAGTATTGGCCCATTTTATGAGTGCTGTCTGTCATTGTCTGGTGAGGTGTACCATCAGGACTTATTGCTAACCCTTGTGATGACTTTGATAGACGGCCTCCATTAGTTCTGACAGAAACCACTCTGGTCGTCTGAAATGAAAGGAAGTAGAATGGTTCAGCAACTGAATGGAGGACAGCCAAGACACCTGGCTCAGTCGGGTCAAGAGAATGGCCTAGAGGAAGAGTGGAGTAGGTGGAGCATGGCTTACTGCAGGTCTGCACTGGGAGGGAGGTGTTTGGGGATGAGCTAGAGGGGTAATGACTAATGCGACACACAAGAGACCTGTCCAGCATATATTTATGTGATCTCTCTCTCTCACTGAAAAAAACTCAATAAACTGAGCGTGTGTGTGTGCGTGTGTGTGTGTGTGTGTGTATGTGTGTGTGTGTGTGGCCCTAAGCTGAGTAAAGTGAAACCTGAGCAGAAAGTGGTGAGTGAGCTGGAAAGCTGTAATGATATATTTTGATATATTACTTTGTATCTACTATGCCAAGGGCACAAGCACAAATAGAAAAGCTTATGTATGCTCTTACCCTGGGTCTGTTGTGAGATTGTTATGAGTGGGCCGTAGCAGAGACCTTTTATCTACCTTCTTTTGCAACGTGGAAGTAGCTTGTGTTTCCTCTTTTTGTGCGAGACTGCCAGTTCGATTCGTAAGCGCTTTTTTTGCAAATGTGGTAAAGTAACAAAAGTACTGTGAGTTATTACTGTTATTTGCTATGGTAATGCCATTTGTATTATCAATGAATTGTTTTTTTCCATTAAGGAGACCTGTGTGGGGGAAGACATGAACAGCTAACTCATGTCTGCAGGTTCTGCTAACTCACTCAGGTTCCTTTAATAGAAACTAACTGCCATAACTCAGTACTTTAAATTTTCATACCTGAGTACATTTCCAAGTATTTTAGTATTTTAACCCAAGAAGAAATATAAATAGAAAACCTTTACGTTTAGTCAGGTACAAGATTTTTTTTACATTTTGTTAACTGCTAGTTCTGAATTATCATCATAGCTATTTGATTATGGAAGCTACTGTTATGAACAGATGTAGCTAATGTTAGCTTGTTAGCTAGCCATTCTCACGGTTATATCAGAGAACAAACAACCCCTGAAATAATGTAATCCTTGTCCGCATGAGCTGCTGTTTAGGGACACTGGACACCACTGGGCTATTAAACAATAATGAGTTTCTTCATGTTTAGGAGGCGAACGGCAATCCTATGGTGTCTTCCATCCATATTCAGCTCTGGTGTTTGGTTTATGGTCAAAACACACCTGCCCTAAGAAAACTTTTTTATTTGTGCCATTTATAATGGCATCCTCTAACTGCACAAACAATACCAGTTTTCTGTAAATTTGGTACTATTAATGTTAACTTTGAGATGTTAGATGGCAGTGTTGATAGAAGCTGTGTTGAATATAAACTAGTCAGCTGAAACAACCAAAAATGGCAAATTGGAAAAACCTTCGAACAGACAGAGTCCCTCGGAATGCTGAAAAAGAGGTGGATAGGCTACCCATGTGGGGTTATGGTCACAAGGTAATGACTTTGCTGTTGGTACTTCGCATACAAATAATCAATTGAGAATAATCAAGTAGTTCCAAAAGACACCATTCTGATCGTCGGGTTACATACGTACCTTGCCTTCCAAACTTTCCAAATCCAACCTTCCTAACCTTCCACTGATCTACTTAGTTACAAATACAAACTCCACAATAAAAAGATTCTGTCATGGCATTCCCTAACTTCCCACCAAATTTGAGACCAAATAAAATATAAAAAAATCTATAACTCCATCAGTGATGAATGTTTTTTTGCTTATTTAAAGTGTAATATTGGACTCTTTAACTCTCTCATCCTGACTGCCTGAGGCCCTTGCCTGAAGTCAGATCATGATGAGTTGGCGTATGACGTATGCGTACAATTTTTACACTAATTTGGTCCGACACCCCTGACTGTGTTCCAGCAGCACTGACTGTGAATTACTATTACAGGATTGTCAGGGTGACTCACAACATCTCAGGAACAGCATATTATACAGTATTTTTTCCTCAATCGACTCAATAAGAAGTTTTATTTTTCATTTTTAACAAAGGAAATCCCACATACTGTAGCTTAAGATCACAGTTTATTACTGATAATGCCATTTTAACAGTTTTTGATTTGTTAGTGAAGATGATAATAGTGATGGTGGACCAACCAAATGATATCATTATGTAGTGTTGTAGTTGTAGTACAATGCACAATTACAGCCAATGGGCCTCATTTATCAATCTGGAAGTGAACGGATTAATTCGTAAATCATTCATACGAGTTTATGCAAGAAATCTGTTATTCCTGAAAATCCTGTAAATTCAGAAAAAATGTTTGTATCCTACTTGTGCTCCTCAGTGTGTGTAAATTTACACACGAGAAGACTAACTAATGTAAACCTCGACTTGATAGACTTCAAATCATATCATTGTTCAGGGTCTGAGAATACCATTTTATATTATTCACCTTAATAAAACAAATAAAACTAATCATTCAATTATTACAAAAGAAATGCTGCTGTATAAACAGAAGATGAGCCGGTCTCTCTGTGTATAGCCATAAGTCATAAACAAATGCCTCAGTTGATGGAAGATTTAGCTCTTATTAGTATTTATATTATATATTATTATATATTTTATAAACTTTTAATGTCGTAGAAGTAAGTCAAAATAACTTTTCTGCCTTTGCGCTGATCGTTCATTTCGAGTCAAAATAACTTCCCCTTCTGTCCTTTACCCTCATTGGTCATTTTGTGCTCCTAGCTCTTTGTACATTTGACCTTTTATGGAGTTTGTGGGCGTTGCTAGAAGCAAATGAGCTGTGTTGGAAACACACATTGCACTTTATGTGTGATCAACACATAAATATTTCAATTTTTCCAAAGCTTTTGTAAATCCAGCAGGAAAATCTTTGTTTGGTACATACAATTTTTACTAAAAGATTGATAAATGAGGCTCACTGTCTGAAGTTTTTTATATATATTATTACACAGCAAAGTTTATTACTAATCTTTGGTATTTGAAGGTGAAACATTTTTGATTAATGCTTACAGCACTGTATTTTGATTCCTGAGTGACAACCCTCAGGTGCATTGCACAGGCTTAATGAATGGTGACCCAAATTATTGTTGTCATTTGACCTAGTTATGACACGGTTTATGACATGCAAATTTTAAGAAACAGGTTCTGTTCAGAGATATCTGGAATAAATGGGACAGCAGGGCTACACCCCCCTGTCTTTTAAAGATAAAAATCAATATATGGTTTCATTTTTGGCATATACCTTAGATTATTTGCTGTTATGTTTCCTGTTATTATATTGAATTCTCGTGGAACCAAGCACAACAGCACCATGAATGTTCAGTGCATGTGTAATACAGCTGCAGATATAATGAATGCAAATGAGGTGGAGTACATTTTCCCTAAAATGCCTGGACTAAACAAACCCGGACTAGATGTACTAAACAGTAGAAACAAAGTACAGATTACACAAAAGGACAGACAACATAACTGTACGTTTCATATTTTTGGTTTTAGTGAAAGGGTTACCTTTTTCTGGTACAGCTTTTCTGGTCATTGTACATGGCATGAACCTAGCAGGTTATTATGGCATTATGGAAAGAATTTTAAAAAATTAGAACTCATCAGTCCAGCTGCCTATGCCATTGCTGAGACTTTATGATATAATGCATTGTTCATTGTTAATAGTTTTATTTTCAAGGTATTGGAAAGTTAAAGGAAATTAAAAAGAAATACAAGCCTTTAGTGTCATTCATTCAAAGGTCAGTATTGTGCAGGATGCAGACACAGTAGGATGTAATTGCCAAGTCTGTTTATTTAGGCTTTCCAAAAAATCACTGACAAACTTCACAGCAGGGATCAATGAACAGGCAGACTTGAACATCAGAGGAAAATTCATTAGTGTTGTCAAAAAAAAATCAGACAGGCTAAGGTCAAACCAATTAGGAACTAACACTCAAAACTAGGATTAAGAATGCAAGTAGGATAACTGGTAAATGAGTAGAAAAAGCAGGTCAGAACTAGATGCAAATCTTTATCTTTACATAATAAACTCAGGAAAATGTATACACATGGTGCACCCAAAAATCTAATAATTATTTCAGACTATGTATGAGAATTCATCCAGAGCCATCAAGAAAGATTTTAATTAATTAATGTTTTGAGATATATACAGTGTATAGACTCACTGCCCACTTTAGTAGGAACAACTGTGCATCTGCACATTCATGCAATTACCTGCCATTCATGTGGCAGCAGTGCATAAAACCATGCAGATACAGGTCAAGAGCTTCAGTTAATGTTCAAATCAAACATCAGAACGGGGAACGAATGTGATCTCAGTGACTTTGACTGTGGTATTGTTGTTAGTGCTGGATGGGCTGATTTGAGTATTTCAGAAACTGCTGATCTCCTGAGATTTTCATCCATAACCATCTCTACAGTTTACACAAAATGGTATAAAACTTTCTGTGAGCTGCAGATATGCAGGCAAAAATGTCTTGTTGATGAAAGAGGTCAGAGGAGAATGGCTTGACTTGTTTGAGGCGAGCTGACAGGAAGGCTACAGTAACTCAAATAACGCCCTTTACAACCATGGTGAGCAGAAAGGCATCTCAAAATGCACAACATGCACATCAAACATTGAGGTGGATGAGCTGCAACAGCAGAAGACCACATCGGGCTCCACTTCTCTCAGCCAAGAACAGGAATCTGAGGCTATAGAGGACACAGGTTCACCTAAACTAGACAGTTGAGTTAGAAAACATGTCACTTGGTCTTTTCCAAATCTGCAACTGCCCAGTTTCACAACTGGAATTACAGTATTTCCACAAGAGTGGGCCATTCTGAAATCTTCTCATAAGATAGAGAACATCATCACTTTATGCTATTGTAGCTCACTGGTTGGTACAAGCTTGTACATTACATGAATCAACACACTCTTCTACAGTATATAGAGGGCACAGGGTCTCTAAACAAGTATTATCACTAGCTATATTTCAGACACTGAGGCTACAGTTATGCCTTATTTCATTACATAATCATTTCAATCTAACCACCTCACTGTTCAAAGCCATTTCTCAATTAGCCAACTGGCAACTTAAGTCAAATAGTTCCATTTTTTATTTAGAGGTGCAATGCAATGCCATTATCTATACCTGTATCTGTTTAGAAATATTCATATCTCTTTTTGTATTCTCTGTGCAGGGTTGCCAGGTTCCAGGATTGCAGATATACACTGCAAATCAGAAATGTGCACCACTGTTAATTGTTCCCCCAAAAAAGACAGAAAAAAAGAAAAAAAATGCATCTAAATGCATCTGTGCAGTTTTTAAGATGTAGTGGGGAAGGGAAATTTGCTGAAACTGGCAACCCTTCCCACAAGCTGTTCTTTAAAACTCCACTTTAAAGCAAAAACACGTGATTTTTTTTTCATCATTCTTGCATCATGTGGGATCCAGACGCACATACATAGTCTGAAGATTTCTGACAAGCTTTCTCAAAATAAAAAAAAAATATTTGTTATTCATCAAATATTAACATTCAATATAAACATTTAGTAGAAGTCTAGTATATTGTCAGTATATTGCAGCATGAATAGTTTTAGATGTAATTATCATAATAATCATTTTAAATTTGGTTTAATTTATCAGTAATTCCACTCCTCTTTATTTGGTAGTTTAGCACTTGATCCAGCATATCCTATTATTTTGCATTTTTTGTATAAATCTGGAGCCTATCCCAGGAACAATGAGAACTGAAGAAAAAAAGAGCATACCAAATTAAAACAAAGCATCAATTACTACACAAGTTATTACTATCAACATGAATGTTTATTTATTTGTGTATATGTAAGTGTACCACAGCTCTGTGGTGCACGTCTCAAGCATCTAAGTTTATCTTAAACCCATAATTCAATAAAACTTGTTATTTTCTCAGGTACCTCAGCTATGAAAGTGATCGTAAAGACATAGAGATAATGCAATTTTAAATGTCAGCTTCTGCTAATCGGACTGTCTGAATGCAAGCCGAATATTTTGGATGTTTATAGATTATGGCACCACCTGGATCTTCTTGTCGACTGAGGATTCAAGGCGCTTCAGTGAGGCTTTGTCTATTGTTACTGGCTTGTTACTGGCTCTGGCTCTTATGGTCATCCTTTCCCAAAGGCAAGCTCAGAAAAAAACGAAAACAAACACCCTGATTTGCTTTTCAGATCTCTGCTCTTGTATGGAAATTAGATTCATTTTCATCCTTTTGAACAGCTGTACTAACAGTCACTGGCACTCAGCTTTTATGGACTTGGAAATGAAGTGCTGAGGCCGAGCAAGCTAGAAAAAAGAGCTGAGGGGGAAATGTAGAGAATGCTCTTGTAAACATCACATAGAAAGGAAACCGGAAAGAATCTTTTGAGAGGTTAGAGTGGGAATGTAGCAAGGGTGCAGGAGATAAACTCTTCGGCACTCATCAAGCTTTTCATTTCTCGTTTTTTTTCCTGGCCTATCTTTTCCGTCACTCAGCAAGAGCAGCTGTTTTTTATTATGGTGATAAGCTCTGTTATGCTCTTGCCACCAGCTGAGCTCAGTGGGGATGTTAACGAGAGGGCAATTAGGCCCAGCTTCACCAGTTCTGCACCCTGTGTGTGTGTAGATGGCATTGGACCATGATGTAATGAGTATGGCGGTGGATCAGCACCCAGAATTAGCACAGCAGACCAACAAAAAATTCATCAGTGGTTTACATTTATTCCCCAGGCCAAAGTTTATCATATACACCCATAGTGCATCCTGGTGCCATCTCTTCCCCAGGTAAGCGAAGCACATGCACACGGCTGTCTATGTGATGTAAAAGAAAATGTGATTCATCGGAACAGGACACCATCTTCCATTGCTTCATATTCCAGTTCTGGTACTCACATGCCCATTGTAGGTGCTTTCGGTGGTGGACAGGGGTCAGCATGGGCACTCTGACTAGTCTGTGGGTACTCAGCCCCATACGCAGCAAGCTGCACTGCACTGTGTGCTCTGACACCTTTCTATCATAGCCAGCATTAACCTTTTCAGCAATTTGTGCTACAGTAGCTCTTCTATGGGAATGGACCAGACAGGCTAGCCTTTGCTCCCCATGCGCATCATCAAGCCTTGGGTGCCCACGACCCTGTTGCCGGTTCACTGGTTGTCCGTCCTTGGACCACTTTTGGTAGGTACTAACCACTGCATACTGGAAACACCCCGCTAGACCTGCCATTTTGGAGATGCTCTGATCCATTTGTCTAGCCATCACAATTTGGCCCTTGTCAAAGTCACAAAGATCCTTACGCTTGCCCATTTTTCCTGCTTCCAACACATCAACTTTGAGAACTGACTGTTCACTTGCTGCCTAATATATCCCAACCCTTGACAAGTGCCACTGTAATGAGATAATCAATGTTATTCACTTGTCAGTGTTTTCAATGCTAAGGCTGATCAGCGTGTGTTTTATATATATGTATATATGGATTGAGGAGAGCTGTGAAAGGAATCGCTCAATGATTAGGTCATCAGGGGAAAATTAGTTCCTGTGTATATGAGAATGTGAACTCTTGACCCTAATCCTCCCTGACAAGCACAAGCTTGAAGAATAAACAAGGGTGTCATATTCATATTTCCATGATACAGTATTTTAAGGAGCATGTAAACTAATTGGTTGGTAGGGTTCACCGAGTCACAGGATTGAACTTAACTTAATGTCATTTGTGTTTAGACTATACCTGCTGTGTGCAACTTATTTGATCACATTTTAATGATCTAAATACATGCCTTTACGAACTTACATTGATGATGTTCACTTTTATAATAATGATTATCTGATGACATTATCCGATCATGTTCAAATGCTAAATCATCGTGGTATTTTCTGACGATAAGCATCACGTACAATTAATCTTGTGTTACTGTGTGGGGGGAAAGTGCAAGCGAGTGCTCGACCAGGACTGACAGCTTTCTTGCTGTGGCCATGGAAACAGCACTGAGTGGATAGTACAAAACAGAGTGCACTCTCTATCTCTTCTACACACACACACACACACACACATATACACAGTTTCTTCTACACACACTCTCTCTGTCTTTATCATGCATGCAAGCACATAGTCAAGTAGCCAAATATTAGCCTTTATTGAGCCATAGTGCTTTTGCTTGAATCAGAGATAAACCCCATAACATGGCGTGCATACACACGCTATCATTATAATCCATTCTGCATCTCCGTCATACTGAGTAGGTCATGCTTGCTGTCACTTCACACCCTCAGTTGACCTTATCTAGCTGCTATCTCAAAACACTGACACACATCATCCCTTATGCAAAAGAACTATATAACTGTATTCTTCCATTCGAAAATGTTGTCAATTATTTCTCTCAAGCTTTTCTTTATATTTTGTGGAATCATTAAATCAGATGCAGTTATGAATATAATGAAAACAGAAACACACACCAATAACATTGAAAATAGCAAAATACAAATGCATTATAATGTTGTATAATATATAGTACTGTATATTGTTGATAGTAAGTATATTTTACAATACAGATTATTGATGCTTTCCCAATTTATTAGTCGTTTTATTTTTCTTTTTTATATTGTCTCTTCAATTTATACTACATCATATTACAGCTGACAACAAAGAAAAATGCTGTTTCTCCAGTCTGCATTTTCTATCCTTAATGTTTTTTTTTTTTCCAGGCTTTTAACAGCAAGTGCTTGTATATAAAGGTGGTGGTCTAGACACTACTGAAAAACTCCTACTACATAAAACTAAATTAAATCAAAACCTATGATCATATCAAAAATCATATGATATAAAAATAAACATTTAACAATTTAGGGTGTCTGTAACATTTGAACAGTAGTGTACGTCAAATACATTGGGAAATATTGCAGTATACTGCATTTCCATGTTGTGTGTGTTTTAACGCTATTTTTGTGTAATAATAAAAATGCACCATCTATTGTATTTTGATTATCTTTTAATACTAACTCAAGGCAGAGGTAGTTTAGGATGCTCCCACTGAGACTGAGCACTAAACATTAATAATGTCCTGAAGCATCTGGGGGAGGGTGATCGGATCAGAATAACCCAGGCCTGACCCCTAATCTAACTGTGAGCAGTCTGTAATTTGTGGTTTTATGAAGGCTGAGACCTGGCAGAGCTTGCAAAAACCTCTGAGCTGCCATTATTATGACTGTAATCGTGGCCCTAAGGTCTGCACAGCACAAGAACAACTAGTCCAATGTCTGAGTAAATGGACTGCATTCAGTTATATTTCTGGCTATGTAGTTTAACACATTAGATTCAAAAATGCATGATTGAAGTTTCCGTTCAGAAAGGTCAGCCTTATTATTTACATGTGCTTGTTTCACATGATTATACATAACAGGGACTAAAGCCTAGTCTCTTTGGGGCATGAATGACCTCCTGAGCTTCAAACACATTGCACATACAACAGTAGTGCATAACCAAGCAATAGTTTTATTTAAGATGCAGGACATAATCTTAGATGTGTCAAAGACCTCCATAAAGACAAGAACAAAACAACAACATGACCTTAGGAGGATTACCACAATAAATAGTAATACAGTAGAAATGAATGCTAACAATTTAGTATGAGTACCAGTGTAACAGGTTTGTTTGGATTTGCAATTATGTATTTGCTGATTGACTTTAGATTCCTTGAATTTTTGATGCTGAAGTGCTGGAATAGTACACAGTACATCTGTTCATAGAGTCTCTCCTGGAAGGTAAGACTCTGTATTATTTTAAGAAGCCATAATTACCTATAGTTAGTCCTACATGAGAAATGCAAGTCTCAGTAGCTACTGTTAAGCTCACAGTGAACTATCATTAGTTACTGAGTAACGAACCAGTATTTTGTAGTAGGTAATAGTAGTAACTTAGGAGTTAATGAGTATTTTACTTCAACTGCGCTGGCTCCACTTGCCTTTAGGGCCTTGTACTGAAGCTCTACTTCTGCTTGGAGCTTTCTGCACTTGTGACTCACTTTCTGTTGCTATGGATAGTCCCACATGGATATCCTAAAGTTTGCCGAAAACAGTTTTTACCAAGACTAACTCTTGTTTCATTAGATAATCTCACCTGGATACTGTAGACTTGTAACTTGTCACTCCCGCTGTAGTCATGATGACTGTACCACTAGCTGGTGTCACCCTGAAGAGGATGGGTTTCCTTTTCCTAGGGCTGATTCCTCTCAAGATTTCTTCTGCATGTTGTCTCAGGTAGTTTTTTTTTCCTTTTCCTTTCCACTGTTGCCTCTGGCTTGCTCATTAGGGATCTAAATCCACATCTGGATTTCTGTAAAGCTGCTTTGTGACAATGTCTATTGTTAATGATGTCTAACTGTACAAATAATATTGTGTTGTATACAGTATATCTATATGTATACACAAAAAAACTGAATAAATTTTACGGTAATTTACTGGCAATTAAATTGTCACATGATTCAAAATTGTATGACCTTACAGTAATTGCATTACTTCTATTTTGAACAGTATTTGCTCTTATGTAAAATTAAAAACTAACAGTTTAGATATTAAAAATACTGGCCCCACGGTAGGAACTCAATGCAACAAAATCTTTTATTTTTTCAATACTTCGTATGTCCACCTTTATTTGTGATGTCAGACTCAATCCTCCTCGGCATGGAGGATAGCAGTGTTGCACAACTTTGTGGAGAGATGATCTGCCATTCTTCAGAGACAATTTTTTCAGCTGCTCTTTGCTGGAGGGATTGCATTTCTCTACCTTTCTCTTTAAAATACCCCAAAGGTGTTCTATTGGATTTAAGTAAGGTGACTTACATGGCCAGGTCATAGTTTTCACTTTTTTCTTCTTTAGAAACTGGAATGCTGGAATGAGACTGGGAGTCATCTTGTCAGCCAGTATTTCGGTATATCCACAGTCATTTATGATTCCATCTATAAATGTCATCTTCCCAAACACCTTTTGCATGCATGCAGCCCTGTATTATCACACTCCCACTTCAGTGTTTCATTGTTGGGACTATGTATTCACTTTAGTAGTCCTGGCCAGGTTCACACCAAACATGCTGGACCCCATCTGAGCAGAGCAAATTTATCTTGGTCTCATCTGACAATGTGCTCCCAATATTCAACAGGCTTCTTTTCATGTTTTAAGTTTAAGTTTAATCTTGCAGTTTTGTGCCGAAGAGCAAGCGAGGTTTTTTTTTATTGGACGCCGTCCATATAGGTTGACATTATGCAATGTTCGTCACACTGTCTGAGCTGTCACAGAAACTCTGATTTTCATTAATAACCCTTGTGCCAAGTCTGAAGCACTTGCCCTTCCATTTTTCAAAGTTAGATTGCGTAACTAGTGCACTGTCCGTGGCGTTATTTTAGGACTCTGCGTCTCTGATTAGTGGTACTATGGCTCGTTCTATACCTCCTGATTACTGCTGCAACTGTGTTTTGACTGATTTTTTAGTTGCTCACCAATCTTCCTGTATTCTTTTTCATCACACCATTGTGTGAAGTCCCACAATCAGATTTTCCAATTCCTCTGGCAATTCGTTTCCATGTGGAGCCATGATGCAGACATGCAGATAGACACAGCCCATAGGTCCAAAATTGAGAAAGTTCTGGTGTTCACAGGTCATTTTATAACCATCTTCATGCAATTAGGCTAATTGAAATTCACAGGTGTACTCAGTTTTGTTTCAATTATTACAGGTTTTCTAACTTGGGTGTCAGTGATCACAGGTGTATTCACTTTTGTTGCATTGAGTTTCTACTTTGGGGCCTGTATTTTCAATATAGTCTTTTTAAAGTATTTCGATTGTTCGTAAGAGGAAATACTCTACCTGTCAACTTAGAAGTAATGCAATTATTGAAAGATGATACAATTTTGAATCATTTGACATTTATGTGATATTGCACAGGGTTGTACTCACTTCTGCTGTATACTGTATTTCCAGTAAAGAACTGTAATGTCTTACATAGTGTAAAATAACACATAATCGGGAGTACCCAGAGGAAACCCCTGAACCATGGGGAGAGCATTCTGCCCACGTGTGGGGGGTTCGGGCCCCCAACCCCAGAGGTGCGAGGCAAGCACGCAAACCACTAAGCCACCATGCCCCCCCACCCTTCAAAGTTTAAAACATGATTAACACAATAATTCAGCTTTCATTTACCCTTTTCATTTGTAGCCTAACTCTGTGTTCTATTATGTAAGCTCTGGTTTGAGTAAAATATTGCTCTCATTTTCCAGTCAATCAACACTCTGAAAGATGTGTAGTGATGCATGTCTCAACACTCTGAATGACTTGTAGTGATGCATGTGATCACCAGACAATTCCTGTCTGTTACTCATCAGTGTAAAATATTCATGGGCATTCGTCTCTACGCTTTCTGTCTATTTTCACATCTGCAGTGCAAGAATCTTGCAATCTATCTCACTGCAGGAGCCACCATCATCAGCAGAGACGACAGTAATCATATGCCAGGCTTCGCTCCTCATTCTCCAACACTAAAATAGATTCTGTAATTTGTCAGCCCACGCAACGACCACAGCGGAGACCGCTGAACAAATCTAACTAGACTGAAAGCAATTAACATCAAGTACATGCCGGGTGTGGCCTTTGATTTGTTTCTAACAGGTAACTTCTCTGCTTCTGTTTTAGTGGATACACTGTAGGTTACAAACCAATTATGTTTAGAGTGATGTTAAGTTTGGAGCGAGGCTGGAAATGTCTGGAACTGACTTAAAGTAGCACTGAGGCGTATCAGTAAATGCAGTACAGGGAGTAGAGAGTGGACATTCAGGGAAGTGATATTCTCTCTTAAACCTGGATGAAATCCTTGGTGGTCCACATGAACTTTCCATTAGTCATCAAAGTAAGAGACGGTTGAGGCTGCAAGGCCATTTTGTGGTCACATCTCACGGGATGATTCACAAATTAATCCAGGTATCTCCCAGATTAATGTGAATCCCAGATCTCTCCATCTCTCCCTCTCTCTCTCTCGTTCAATATTTGTGAGCTAAAATGCAAAGAGCCAAGGATGAAAGCCCAAGTATTCACTTTCCAGTTCACCAAAACAGATTTTCTGAGTAAAATGGAAGCAAACAATTTGGCTAGGCAAATTATTTTCAATAATTTGCGTGATTTTTAAATAAACACAAGCAGGCCTAGGCATAATTTTTGGCAGGCTTTCCTTTTGCGACTAAAAGGGCATATGTTCAGTTATTTACCATGGATGCATGATTGGTGGTCTTGTGGGTGATGTTGAAGGGAGCACACTGCTGGGTAGAAAGTGCTAATGAATGTCGCCACCATGGGGTGAAGCCTTTTCCAAGGGGGCCGGACGGAAGGATTAAATTAATGCCAGCGTGGCCTGCCCTTCTGTTCAAAGTCGCAGGGTGACCTGTGTGCTCCCGCCTGCCTGAGCCTGAATTATTGATAAGAGCCAAGTTGAACATCGTCCAGTGGAGAACAGTGTTGAACAGACTATCAACACACTATCAAGAGTGCAAGCTATGAAAGTGAAATCCCTATCTAGGGTTATGGTAGCTAACATATACACTAGCTACACTGCACTACTTTTTGTATAGACAAGTAAAAATGTTTGTAATAAACAGAAGCCCTGATTTATGCTAATATGTGTAATTTGTAGTCTGATCAATTTTACATGTAATTTTACATTTACAGAGAATAAGCACGTAAATGATGTCACATGGAACACAATATTTAAATGAAGTTTTGTCATGTACTCTTTTCAGTAGTCATGACGTATACCTATGAGCTCTTTTAAACGCTTTTAACTCCTATTGGCATTGGAACATGCAGCAAATATGTAACATGAAATCTTCTTTATTGTGTTAATAATAAGTCAGAAACTTAATTGAATTTTTTTGTGGTACAGATACATCATTTTGATATGAATTTGCTTAAAGTCATTATCCAAGTCACTTTCAGAGTTTTCATAGATGCCATCCTGTATTTTGCACCTTTAGGTAGAAACATCCCAAAGATTCAGCGAGTTAAGTCCAAAAATACATCAATATTTATGTGGAGACAGTTAGTCGTATTAATACACACCTCCAATGTAGGCTTTTTCTCAGTCTGAAACATCAGGGTTTTTCAATAGCATCTAGACCACCGCATTTAAACACAAGCACTTGCCTTTAAGCCTGAATAAAATTGGGGGATAGATGTGGAATGAAGAAGACATTTTTTTTATTCTTTGTTGTCATTTATAATACGTAATATTCACAGTAGCATAAAATAAAAATGAAAAACAAAAAAGGGTAAAAATGATATAAGAATTAGGAGATGGCAAGCATATAAATAAAAATAGTCTAGTATATTGCCAATATATTGCTCCAGGTATAGTCCTAGCTGTTATTAACATTAAACTGCAATTTTGGTTTAAATTAACAATATGGCTTCCACCTTCATTATTTTGCAGCTAATGAATGAATGAACAAAATAACGAATTAAGAGCGTGATAAAATACCCTATATCCTGCACTCATTATGATTTCGTGACCTCGAATTTTAATGACTAGTGGCTTCATTAGTTTGTGCATGCAATTAACTGTCAGTGCGTGATATAAAAATATAATGCAAAGTAAATGGAAGTGCTAAATCCAGTGCTATTTTATAAGCTGCGGAATAATGAAGGCGGAAGTCATATTGTTAAATTAAACCCAATTTGCCAATGTGATAAATACAAGTAGAACAATTCATCCATTATACTGTCAATATACTAGACTCCTGTTAGATTTTTTCTCACCATCTTCTCATTCATATAGTATGTCATCATAATTATCTGCATAAACCAACTCTGAATATGACTAACTTTCCTGGGGTAAACATTGACATATTTTCAAACGTCTGCCACTGAATGGAGGAGGCATTACGTCTGTCCATCTGTCCATCCATTCAAGATTCTCATTAGCGTGATATCTCAAGTACGAGTGGCTGAATATTTGTAGGATTTCTACGGAATTATCATTGTATCCCACACATGAACTGATTCGATTTTGAAATTGATCCAAACAGCATCAAGGTCACAACTAGGTCAAATATCTGAAATAGTTTTTCGTCAATAGCTTCCTTCCTGTTTGAAATATCTTCTTTAAAGATATTACTCACACCTTCATGGTCAGGAACTCATTTTCATTTCAATTTTTATGATTTATCTTCCCATTATCTTATCTCAAGAACGAGAGGCTTGTATGTTTGTAAGATTTATATGGAGTCATTATTGTAAGCAGAAGATGAACTGATTAGATTTTGGAAATTATCCAAACAGGGTCAAGGTCACAGCAAGGTCAAATATCTGAAATATTTCTTTCAGATCAATAGCTTCAATAGCTTCTTTCATGTTTAAATTATATTTTAAGGGTATTTCTGGCATACACATTAGTAATAAGAAGCACTAGACTTGTTAGTAGTGGAGGCATCTCCATCGACACCAATTTTTGAGAGATTATGAAGATGGCATAATCATTACTGTGCTGTCAGAATACATCTACTACAATAATTCAATAATACACTGTGTATCTACTGTTGTGATTGCTTACTGCCTGTAACAGATAGGGAAAATGATGTTTTCAACTGATACATCTGTTACACTGTGATATCAAATATATGTTTAAGGATTTTAAGACATAAAATTTTTAAATTATAACAATTACACACAATTCTTTTGCGTTTACTTCCTTTATTTTCTTTATCATTAATATTAAATTCCTTTGTTGTATAATGTGGAATTTCCCATTTTTAGACCCAAATGATAAAGTACCACAAGCCACATATTTATCATGACAACCAGAGTTTGATATGTGAACACAGATAGACCATTGCTTTTTTTATTTTCATTAGAGTAATTTCTTACATAGTTAAGAAAAAATGACATCTCCTTGACTGAGATACTTTTCTTCTTCATGCATGAGCGGTCATTTAACAGCTGGCTTATCATCCTGAGACAATTTTCAGTAGATGATAAACTGAACCTGAAACTCACCAAATTAAATCTATCAAATTAAAACAAACTGGGCTTGTAGATGTAACTAGTCAGCTGTTAAAAAAAAAAGCTCTATGTAAGCTGTCTACTTCCTAGTTTATGGTTTCTTGCATTCTTAGCAGGCGAGGTTGACAGGTTTTTAATAATCTTCAATCAAAACAAAGACGAGATTCAAAAACAAGGTCGAAGGGCAGGCAAAGGTCAGGCGATCAACAAACAGCATTAACAAGGTTTGACAAGAGCAAATCAAGGAAACCAGAAACAAGAGCAAAACCAGGAAAGCAATCAATAATAACAGGCTTGGTAACTGGTGAAAATCTACATAGAGCATATGCTTCACAACGTGAGTGTGAACTAAGAGTCTTTATATACTCTGAGCATGGTTTTGACTGTAAGAGAGTCCAAGTGTGTGCAATCAGTAACCTGGTGAACGTGAACGAGAGAGTGTTTGAGATGGCGGTGTGTTGTAGTCCTTGGCGGCCATGTTTGTAGGCCGCACTGTGTTCTGGGAACTGTAGTTTGACGCCAAACTGCATGTAATGTGACGGCGTACACGACACTTGATTTTGTCTCTTTCTGAATCATGATTTGATTTAGTTTAGTCTGAATATTACACTGTTTAAGGTTTTTATCCATATTCTGTATTCATTTTCCCTATCAACTCCTCAGTTGTTTCATAAAATGTTGAAGGTTTTTGCAAATTTCAATTGTGAATCACAAGCCTGCCTTTGTTTCCTGTTCTGTCACTCAGATAAAATCGGGGATATTTTATGAAATCCCCAAGCTCTGGGGTCACTGAAAATGACGCAACTGGAAGAGGAACTGCTACACAACAGGTTCAGCATGAGGTGACTTTGCAAAGTTGAAATAGAGCCTTAGAAGGAAGTAGGCTGTTTGAGGTGTTCTAAGCTTATTCATATGCCTGGCCAAGACTCATGCCATTGTTTGAGTGTGTGTTTGAGATATTTAGACTGTTCTGGGCAGGCTGTAACAGAATTGCAATCAGTGCCTGTGGTCAAGTCTCACTGAACCCATGGAACTGCAGCAAAATTATAAAGATGTGGTCAGAACTGCATTCTTTTATATTAGAAACATGAATGCCTTTTGAGCAAAACAAATATTTTTCATGTGACATGAAAAAATAAAGAAAAAAAAAAGTCGGTAATACTTTATAATAACTTTCATTTGTCATTTTTTTTCAATTTCAGTAACTGTTAATGATGTTTATACATGGCAGTTCATGTCATTGTTACTGTGTGTATGCTATTAAACATTTAATAGTGATAAAGAAATTATTAGCTAGTCAGAATTTAAACATTAATAATTAGAGATAGTGAGATGACTGAGCAAAAATACAGTACCATGAACACCCTACTGAACCGTGAACTCCTGGAACTAGAACTGAAATGTACTTGCTTGGGATTATACGTTTTTTTTTTGTTTTTTGTTTTTTTTGGGGTGGGGGGGGGTGGGGGGGGGGGGAGGTAATTAGATGAATGGATTTGACCTGTGTGCAGTTAAAGTGTCACATGATCACCTGTTCCAGTTAGTAAACATACCTAAACAAACAACAAGCAGCTATTAAAACAAGTCCAGGATAATGTTTTGGACAAGTATCAGTCAGGGTTTGGTTATAGAAGCATCTTGTGGAGCACCATTAATTTCTTTTATTTAAAATGGAAAGAATACAGCACAAACATGACTGTGCCTAGAGGAGGCCATCCACCAAATGTCAATAACAGAGAAGGGCATTATTCAGAGAAGTGACCAAGAGTGAATAACCTCCCCTACCCCCTCCTCCCCAGCATTTGAATATTTTGTGCCCATTATTCCCTATTAAATCCATTTCAGTTCCAGTGCATAATATGGGAAAGTTCAAACACATGAAAACCTTAAATTATAGAAGAAATATGCATTATAATTTCACATTGTGTTAACATAATGTTCACACTAGCAAGTAACAAAGAGACAGGAGATGGTTCATTTCCTATGTAAGTTTGTGACATGTAGCAATTATTCCAGCAACAGAGATGAGTAACAATCGGAATTAAGCTTTTTTATCCATATTAGTTTTGACAAAGTAATAAAGTGGAGAATCTAAATGAGTGCCTTCGTCAATCTTATGAACAATCTTATGGTGCGAGTTGTCCCTCACAGGGATACCTATAAATTATAAATGACATGAGCAGGTGCCAAAAGCAATAACGTCCACAAGGGACTTGCTAAGGTGAACGCAGGGTCAGTATCAGTATCCATGTATTATCCAAATTATGTAGAAATATGTCTCTCTCTCAGATTTTTTTGGTATGTTTGGTTTTTTTGGGGGGTGGAGTGTATAGTATATAGTATTTACCAGTACATTTCTGATATGTGTTTCAGACACGATACTACTACAGTATGTCATCACACCCCCAGTAAAGATTACACTAGTGTTACTCTTTCAGTAATTTACTTTCCAGTCATGTTTTTAACTGTGCACTTGCCAGCCATCTCTAAGAAGAACAAATGACATTGCACAAGTTTAGTAACACAATTTAAGAGAGTGGGTGTATGTGTGTGTGTATGTATGTGGGTGGGTAGGTATGAGAAGAGAGAAAATCTTCCTTCTCTGGCTGATTGCAGAGATAATTCAACATGTCTGATGTAGAGTTAGCAGAGCTTGACTTTCACTACATTCTTGTTCTTTGGGAAAGCAGGGGAGTACTGCAGTGTGTACTGCATACAGCCAACAGAGCGCAGTTGGGATTAAACACTGAAGAAAAAAACCCTGCTAATTCTGTGCCAGAATTATGTTCCAGCTCAAGATTTGAGATGTGTTTACAAAAAGAAAGCCTGGATATTGTTGCAGCAAACTTAGCTAGTATCCACCAGCATCCATATTTATATCTGTTTTCATTCAGTGCTATAAATCTTTCTGTACACTTTTTAATGCAATAAAAAAACACCACGTTTGAATTTGTATGGGATCTCAAACTGCCTTTTATGAAAAACGATCATGATGAAATGCACTTTTAATTATTAATTCTTTTTACACTTACAGCGTTTGTACTGTCAACACTTAATCAGTAGTGTAGAAACAACGTGACATCTGTGTAGATGCAAGCTTTTCCTGTGACCTAAATGCTGGGTAATAGTGCATGTGCTCGAATAACAGCTTGGTTTCCTCCCACAGATTTGCAGCTGTAAATGTCACTCTGTTTGCTGTGAATGGAACTATAATCTCCGACTGGAACAGAGCTTTTAGGCAGCCAGCCACATCACCTAAGTGCCATCTCAATCACATTTATGGGCCCTCTGTTTGTGTTTTTCATGTCAAGAGAAAGAAGTGAGGAGGTTATGATTCCCAGTTAAACACTGTGGGTGCATTTGTTTACTTATTTTCTTTTTCCATGCCACATATTTAATTTCAGAAGTGAGTTTAGCACACACTTGGGCTCTGAGTTACTATGAGAAACCGTCTTCATTTCTTCAATATTTTTTAATGTACATGTAGACATCAACTATACATACTCATATTTTTTTAAAAATAATTTTTATTATTTTTACATGTAAATTAAATGAATACATTAAAATGTTCATAGCATGTTCTGTAGTGTTCTAATATTAGAGGTGAAAACTGAATTATTATGTAATCAGTCGAGTGTATTCTATAATTAAATAAATATTTGATTTAATAAATTAAAGATGTTTTTACAGGACTCTGGCAAGGCTAGCTGTAAAGGAAGCCAGATCTGTTTAATCCTAATGTTTGCTGTTTGGGCTATACTTTTCCTGTCTGTGCTTTATCCAGCTTTCCAGCACTAGTCTGCTGTCTGTCTGAACACACAGCCAGACAGTGTTGTTTGGCCACGCATTCAAGTGCTTGAATTTTTAAGCAAGGCAGACATGATTTTAAATCACAATGTGTCCCTATAGGGGTTTTAGCGTAGATGAAATGTGAAGTTCTGGGAAGAAAATGATTCTCATTGTGAAATAAATTGTCTACGTTCAGTTTTACATGACCCAAGGCAACAAAATGAGAATTTTTCCCCCTTTAACATTCAGCGAACTGATACATTACATGAGGTGAACCTAATGGCAGGGACAGATGTGTAACAGTGCAGTTCAGTGGAGCAAAAGACCTTTTTTTCTCAGTTAATCTATCGTCTACCCTCTGTTCTCATCCCTGCGGCAGCCCTCAGGAAACTCACAGGAACGGCGATAAAGCACGCACAGAAATGAGTCTTCATCTAACTCGGTTCCGTGTTGAATGATTGCATTCAATTATATTTCATTTACATGTGCCTCTGTCTGTGCATCACAATTAAATCCTCTACTAAAGCCTCAGCCAGTAACAATAAACTAGACTGACTCATATCTAAACTGCAAGAGTGACAGATGGCATGCCAAATCAAAATGTTGATAACGGTTGAGTAACATATATTTGATTACTTTATTGATCTACGTGCAATCAGTTATTATGATTGTGGCTGAATTGATCTTGCACAAGCAGCTATGTGTGGTTAATGCAGGGTTTGTTAGTTTTTTTTATTAATATTAATATTAATGTTCTAGCAGTGTAGCTCAATAGCACTGTCAGTACACAGTAATACTCAGTAGTTTATTCACTTTATGGCCAAAACTATGTGCACACCTTTCCATCACACCCATATGTGGGTTTTCCCCAAACTGTGGCCACAAAGTTAGACACACACAATTGTAGAATAACTTTGTATGCTGTAGAATTAAGATTTCCCTTCACTGGAAATAAGACGCCCAAACATATTCCAGCATGACAATGCCCCTGTGCACAAAGCGAGCTCTGTGAAGACATGATTTGCCAAGGCTGGAGCATAAGAACTCGAGTGGCCTGCATAGAGCCATGACCTCAACCCTAATGAACATCTGTGCGATGAACTGGAACCCTGACTGCACACCAGGCCAATTCACCCGACATCAATGCCTGACCTCACTAATTGTCTTGTAGCTAAATGGGCAAATCATCACGGCCACGCTCCAAAATCCAGTGGAAAGCCTTCCCAGAAGAGTGGAGGCTTGAGCTCTAGCAGCAAAGGGGAAACAAATCCATATTAATTACTGTTCAACAAGCACATAGGGGTGTGATGGTCACGTGTCCACATACTTTTGCTATAGAGTGTACATTGCTAATTTAGCATTTTGCATGTCAATGCAAAACACGTGAGTACTGTTGGAAAGAGAAGACCATTTGAGTCATCTATGCACAGTACAGTCAATGATTGTGGTTTAACCGTCTCAGATGGGTTGCCAGATCTGCATGAAAAAAGCAAGCCAATGGTCCATTCTGAACATTCTGTATTTCAGGGAGCTGAAACATCTCAGAACATTTTTACAAAACATATACAAACATTCATACAGCATTGCTCCATCACAAGGAGTGAAAGGGAGAATATTTAGAGATTAAATAGGAAGAAGGTGAAGCTTTTCACGGTGGTCTTATTTCAGCTCAATTAAATGATTGCTATTACATTTCAGTTCTAGGAGCATTAATGTTTTAGAAAGATTAACATTTCCATAATATGAATTTTTGTAGGAATATTGCTTAAGTAAAGTTCTAATAATGTTGTAAAGCAAACCATTGTTATGGCATATGGTTTTAGAACAGTACAGGAGCTTATGTGTAGTTGCACAAAAACACATAGTTTCACCTAAGCAGTTCTTTCACCAAAAAAGACCAAAAGGTTTGTGTTTTTATATGTATTGTCATAAATAAAGAATAATGAGATTAAACCTTTGTATTAATAAACTCAAAAACACTAATGTACAGTGCTAACAGGCTTTACAAAGGCACATATGAGAGGAGACTACCTTACATATCTGCCAATGCATGGTTTAATTTATTAGATATAATTGATTCCATTTACGCAAAAACCCAATCTGAAGACAAAAAAAAAAATCAACTTGTGTCAGCAATTCCAAAGTAGATCAATCCTAAGTGAAAATCATGCACCTGGCAACACTGATTTTCAGCAATTTGTGCAAATTCTCACAAATAAAAATGTTTTCTTTTTTTAAATTATTTTGTGCACGCTGGTTTATATGGTTAATGTAGCAATTTCCTTTGTTATGAATGTCCTCACAGCCACATGGTCAGAGTTGTGACTTACAGAATGTTAAAGTAATGACATTGCTTACAGCTCAATTTGAGAATCAATTTTGCTGTGGCAGTAGGGTAGGCATTTAGCATTTAGCGCCGAGGCAGGCTCAGCGGGTCTCAGCGGGGTGATGGAGGAGCAAGCTTCTCCTGGGGACGGCATGTTGATTGATTCTGCTGAGGTCTGAATGCTTCTGTTTACTTTCCGATCACAAGCACGGGGTGCATAAATCATTCTAATTCGCACCTCAGTTGCAGTGCAGCCTACACTTGCTCGATCGCAGTCAGACTAGTGTAGGCTGGCCTGCTGGGGCCTCAGCCAGCTAGATTTTAGATTTTCTTTTAGGATGCTTGGTTTCACACACATAGACCTATGCCAATACAAGAGCAGGCCTCATTCTGCAGGAAGCATTTAAAAGCACTCAATAGCACCAAAAGGTCACCTTTTTAATAGAACTAGCTGTTTCAACACCAGTAATTACCCCACAATGAAGAAATATTATCTGCGACTCAGCAGCTTTAAAGGTTGCAGTGAAAAATTGGATGTCAATTGTTTCTTTTTCAAACAAACCTCACAAGTATTTCCAAAAATGTTTGATGATTACTAAGAGGCAAAAAGCCCATCACAGTCTTTCCTATCTAACAGCCTGGCACCCTTGTTCTTACACCTCATGGATCTGTGAAACTGGCTGGCTAAGACCTTTGTGAACTAATGCAAATATGAACTATAATTGTTTTGAATACACTGTAAAAATTTCTGTGCTTTAAAAAAAATGGCACCAAAAACATATCAGATATCAGAACTGGAAATATTTACATATAAAGAGACTTGACTGTTCTTACCTCTGTTAGGACTGATTTTATTATATCTATGCTTTATTCTTTATTGTATTTATTATATTTACAATGTAGGTAATTTTTATGAAAGTGTTTAACTGTGAAGTGCTTCATATAAATAAATTAAGCTTAGTAGTTGTTAAAGAAAACAATAAGAAAACAATATCGGATGGCTACTGAAATCAGCTCATACTCCCGGTTTCAGTATCGTTATCAGTAACGGAAAAAGAAAGGTGGTATTATGCCATCTCTAAAAAAAAATACTGTGATCAGCCCTTCATGATACTATAAATATGTTTTGCAGTTCATTACACCAGCCCGTGTGGTATTCCTGGAAACTATTTACAGTACTGGCCAATTACACTGTATCAAAGAACCTTAATGTATAGATACTGTAACAGTGCTGCAAAATATACAATGCCGTTAACTGTCATTGCTGTAAAATTATTTACCTGAAGCAGAAATACAACATTGTCTGTTTTTTTTTTCATGTTTCTTCCATTATTATATCATTCTATGTTTTCAGAAAAATAATAGCTTTGATTGTTTTAGGGGGACTATCCATAGTAACAGAAAGTGAGTCACAAGTGCAGAAAGCTCCAAGTAGAAGTAGAGCTTCAGTACAAGGCCTGAAGTGCAAGTGGAGCCAGCGCAGTTGAAGTAAAACACTCATTAACTCCTAAGTTACTACTATTACCTACTACAAAATACTGGTTCGTTACTCAGTAACTAATGATTAGAATAGAATAGCTTAACAGTAACTACTGAGTCTTGCATTTCTCATGTAGGACTAAGTGAAAAAGGTTTTTACTGGAGGTAAAACAGTATTTATAGTATACAGTAGTATACTGTTATCGATGTGTGATGAGTTGTAGGATGAGTAAAATAAAGAGATCCTGCACTTTTTATTAGCTAAGGGACAGACAAAAATAATCTATGAGAAAGCATAATGTGTTTTTATCAAGTACTTAGTAGAACTAATAGTTTAATTAAGGAAAGGAATACATACAAATTAGAGCAGAGCTTTCGTTCCTCTGGGTGGCCACTGTGCAGGTTAAATAAGATGAAGAGCCAAGGTTTTATATATATATATATATATATATATATATATATATATATATATATATATATATATACATATATATATATATTATCTACTGTTATTTCCATACTTGCTTTAGTCATTCATTTTCCAGTTTTCCAGAGATGAATAAACATGAATAATTAACTCGTTAGAGGACAGACTTGGGCTCGGTATTGACTACATGCAAATTTTTATACAGAGAAAATCAATAATATGTCAATAATGAATGAAGTGTTAACTGCTGTCTGAATTACAGACAGCATATAAAAGAGTTTATAGTCTTAGTTTCAATTCACTTGATTCATCCTGAATCAACGACAAACAATTATTCAAGAGTTTATAACACTTGTCATAAATGTCCCCACAAGAATAGGAATTTCTGTTTGATGTTGTGGGGACATTTGGCTGGTTTCCATAATAAAAACTGTTTTTTTTTTTAGTTGGACGGGCGTGTGGGGGTGGGGGGGGGGGGGGGGGGCGGTATGTGGTTAAGGTTAGGGTTAGGGTTAGGTTTAGGTTAGGCATAACATTTATTAGCTGCATTTATAATTATGTCTGCAGTTGGTCCTCACAAGGATAGTAAGACAAACGTTTGTGTGTGTTGGGGAGTGGCTAAGTGATTGAAAATTAAATCCAACATTTACAGTCTTTTGCTGTCTCTGCATTTTTTTGTCATGTTTGTTCATGTTCATATTATTCTGATATACCATGTGTGAGCTGCCAGTATTCCAGACACGTTTCTGATATTCTGCTGCTTCTGCGTGTTTCTGTAGTGGTTATGGAGTGGCAGATGAGTACTTGCTGCAGTGTATATCTGTTATTCAGGAGACTCCCTGAAGGTGTACGGGGGCTGGCAAGGTGCCGTATAGAAGTGAATTATGATGTATGAGGCTGCCGCGTTCCTGTAGCCCCCATCAGCACTGCACAGAGCCGAAGCATGACTCAGCCTGACACTGCAGAACTTGCACCCTATTCACAATTCTGCCTACGGCTGCTAAATCCATGCAGATAAAGCCAGGATCTTAATGTGCCATTGATAAGGCATTTCACAATGATGGGGAGCAGCTCTACAATTGGACTATAACTTATTAGATGTTACCTAACCAATCATCCAGTTACTGCAGTACACTACATATTAACTATTCTATGACAGCTTAACAATACAAGTTGTTTGTCCACAAACTGAGCTGAAATTGGATCAAGTATTTAAGGCTAGACAGCAAAGTAATGAGGAAAGTACTCACTTGTTTACCTCGCATGTCGCAGATATTCATATAAACTGTCTTTCTCTAGATAAGAGTGTGCCACTGGGTTTTGACTATACAACATCTCTTTCATTAAGGTTGTATGATCATTTCTGAAGAACGGAAACTGTAAGAAAATGTAATGAGCCCAAAATGAAGCTTGCCTTTACAACCTGGCCTGACATTTTCACAAATTACTGTCCACATATCTAATGGCAGTAGTCTGCCACAGAGGGTCTGTGGAGGAGGAAATTGGGCAATTTGGAGCAAAGCAAACATGATGGAGAGGAAGAGCACGATTTCATTTCTAGATTTTGGAAATAAATGACAAGGCATGTAACAAACAAGCAACTAAGGATTTCTTTTTTTTTTTTTATGAAGGTAAGCATAGTTATAACATTTCTGACTTCTGTCCAGGTTAATCTCAAAAATCTCAAACATGACCTGTACTGATTGTCATTCACTGCTTTCAGAGGCCATGATTTCAGGGCAACCAACAGGTAATGGCATGAGTGGCCATATTATAGCAGCATGGTAGCTTCTCCTATTTTATATCAGGTACGTTAATGATTTCTGTACAGTTTATCTATTTTGAGGCATTTAGATTGACATACTTCATGCTTTCTGGTGTGTGGTGGGTAGTTCTGTATACCGTTGTGTTTATTGTGGTTCATTTGTTTTACTTGAAAGACATTTTGATGCATAGCTTTTGACTTTTTTTACATTTGTCATACTATTTCACATTAGGTAATCATGTCTCTTGTGCTGCAGCATGTTTCTAGAGACATGATTTTCCCCACTGTATATAGGTTTACTGAAATTGTCTGAAATTAAAATCCACATTAACATTAGCCCTGACTGGAGCTTTGTACTAAATTTCACTAGCTGACAATGTATTTGAAAGCAATTTCTCTATGAAAAGGAACGTGGTGTTGTTCTTTGGCATAGCATTCCACTGCAACAGAGTCTGGTCAGTGTCAGGAATTAAAGGATGGCCAGTGTGGGAGTGTTTTTGATGGTCTGTTCTTTGATGGTCTGCCCTTTGAGGGTATATTTTACTACACCGGATTCACTGGCCATGAAAGCGTGCTATCTATTGCAGGCCAATTTGTCATGGATTCTTCTTGTCAAGTGGCTATATTGTCATTTCAACCATATACTGCTAGTTAGTATACTGTGTTCCTCCAGGACCATGGTGTGAATCATTGAATCATTGAATCGTTGAATCGTTGAATTGTTCACCTCCATCCATACATCTCCTTCAAACACCCAACCTCCATTTACATCTACATTACATAACGTTACTAATTTATTTTAGTATTGCAATTTAGTATTTAGTATTGCATCGTACATAATTGCACATTATATCACACAACTGGCACATTATTTGCACAAAACTGCACATATACACACTTTGTATCTGTACTGTCAGACTGCTGCTGCCACCATCCATATATATATATATATATATATATATATATATATATATATATATATATATATATATATATATATATATATATATAAATATATATATACTCTTATACACATTTTTTTAATCCCTTCATATATTTTTATGTATATATTTTTCTTTAAATCTAATATTTTTCTATTATTCTATCTTATTTTATATCGGAACAGTTGTAGAAAGCATTTCACTGCAAGTCATCCTGTGTATGGTTATGCATGTGACATAAAAAATTTGAATTTGAATTTGGTACTACATAAAACAATCCAGAACTACAAGAGCCTACACATTTCTACATAAAGTGCACGTGCAAACATGTGCAAATAGCACAAGACAGTACAATAACTACCAAAACAGGACAACAGGCACAGTAAGAGACAGTGCAGCGCCAACTAGTACACAGTTCTAGTAAGAAAGTGAATCAGATATAACAGTAGTGCAGTAGATAACAATATAATAAGTTGCTGTGAATGTAAACATAACATACTATGACGTAGTATTCAGGAGATAAGCTTATACTATATATGGACATAGCAGTTTCAAGTTACATGTTTCAAGGCTGCATTTTTAAATCTATTTTACATTATTTTGTATTGCTCTTTGTTTACCGTGCTACATGTTTGCTAGTGTTACTCCAGTTTCACAAGTTGAGTTCTTATGCTTGTGTTCTGTCTGTGTTTTGACTATGGATTATGGATTTCTGTCCTTTAATTCAGACTCAGCTTTTTCATTCACTCAATGCAATGGACTGTGAATTCTAAATAAAAGGAGTACTGGCTGTGATGTAATCTAAAAATCCATTCCCATTTCACCATTAATGAGTGATCTAGTATAGCCATACATTAGAAAACTAGACAGCATGATGCAACTACATGAGAAAGGAAGCCAGAGAGAAGGACATCCAGTTGAGGCTTTCCAGCACCAGTGTCGAAACCAGCAAGAAGTGTTCTGTCTAATTTGAGACGAAGACCAGACAATGATACAATCCAAGCAAGATCACCATAAGACCAAGACAAAACAAGAACTAGATTAATTAGACTGTGAGATCAGAATAAAGACCACTCATTGTTTTGGTAGTGTATCTAAACTGTTCGTGAATTAGAGACCTACAACAGAAGAATATCCACACTTGACAACTTCAAGCTGACTCAAAAGGTTAAAAAAATACTTTTTAGAGAAGTTGTAACTTCTCTAAATGGGCTCAAGGCCAAGAGGAGATCAAGATCAAGGCACAGTGGTTGTAGGGTTCTCATACGTTATACACGCTTATTGAAATTACTGGATATTTTCATTCTTACTAGGCTACAATATCCTTTAGATATGATATGATATCTGAGAGGATGATCTGCAGATCTCAGGTGAGTTTAGCTGCCAGAGGATGCTGCAGTATCCCATCTATCAAACAGGATACAACAGTGTCAGTGAGAAAGTGTTTATGAGAAAGAGAGTGTATTGTATCTGTGTTCTTCATCAGTGTGACATGGTGGCAGCAGATGCAGGCACACACAAACACACACACACACACACACACACACACAGATGGAGATTTAAGTGTCACTGTAAGCCTTGTAAGGCTTGTAAAAGGAATTTCCAGTAAAACATGAAATATTAAGGAGCTTAAGGATTCTTACTTAAGTAAGGAATGCTACAGATTTATCTATGGTACATTCATCAAATGCTGTATCATTTCTTCCTGTTAAGAAAGTTTTTTTATCTAACATTATTTACATTCATTCATCTTCATTACCTGCTTTGTGATGATCAAGGTCACAGTGGATCCAGAGCCTATTTTGGCACCATTCACACACTCGTTCACACCAAGGGGCAATTTAGGTGCATAGCTCATCCACCTGCTGGCATGCTTTTAGGAGTGAACACAGGAACACTTCACGGGAACATGTAAAACACTGCATAGACTGTAACTCAAGCTCAGGATCAAACCAGTGTTACATCATTTCACATGAACATTAGCCTTTGCCCAGACCTTTGTAAAATACTGTATCATCTCTTGTTGAGAATATTTTCCTGAAGCACCAATATTTATATTTATTCATCTTCAGTAACCGCTTTGTCCTGATCAACGTCATGAATCCGGAGCCTATTCTGGGAACACTGGACAAGACGCAGGGACCCACCCATCAGGGCACCATGCACACACACATTCACACACTTATTCACCCCTAGGGGCAATTTAGCAGATCCAATCCATCTAAAGACATGCGCATGGGAGAAGGGTGCACCACCATGCTGCCCATGATATTCACAGTATTTATTCACATTTACATACTAATAACTTCAGCCTTATAAACTCACAATTAACAAACTAATTAATGCCTGTATTCAATAATATTTTATTTAATAATAAATGAAAAATCTGAATATTATACATCTGATTTAACTAACACATATTATACACTGAATTAACTAATATTTATTCCCTTTAAAGTTCATAGTCACCAACATGAATTACTGGCTTAATCACCTTGTCTGTCAGAAATGAAGAATGTTAAGCTCTAATATTTACACCCAGTCGCCCAAGTTCAGTTGATTATCAAAATTATATAACATGCTTTGATTTATGCTAATGTATATAGACTTCTTTAGTCATTGATGGAATTATGGAATTAACATTAATTAATATGCATGTATTAAGAAAACTGTTAAGCAAAACTCTATTAATATATGTGTTGATGTACTTTGTCAACATTACTTCTGGTTTATTAATGTTAAAGCTCATGGTTTGTTAATGAATTTTTTGTATTGATGTGGCTGTGGGGACTGGGCCACCTCTTATGTTGCAGCTTTGTAGGAGGTGATGAGCAATGTGGATGTACTGCATATAGGTGAGTGAGAAAAAAAGGACTGGTTTTATTTGTATGGATAGTCATCCTTTCTGTGCTCTGCTGCTGTGCTAAAGAGTGAAAATATCAAAGCAGTGCAGGAAGGCACTGTGTGGGTGTGTATGTGGGCAATTCGTTATCTTAATTTTGATGGAGGCATCAGGTAGCATAGAGACCAAGGAGTGAGATTTGGCTCAGTTTAAAACCCTCATTAAACTGGAAAACCTAGAGGCAGTAAGATGAATAGATATTTCAGGTCTAGAAGGTTTCTTGAAGTTGCACAGGAGGACTTGAACTCTCTGTAATGATAATCAGGTTGTTTTTTTTTTTAATTGAAAAAAGCACAATTTACACTATATGGCCAAAAATATGTGGACATCTGACCATCACACATATGTGGGTGTTCTCCAAACTGTTGCCACAAAGTTGGAAGCACACAAATGTCTAGAATGTTTATGTATGCTTTAATGCTTTTAGCATTAAGATTTCCCTTCACTGGAACCTGTTCCAGCATGACAATGTCCCTGTGCACAAAGCAAGCTCCATGAAGACATGGTTTGCTACGGTTGGAGTGGAAGAACTCGAGCAGTCTGCACAGAGCCCTGACCCCAAACCCACTGAACACCTTTGGGATTAACTTGAACGCAGACTGCGTGCCAGGCCTCTTCACCAGACATTTAGTGCCTGACCTCATTAATGCTCTTGTGAATGGATACAAATCCCCAAAGCCAGGCTCTAAAATCTAGTGGAAAGCTTTCCCAGAAGAACGGAGGTTATTATAATGGCAGAAGGGGGGATTAAGTCTGAAATGGAATGTTCAAAAAAGCACATATGAGTGTGATGGTCAGGTGTCCACATACTTTTGGCTGTATATTGTATAAAACACTCTTTCTCACACTGTTTCTCATTTGGAGGTGTCACATATACAGAAATAGGGTTTGGCCAGATACAGTGAAATGAATATAATCTATGAATGGTGTCAGTTTTAACAGGAAGTTCAGACCTGAAGTACAACGAAATCAGTCAGCATCGACCACATAATATTATAGCACATAATAGTCTATCAATATCTATAAATGTCTAAACAAATATTAAGCAATGTATTTCATTATACTACAGTGGTGGTATTAAATGCTCGATTCTGATTGATAAGATGGTGTTGATGAATTTTCTGTAACAGCATGGCTCAGACAATAGTTCGGCTGCAAGGTTTATATTAACGCACTCGATTTATTACATTATTATTTCTATAGCAACAAATTACATAGAAACTTACACTGATCAGCCATAACATTAAAACCACTGACAGATGACGTGAATAACATTGATTATCTCATTACGCTGGCACCTGACAAGGGGTGGGATATATTAGGCAGCAACTGAACAGTCAGTTCTCGAAGTTGGGCAAGCGTAAGGTTCTGAGAGACTTTGACAAGGGCCATATTGTGATAGCTAGAAGGCGGGGTCAGAGCATCTCCAAAACGGCAGGTCTTGTGGGGTGTTCCCGGTATGCAGTGGTTAGTACCTACCAAAAGTGGTCCAAGGAAGGACAAATGGTGAACCAGCGACAGGGTCATGGGCACCCAAGGCTTATTAATGCGTGCTGGGAGCGAAGGCAGCCATCTGGTCCGATCCCACAGAAGAGCTACTGTAGCACAAATTGCTGGCTGTGATAGAAATGTGTCAGAACACACAGCGCATCATAGCTTGCTGTGTATGGGGCTGCATAGACCAGTCAGAGTGCCCATGTTGACCCATGTCCACTACCACCTACATAAACATCGCTGCAGACCAAGTACCCCCTTTCATGGCAACAGTATTCTCTAAAGGCAGTGGCCTCTTTCAGCAGGATAATGCGCCCTGCCACACTGCAAAAATTGTTCAGGAATGGTTTGAGGAACATGACAAAGAGTTCAAGGTGTTGATTTGGCCTCCAAATTCCCCAGAATCTGGTCGAGCATCTGTGGGATGTGCTGGACAAACAGATCCGATCCATGGAGGCCCCACCTCGCAATGTACAGGACTTAAAGGATCTGCTGCTAACATCTTGGCACCAGATACCACAGCACACCTTCAAAGGTCTTGCGGAGTCCATGCCTCGACAGGTCAGAGCTGTTTTGATGGCACAAGGGGGACCTACACAATATTAGGCACGTGGTTTTAATGTTATAGCTGATCGGTCTTTATAGCAGATGCTCCATGCAAACAGATCAGCTTTCTGTAAGGAGATGTTCATTTCACTGCTCCGGGTGTGTGTGTTCACAGTGTGTGTGTGTTCACTACTGTGTGTGTGCACTTGGATGGGTTAAATGCAGAGCACAAATTCCCAGTATGGGTCACCATACTTGGCCACAAGTCACTTCACTTCACTTCATTTAGCATTTTTAGAAGGAGTCTCCAGTATACATGCTTTGTAAAAGTCAGAGGTAATGCTGCTCCTTGAAGTTTCCCAACACTGAAAAGTCTTAAGGACAGGAGGGCTTTTTTTTTTTTTGGTAACGTGACAAGCTGCATTTTTTTGTCTTATTAACTACAAGAGAGAGACAAAAGAAAGGCTAGTGAGGGAACGATTATTTATAGCTCTTATAACATAAGTGATAAGATTCAAGATTCTGTTATTGCCACACAACTGTGGTGGGGGTAATTGGGTTTGGTACAGCTTAACAACCAACAATAACAATATACTAAATAAAGTTTGGGACAAGACAGAAAAACACATTCCTGAATGTAATGATAAGTGAATAAAAAGTATGAGGTGTCAACTGTTGGCACATTTCTGTGGTATAAGAGGACTAAAAAGCTTCGGGATGTGCTGTTAAGGAGGAAAACAGGTTTCATTGTCATTGATTATTTTCCTATAATGGCAAGCCCCATTGCTTACATACATATTTCTTACATACTGTTGTTCACAGGTGGATAAATCCCTATTAAAGTTGTATTTTTTTGTTGCATGCACAAACTGATAAAAGCCTTAAAGCCAATTCATAAGCTTAAGGCTTCTGGGGAAGCTGGTCCAGGTGAGACATTTTGTGTCAGATCAAGCGTAACCATGCATTTGTTCATGTTTCTGTGAACCTGAAATCTGTTAGCTTTGTGAAGCCTCAGTGATCCGAACTCCCTGCCAGAGAACACTATAGGCACCATTAGTTTAGCCATGGCCTGAGCTAAAGCCATTTGGTTTTGGCTGTTTTTCTGAAGATTAAAGATCATTGTAGTCATGCTTTACAACTCAGACTGCAGCACTCACAGCAGATGGCATTGCTTACCGAACCCTGTCTCTTAGTGGGCGACTCATTGCTTTTCATGAAGTAAAAAACGATAACCAAAAAAAAAAAAACATGCCCGCATTAAAATTACATATGAAACCATTACCTAATAAGAGAGTTCTGTTAAGTACTTTTAAGTTTATGTTTATTCTGTAAGCGCGCAGAAGACTATAACGCCGAAACTCAATTACATTTTGTAATGTTAAAATTTAAACTGAATACATTTCTTGACTCACTGCCTTAAAAGGTCTGCCCATCTGCTGCAAAATTCAAGTTTGGCTTCTTTGTAGCATTACTGGATATAAAACCGGGATCATGTTTATTTTATGTGAGTAGGAATTAGAAGATTAAAGTAACAGCACAGGATTAGAGCGGAGGTTTTAACAATGCAGCAGAGACCCGAGCCTTCATTGTTATATTTGATCTCAAGTCTGTCTCTCACTCTCTATCTCTCAAATGTTACTCAGTCTAGGGGCTTTAAAGAAAATTCACATCCAGAAATATTTTCTTCAACTTTTACTAGCTGAACATTCCTTTTATCTCTAGTAGAGCTTTTGATTATGCAAAGGTAAGGATCACCATGTTACATCGATGCCTGACAGGGAAATATAATGTATAATTCTCAACATCTCAGCTTTAATGTGTATCTACTTATGGTCTCAGACTGAAAGCCTGGACCTCGAGGGGTCTTGTTAGATACAGTATCTAATTATAAAGAATATGCTAGAACAGAGGTTTCGAAGTTCTGAAAAGGTTGTCCCAAAGTAGACTACTTCAAAGGTACAAATAAGTCTATAAGATCTCACTTTGTAATATGTAAATTACATGGTAACGTGCAGTATTTATCCTGAGATTGTGCACAATTAAGTAAGGCATACCACAAAAAACAATTATTAGCAAAAGAAATCTAATGAACACTACATGTCAAGGATGTAATGAGCAGTTCATAAATGTGTCATGCAATATGTTATATGCTGCCATGAACTGCCATGAAGGGTTTTGTCCAGTTATATAGCAAAGTGCTTGTACTATTACCGTGGTCATGATACTGAAATTGTCATAATGGTTGATTCATCATAACACATACTAACATTTGCTATGTGTGCTCTAGCATTTAGTGTTTTAGTACATGTTTTTGATCCTAAAACTGTCTCCATCCATATTTATGCAGGGAATGCTCCCCATTCAACAAATGTCTACATAATGTCTACATTAAAAATAAATAAATAAATAAATAAATAAATTTTTTTTTTTAAAAATGTAATACGGTATAGCATAAAAATAATAGACAATTTAGAAATGAAAAATAAAATAATATATGAATGAGAAGATGACAAGCATTGAAATAAACTAATCTAATAAGAGCCTTTTACATTGTCATTACATTGCTGCATGAATAGTCCTAGTTATAACAATCATATTAATTACTGTAAATTTGGTGTATATATATATATATATATATATATATATATATATATATATATATATATATACGCACACATATATAAATATATCTATATCTATCTATCTATATCACGTTTCATGTTATTTTTTACATCATGCTTTGACAGTTAACAGCTTAATAACTTAATAAGACAACTTAATAAACAAGATGTTAAATCAAGATCATAAAATTGTAGTGTGTGGGGGATATCATCTATCATTTTATTATTATTATTATTATTATTATTATTATTATTATTATTTTCTCAAACTATTTAACCTATTCATTTGCCCTTTTGATTTATCAAATTAATAAAATAATAGCAATGTTTTGGTTAATTCAATGCATTCTCCTATAAAGACAATTTGACCACAGTATAAAAGATAAGCTGTTGTTCATAATATGATTCAGGAAAAAAATGTCCTTGAGATATGTTCTGCATGTATCTGATTAAAATGGTGTCTCCTCCAGTGCTTTCTTGTGGGAAAAAAACAACAACTCCTACAACTCCTACTATAGCTTTCCGAATGTATTTACAGCCCAAAGCATAAATTTCACCATGACATAGTTGTTTATTGTGTTTTATTGCACAAGAGAAGTGTAATAAAACACAATAAGTCCAAGGTCAGATTCACATGTAACTGAAACATGCTTCTGTTTTTTGCATACTCCACACTGCACATTCCAGTCCTGTTCAACTGGCTGAGGACCTCATGTCTGTAGTTACATCTGAGGTCTGAATACTGATGTGTGCAATTTCTGTATTAAATCCTCACTACACACACTTGAGGTTATATTACATGTTTTTGATCTTAAAACTGTCTCCATCCATATTTATGCAGGGAATGTTACACGTATGCAGAGATGTGTTACTCGGGTACTGAAGCTCCCCATTCAACAAATGTCTACATAATGTCTACATTTAAAAAAAATAAAATAAAAAAAACAAGGGGTTGCTGTCAATGTAATACGGTGTAGCATAAAAGTAATAGACAATAAAATTAAAAATAAAAGAGACTAATATCATGATATATGAATGAGAAGATGACAAGCACTGAGATAAACTAATCTAATAAGAGTCTTTTACATTGTCAGTGTATGTGTGTGTGTGTGGCTCTATCCTCATTATTTGGCAGCTTCTAAAATAGCGCTTGATCTAGCACATCATATCCCATGTTATTTTTACATCATGCTTTGACAGTCAACAACTTAATAACTTAATAAGACAACTTAATAAAGCTACAAGACGCAAAATCGAGGTCATGAAATTGTAATGTGTGTGGGATATGATCTATTTTATCATTTACTATTATGATTGTTATTATTATTATCATTTTCTCAATCTATTTAACCTATTCATTTGCCATTTTGATTTATCATATTAATAAAATAATAGCAATGTTTGGTTAATTCAATGCATTCTCCTGTAAAGACAATTTGACCACAGTATAAAAGATAAGCTGTTGTTCATAATATGATTCAGGAAAATAATGTGCTTGAGATATGTTCTGCATGTATCTGATTAAAATGGTGTCTCCTCCAGTGCTTTCTTGTGGAAAAAAAAACAACAACTCCTACACTTTAATAAATTATTAGGGTCATATTAATGTATTTAATATTGGCCTCAAATGGGATTCTATAGCTTTCCGAATGTATTTACAGCCCAAAGCATAAATTTCACCATGACACAGTGTGTTTATTGTGTTTTATTGCACTTCTCTTGTGCAGTAAAACACAATAAACACAACAGGTCATGGTGAAAGTCCAAGGTCAGAATCACATGTAACTGAAACATGCTTCTGTTTTCTGCATACTCCACCCTGCACATTCCAGTCCTGTTCAACTGGCTGAGGAGCTCATGTCTGTAGTTACATCTGAGGTCTGAATACTGATGTGTGCAATTTCTGTATTAAATCCTCACTACACACACTTAACTCAACTCTGAATACAGCCCAGTATGCATTATTGATTTGTTTGTGTATGTGTGTAAATCTTACTTTCTGCAGCATTTTCTTGATTGATAGTAGTCCTTTCTAATGACTTGGCTTTGGCCTTTCGCTCCAGGACACCAGGCAGCATACTAATATAAACTGGTGAAAATGAGCTGATAAGGCAATACTTACTGATGAGCTGCAGTACTGAACGAAGACAGTGGCTCTTGGAACAAATTGACAGTTGAAGATCGAAAACATTCTGAGGGGCTTAGAAGTGAATAAAAAAAAAGCTTCTTTGGGAGCTTCAGGGAGAGGCCAAACAGAACAGCCCTGTGAGTTTGCCTGTGGCTCCTAACATTGTGTTCACGGCTTCAATTGGAATATTATTTTAGATTGATGAGTTTCTTTTGGGCATATAAAATTTGCACTTATTTAAAATTCATAAAACTAACCAGACCAGAAGCTGTCAGGTTTTTATTTTTTATTTTTTTGAATATCATATGGTGCTTCATAATTAAAAACAGGAGAAGGCTACAGAGCAGTAGTTCTTGCCAGGTCAAAGAATTACTGCGAGCATGAACATGATATGAAATCAAAATCAAACTCTTCTCTGTTTTTAGGAAGTGAAATGATAAAATGTTTAAATCAACTACCCTGGTGGGCTTGACAATAAAAAAAAAAAATCAGGCTAAATAGACCTAAACATGGCAGTGTTAAGATTTTGAACTTCTAGTACATTCTGAAATGTTCATTGTAATGTTGCATAAAACATTTGCCATTTTCAGAGGTATTTCTGTAAATCTATCATAATTTTTAGATCATGGCTTTTTTTTTTTTTTATTTAAGACATTTATTTAAACAGTGAACAATAGTTCATGATGACAATCAGTCTGTTCCATGCTCATGTGGTGCATTTATTCAGTCCAAAGTACAGGCAGACGTTGAATAGCTCTTTAAACACATGTCCTTTATTTAGCTTCAGTGTAATGATACTATCAACTACTCAGCTGTCAGCTATGATTTGCAATCAGCAAATGCTAGACAGAATGTGGCACAATCAACTTCCAACCCCCTGCTCCCCTCTTTTCCTTCTCCCTTTACTCAGAACATTTTCTTTTAAAAGAATAAAAGGTTTATTTATTTGATCCTCTATTAGAATTTGACAAAAAATTTAAATATCATCAAAGATTTGATAAAGCAAGACTGCTTCTCAGACTAACCCTGACAAACAAAACGGATCAGGTCGCCTACCTTTGTTTTAATCTTTATACAATCCATCTTGATTGCATATACAGATTTCCTGTCAATGGTGTGCTTCTGGGGAGGATACTAGATCCTGTTTTAAGTAAACTAATGTATCGCAGAAAGAATAACATGTTTATCCATGAAGTTTTTGCTTTATTGGCCATCTACTCATGTGAGTTAGGCATTGTATTTCTTCAGGAGGTCATTCTGCCAGTGCCTCTTGCGATCCGGGAAGAGTTTGGGGATTCTAATCTTGCGAAAATCCTCAATGCACTTCTTAAGCTCCTCCTCCATTATCTTCTTCTCCTTGTCCTCTGGATCTTGGGCTGATGATCCACCATTCTGCTTGTTGCCAGTGGTGCGGGGCATTGTCTTCAGAGCCAGAGTGGTGGGCCTTGGCGGGCTGATAGCAGAAAGTGGAGGAGGGCTGGCAGAGGAGTCAGATAGAGGTGTGGAGTGTTCTAAGACTGGGGTTGGAGGTGGGGGAAGTGGAAGGTCAAGGATGTCCTGGGGTTCTAAAAGGGAAACAGGGTCTGGAGGAGGTACATCTTGCAAGTCCAGGTCTGCACTGATCCTGTCCATACATAAGTCATGTACTGGTTCTTCCTCTGGCTGGACAACACCTGGGTTACATGTAAATGCTGGGGTTGATGATTTGCTACCTGTGAAAAGACATAAAAAGTGTAAAGAAATTTAGTAATAATGGAAGCAAATGTAGCTGAACTAGTGACCATATCAGTCAAGCTACTGGACTGACAGTCACATTCACCATGTCCTACACACCAAGGGTTATTTATTGCAACCACAGAGCCTCCTGTTCCTGAACTTTCCACTGACTGAACAGGTCAAAGTTGATATTATTTATAGACCTACTTGATCTACTGGTTTTTGAGCTATTACAGTTTGGATTAAACCAAATTCAAGTGTCCGGTCAAACAGATTAATTATGGTAGCTCAATAACATAGTAAATAGAATAGATTTGACAATGTTGGGTTGGGATTTTCATAGCTGTAACTAAAAACAAACAAAACAAACAAACATAAAACAGGGACCTCCGGGCTTCAATTCAAGGACCCATAGGGGACCCCAGGCTCCACTTTGACCACCACTGCCATAAAATATTCAATGCTTTTTTGTTTTCCTTGGGCTTGACAGCTTGAAAAATGAACAAAGCATCAGTCCCTAAATATATTTCTACAATTTGGTGAGAAACAAAAAACAAAGAATGAGAAACACAATGAGAAAAGACAAAGAGAATGCATCAGACTCACAGTATTTCCTTACTTGCTTTGTCTGAGGGTTTTTAGTCAGTGGGACTTCACACAGAATATTTCATCACATTCTCCCCTTTCGTGTTTGCCCTATCAGAGTACTCCAGTTGACCAACCAGAGAATGACAGATTGAGATCAGATTGAGATAAATTGAAGAAGAGAGCATGAGAAGATATGAAGTTTGATTCTAAGGCAAGTTGGAGTGGGAAGAATATGGAAGAATCAGTTAGGGAAAAAATGCTGCTCCAGTGTTTTGGTATGTTGATGCTTTGTCAGCTGAGTTTGCAGGGGTGAGAGCCTTGCACAGCCATCTTTCAGATGAACACAGCACTGAATAATATAGCCCCTGGCTTTGAGGAAGCATTTATTTCTAGTCAGGACTCCACACTAAACACACAGACACTCTCACTCACACATACACACACACACACAAGCAAAGGCATACACACACACTTACTCACCTGGAGACTCATCCATCCTGTAACCTGCTCAGCCTGCAGCTCTAGTGCAGGAAAATCTTGGTTTGTGTGACACCAAGATTGAATAGAATATTTCAGTGCTGATCTGTGTCCATGCATATCTGAACGTGTATACACTCATAAAAAAATGCAATAAACTGAACCCTTCCTTGACACAAGGGTGGTACCCCCAAGGGTACTTCATTTGTACCTTTACTGTGTATCTTTTACCTGGTAATGTGAATGCAGTGTACCTTTAGAGATGATTTAATGTACATAATTAGACCTTGAGGACTGCTATGGTACCTTTATTTAGCTTTTATAGAGTAATAATTTGAAGGTAGACTACATGCACATTTCCAGGTAAAAGAAACATATTAAAGGTAAAAAAAGGTATACCACTGAGGGTACCACCCCAGTGACAAGGAAAGGTACAGTTTAATACCCTTTTTTCTGAAAGCGTATCTCTTTGTGTGTGTGTGTGATCATTTATTTACCAATGCACGCACACTTGAGGGGTAATTTTGGTTTATTGCAAGAGAGGAAGACAGAGACCCAGAGTTAATGTGCAAGCTGAGTTCACACATAATTCCAAATTGACTGAATGGCATGGTAAATATAGGCGCACATTCACTGAATGTGAAGACAACTTGTATATAATGGCTGTGTGTGGGTTTCACAGGCTTTAGTCGTAGGCATGTGTGGGGGCTTTTGAGTGCTGTTGGAATTATCTAGAGTAAGAGGGGGATGGGCCACATTTCTCTGTCATGGTGTGCAGAGTAAAGAGGAAAATACTCTTCCATTTTCCTGTCAGTCTGATAAAATATGAACGCACTGTAGCATCCCTTCCTTTTTCTCTATGCAGCCCATCTGTTGTCAATGGCACTTTTTTCTACAAAACCATCATTACTGCTATTAGCAGCACTAATGTGATAACCAGAACCAGCCTCTCATTAGGAAATGTGTGATTGCCCATGCACAACATTCATCACCGAAGCTTAAGCGACGACTTTCGTTAGCCAGATCTATATACTGATTTAAAGGAAATGTCCAACCTAAAACACAAAAATCTATTTATATTGAACATTTGTGATTAGTTAATTTATTGGTTGCCACTGTATTTTCATTATTCTCGGTTGGGTGCAGCTCTTATATCAAGGGGACATTGCTAGAGCAGTTATAATTGTGTTTAATAGGAGAAACAAATCAGTGATCTCAAACATAAGTGATGCCAATAAGGATTTGATGTTAGCTCTTAAATATTACAGAGCAATGGCTTCAGTCATATTAATGAAAAGTTTCAGAATGCAATGCAGCAATACAACACAGTTGCACTGAGTTATGACAGACACTTGGGTTGGTTAGTTAGTATTAGCATAAAAGTTGAAGCTTTAGTACCCTGAGCAGAGTGTACAGATAAGGAGAGAAGGCTGGACAGTCTAAAGGAGTAAAGCCCTGCTGCATTAATCGTTGATGGATTGCCACTGGTGACACTATTAGCAAGCAGTTGAAGAGAATTGTGAGTAATGTATAGGTACGTATACGCTGTTGTTGTTGTTTCAGCTGCTCCAGTTAGGGGTCGCCACAGCGGATCATTGGTCCACATATTTTTTGATTTGGCATAGTTTTTACACCAGATGCCCTTCCTGACACAAGCCTCCCCAATTTTATCTCGGCTTGGGTCTGGCAATGGGAGAGCACTGTCGTGTGCAATCCCAGTGGCTGGGGTTGGGTCCCTGGCCAGGAATCGAACCCAGGACACAGGTAATAATAATAATAATAATAATAATAATAATAATAATAATAATAATGATAGAATAAAATAGAATAAAATCTAATAGAATAAAAATAAAATCTTTATTAGTATAGCACCTTTTATACAAATACAGTTCAAAGTGCTTTACAAAATGTAGCTATAGTGAAAACAAACCAACTTGTCAATGAAAGAAGTTTAAACCAAAAAAAGTCAATTCAGAATCTAATCATAAAATAAACATTTTGCACCACTGAAGATCACATACTGATTATAAATATTGATATGCAAGTGGTTCAAGGTGGATTTTTCCTTAAAGGATTTTTCCTCAAAGTCCACTCAAAATATCCACTTAGATTTCACCAAACAATGGCTTCACATCTAAATATATGGTGTTCATTATCTGTATATCAACATATGCCTAACACTTTTATGCATAATAGGCACCTCATGCTTCAATGCAAAACCCATCCCTTTTGTACAATTGGTTGTGTTGTCCCCTGTCCTAGATGAAACAGGAGTGTTAGTTAGCATTTATTTTCTGTCATATCATATTTCACTTATTTTTACTAGAAATCATGGATCCTTCAGCTAGCAACAAGGCCGCCTTCTTATCCAGAGTGCTGTCTCAAGAGCAGACATGACTGTGAGCTCAGTTGCATAAGGGAGTGCTTTGAGAGCCATGTGAGAAGATCTTCAGTGTAACTCTCACCAGCTAAGAGCCGTGTAAGGTACACTTGAGTGGGATGTGGGAAGCTTTTTGGAGTAAAAAGATGCCTGTTGTCTCTATGGTTACACCTCACCATTGTGGAGCTTTACAATGGCTGAGTATGACAGAACAACAACTCTTCCTTTCATATGTTTCCCAATGACTTATAAAACTGTACAACTGTATTTTTATATATAAATACTAAGTCAAAAATGGATCAGCTCATACCTACCGGAAATCACTTATCAAACCTGATATACACCAGGTTCATTACAAGCCACAAGCACAGCTCAGCTGGATGCACCATCCCTTAAGGTACAAACAAGACATGCATCAGGACTCTTCTCTGTATGGGCAACAAGATGGTGGAATGAACTTTCCTTGATTATCCAGCCAGTGGAGTCACTGGCTATCTTCAGAAGAAGACTGAAGGCCCACCTCTTCATTAAACCTACACAAAAATCCTTGTACGTTGGTACTCAATTTTATCATAGCTGTCCCAATTCCCTTACTAACTCCTCTCGAACAGGGTTATACCTTGATGGTATTCTAACATCCTGGCCTATTTGTACTAACATGAGTAAGATTTTTGTTCGAGTCTACAAAACACTTCTGCCTGTAAGCTGCTATGGATAAAGGCATCTGGCAAATGGTGTACACTACAGTATATGGGCTTATGTGTATGTGTATGTGGACACCTGATCATCACACCCATACTGTATGTGGGTCTTCCCCAAACTGTTTGGAAATTTGGAAGCACACACTTGTCTAGAATGTCTTTGTATGTTGTAGCATTAAGATTTCTCTTCACTGAAACTAAGGGACCCAAACCAATGCCCCTGTGCACAAAGCAAGGTCCATAAAAACATAGTTTTCCAAGGTTGGGGTAGAAGAAATTGAGTGGCCTGCACAGAGCCCTGACCTCAACCTCAGTGAACACCTTTGGGATGAACTGCAATGCCGAATGTGAACCAGGCCTTCTCTCTCGACATCAGTATCCGACCTCACTAATGCTCTTGTGGCTGAATGGGCACAGATCCCAAAAGTTATGTTCCACAATTTATTTTAAAGCTTCCCAGAAGAGTGGAGGTAGTCACCACAGCAACAAGAACATATGGGTATGATGGTTAGGTGTCCACATACGTTTTGCCATATAATGTAAATGTACATGTAAACTATGCTTGTGAAATTTGAGGCAGTGCAAAAAAAAAAAAATAGAATATCTTTCATACATGCACATACTGTATCTGTTTAGTGATCTAAATATTTGAATCTGTATCTGTATTCAGATTTAAGGTAGAAATGCCAGCACTGTCAGCATGGTCTGTGAAGTTTGTCTCTGACCATTCCTCAACCTCATATAACTTGAGACATGTGCACAGGACTATTTTATCCCGCTTGATCAATTATTATTTTTATTTGTACCTGCCGGTGATATATTCTAACAAGTTTAGTTGGCTCTATTTCCCAAAATATAAACAAACTAATAGCCTAATTTAAACCACCATGGCCTGAACAAGGCTGTTAATAAAGACCGCACTGAATTTGTATTTGGTCTCATCCACTATATGCACTGGTCATGAAAAGGGACCACAGGATCTCCACTGACCAAATATTATATCTGCAGTGGACTATTCACAGCACAGCAGTGAGACTATATGGTAGTGTGTGTGGTGCTGGTATGACTGCTGCTAGGGATATCTAAATGCAACTGTTGAAAAAGTGTTGAGAAACAGCCCACCAAAGAAAATAACAAGTTAACAGCAGTGCAATGGTCAGAAACTCACACTGGGAAAGAGTAAAGGATGAGTAACACAGACTATGTATGGAAAAAGATGAACTCTAATCTGTAGTTATGGTGACTGACAATGTAAATATGTCTAATAGTGGCCAGCTGCTGCACTTGATATATGACACTACTGCTCCTGTTGGATGGGGTAGATAGGGTGACTGAAGGGCTGTGCATAGTAACAGATGGGCAACGATCAGTAGTACAGTCAGTATAGCACACCTATTTGGTAGTTTTACCTGATAAGACATTCAATGGGTCTAGCTAAACAATAGGCGTAGCTAATTAAAATTGAGAATCCTGGAGAGGATATATAGATTCAGCACCATGGAGAGTGACACTACAGGACAGCCAGCATAACAATAACAAGTACATCTGCTTCCTGAGTTGTGTTAATCCCAAGTGCTCACAGCTGGAGGGTGATAAGTGCATCAGGCCTCCCCAGCTGGCAGCTCATTAGTGGAGTGACAAAAGGTCTGCTCATGGCGTGAGAAGACAGAGGAGCTGTATGCACCATACTAACCAAATACAAACACTCCATAACACTACACTCTTTCCCTAACAAAGATTCCCCAGTGGAAGACTGCCCTCCAGCTGCAGTGACATTACCTCATCAAGTGGCCTTTGCCATGCTCAACATGCTCCCTTACAGTTGATAGCTAGTTAAAAGATCACCAATCCCTGCAGGACTTTGCCTTCAATGGAGCAAGCACCAGACTGGGCCTGAATACCACAAAGCTGATGGTCGGTTTGTCCAACACACCCCAGGGTGTCCTAAGCAGGGTGGATTTTTTGTAAAAAGTACTATTTACCCCAGATTGCTGGTAGCATGAACACTCCTGACAGTGTCACCATGAGTACCCAGAGCACCCAACAAAATAATAAGTGCATGTGTTCCCAGGGTGGAATCAATCCCTCGAGTCTAAGGGAACTGAGAGTACCAAGCTGAGCTGAACTAACTGCATTCAGAGCTGTAAGGCTGCTATCTTTTTCCTCACACTGATTTCACAGAGGAAGGCAGTCCAGACATGCACTGATAATGCTGAACCTGCTACAGAAACACCATGGATGTTGACAATCAGCATGTCTTCTTTCAGTTTCCTTCCCTTTCTCCCACACACACACACACACACAACAGAGGTTAAACTCCCTACTGGCTAGAATGTCTTCTGTAGGGGCTCATACCACAACTAGAACAAATGATGAGCATACAATAGCTTTTTATTGCTTTTATATATGTTTGGGTTTTTTTTTTTGGTTTGTTTGTTTTTGGTTTGTTTAATCTAGTTGCTGATCTTTTTCTCTTCTTTGTATGTCCAAATGGTGAAAATAATTATACTCCTGTGACCACTTTTTATTTCGATTCAGTTTGTATAATTTCTCTCTTATTTTTGGTGTGGCTCAGTATGGTGGCAAGTGCCTATACTGGGTTGAATTTCCATACAATTATACCTACTGTACAACTTTACCTTATGTCACTCGTGTTTGAATGTGTGTGTGTGTGTGTGTGTGTGAGAGAGAGAGAGAGAGAGAGAAAGAGAGAGAAAGAGAGAGAGAGATGTGCTATTATATACTTCATTAATTTAATTTTTTTTTTTAAAAAAACTGCATGCCCCCTTTGTGCACTGTTAAATTCTTTCATTTTCTGTGCTGTGTTGTATACTCAATTACTGGTTGTGTTATTGCAGGCAGACAAAAGACAGCTGCTAGGCTTTGCAGATCTTATTGGGTTGGGCCAATTGTTGCTCAGAATGAAACCAGAATGAAAATTAGACTCCAGAGATGCCACGTGCTGAATGTGCTATGCTTGCTTTCCTTATGGCTTACTATTAACTTGTAATAGATTGGGTTTTGATGGCAAGCTGCTGCATGATACAGCCACTTCTTGGAGGTGGATGAGTGAGAGAGAAAGAGAGAGATTTTCAAACATCTGTTGGTTGGTGATGTTTGGATAACAAGGCACATGCTGCTTCACTGGATTTTAAATTTTGATGCAGTGGTAGAAAATGGGAAAAGAGCAGATATAGAGAGGAGAGGAGAAGAAGTGTAAGTGGTTGGTGGGGGTGCAGATGACTAGACAGAAGGAACCGATTGAAAAATCTCTGAATTCTCAGGTCAGCCAACCGTCTTCACCACCACAACGGATTACTTTACGTTGTTTTTCCCTCTCTGCTCTCCTTTAATTAGAAATAAAGCCCTCTCACTTCAGCTGCACTTACATGTCATACACTCACACACATTCTCTCTCAAAGCTGAAAATAACATGCCTTCTCATGATCTTCTGTAGCTTTGTGGCTCAACCATCATACACTGTTCAGCACAGAATAAATATGCAAAATCAAAGTCTTAATTATAATTAATTTAAGCTAGAGGCTGTTTATTAAAATTGTTGTCAAACTGATATCATGTACAGTCAGGTCCATAAATATTGGGACAGTGACACAGTTTTGGTAATTTTGCCTCTGTACACCACCACAGTGGATTTGAAATGAAGCAGTCAAGATGTGACTGAAGCGTAGACTTTCAGCTTTAATTCAAGGGGTTTAACAAAAATATTGCATTAACCGTTTAGGAATTACAGCCATTTTTTACAGAGTTCCTCCATTTTCACAGGCTCAAAAGTAATGGGACAAACTAATATAATCATAAATATTAGGATTATTTTTATTACTTGGAGGTAAATCCTTTGCAGTCAATGACTACCTGAAGTCTGGACCCCATGGACATCACCAAATGCTGAGTTTCCTCCCTTGAGATGATTTGCCAGGTCTTTACAGCAGCCATCTTCAGTTGCTGCTTGTTTGTGGGTCATTCTGCCTTCACATTTGTCTTCAGCAAGTGAAAAGCAGCTCAGTTGGGTTGAGGTCAGGTGACTGACTCGGCCATTTAAGAACATTTAATTTCCAAGCTCTTGGGCTGCTTTCACAGTATGTTTTGGGTTGTTATCCATCTGTACTGTGAAGCGCTGTCCTATCAGTTTTGCAGCATTTGACTGAATCTGAGCAGAAAGTATAGCTCTGTACACTTCAGAATTCATCCTGCAACTTCTATCAACAGTCACATTATCAATAAACCCCAGTGACCCAGTTCCATTGGCAGCCAAACATGCCCATGCAATAACACTGCCTCCACATGTTTGACGGATGATGTGGTATGCTTTGGATCATGAGCCCTTCCTTTCCTTCTCCATACTTTTCTCTTCCCATCATTCTGGTACAAGTTAATCTTGCATCAGAACTGGTCAGGCTTTTTTTAGAGGTTTTTTAGCAAAATCTAATCTGGCCTTTGTGTTCTTGAGTGTTACCAGCAGTTTGCATCTTGAGGTAAACCGTCTGTATTTACATTCATGGAAGTGGCTCTTGATTGTAGACTTTGACAATGATAGGCCTACCTCCTCCAGAGTGTTCCTGACTTGGCTTGATGTTGTGAAGGTGTTGTTCTTCAATAAGAAAAGAATTCTGCAATCATCCACTTTAGTTGTTTTCTGTGGTCTCCCAGGCCTTTTGGTGTTGCTGAGGTTGCCAGTGCATTCCTTCTTTTTAAGAATGTACCAAATTGTTGATTTGGCCCTCCTAAAGTTTCTGCTATCTCTCTGATAGGTCTGTTTTGGTTTTTCAGCCTAATGATGGCCTCCTTCACTTGCATCAACACCTCTTTGGACGGCATATTGAGAGTTCCCATTAACAGCTACCAAATGCAAATTCAACACTTGGAATCACCTCCAAACCTTTTATCTCCTTAATTTATCATGATATAAGGAGGAAACAGGCCACAGCTGGCCATGAAACTGCTTATCAGTCAATTGTCCCATTACTTTTGAGCCTGTGAAAATGGAGGGACTCTGTAAAAAATGGCTGTAATTCCTAAACGGTTAATGCAGTATTTTTCTTGAAGCCGTTGAATTAAAGCTGAAAGTCTACGCTTCAGTCACATCTTGATTGCTTCATTTCAAATCCATTGTGGTGGTGTACAGAGGCAAAATTACCAAAACTGTGTCACTGTCCCAATATTTATGGACCTGACTGTATATCACTTATTGTTAGTAGTTGAGGAAAATATCTTGTGTGTATTGGCATAAAATAACATGGATCAGTGGGACATAGATTCCTAATAATTACTGAATGGAACATGAGGGTTAAAGGAGCGGTTTGTAATTTAAAGAGCACTCGGCTTCCTGTGTGGTGGATTTCAGTTGCAGTGGCATGCCATTCCACCTCCTCTGTTGAAACTGCGTATGCCTTTGTGCATTGCATATTGGGGAAAAGTGGCAGAACTAAGCAACTTTGTTTCTGGCCAGAAAAGTGTAAACAGAGGCCTGATATGAAGAAGCTAGGGACAGCCACTGTATAGCATTAATGCAAATCATATTCAAATTATATGAATATTACAGGTCTAGAGTCACTTTTAAACATTACAAGCTACAGATTTAAGTGGCTTCAGCATACATGAGGTGCTCATCTTAGGAATAATGCCTACAGGACAAAAGGGCAAGAAAAACCAAAAGGGAAGTTTCAGCAAACCAGCTGGGCTCAGACAGCTGCAGATACTTAAAAAAAAAGAGGGCAACAAAAAAACAAGCCTCGTCCAGTCATGCTTTGCACACCCTGAGCTAGTGAGCCTGCCTGTACTCTTGCTGTGCGTGTTGACACAGAGCCACTGAATGCTAGGTAATTAACAGGCTGGCACGTTTATTTGGGCTGCTTTCAGCTCTGCTTGTGCTCATAGCTATCAGGGGAGGAAGGAAGAAACTGGTTAGCTCCCCGATGTTTTCCTCATTTTATTCAACGCATTTATTTATTTGCTTGTTTGTGTGTTTCTTTGTTTGTTTATTTGTTCGTTCATTTGTTCAGGGTTGGGTGGAGGGTGTAGGGCATGATGGCACAGCAAGTAGCATTGCCAGCTCCAGGGTTCTGGGTTCAATCCTATGAGCTCCGATTACTGACTATGTGGAGTTTTGCATGTTCTTCCTGTGTTTGTGTGGGTCCCATCCGGAGTTTTCAGGTTTCCTCTTACTATACAAAAACATGCAGGTAAGTGGACTGGTTATGCTGGATTGCCCAGTAGGTGTGAATGAGTGTGTGAATGTATGTGTGCATGGTGCCATGCAATGGACTGACTCCCTCCTTGAGCCAAGTGTTACCAGGATCCACCATGACCCTGACCAGGATAAAGAGGTTACTGAAGATGAATGAATGAACTTATTTATTTACTTTTTTAAATCAGGGGGAAATACAGTTAGGTTTGACAGAGTGAAACGTTTGCTTTAAAGGTAATTTTATCTACAAAGTTTATTCTTTTTCCTTCAACTGTGCTAGAATCCAGCAGATTAAAAGTGAACAGGAGACACACTGTTGCTCAACGCCAACACTTGACCTTCTCTCTGCTAGCCCTATGCCCCCGCAATAAAGGAACAATTTCCTGGTTTAAAACAAAGTCCCCTTTTGGCATGTAGCATCCAGGAAGCAATAAATTTCTGAGAACGTCCAGAAGCACAGTGCTTGGTATTATAATGTAAACTGTGAGCCTTCAATGGAATAATTTAGGCCATCTGAGGCAAACTGTGCATTCTACTCATTACATATGCTGCCAGATTAAAGGAACATTTCCTCCCAAATGGCGGTTAAAGGCAAATAAACACATGTGAATCAGCCGATTATTTGCAGAAAGCCAATCAATATGCCAGACTGAATTCATTATTAACATGCATAGATGATATTTTTTTATTACACTGCTATTGGTTTTAACTACTTGTTAAAGCCTAATCCTACCAAGGACACTGCCATAACTGCAGATAATTTGATTAATGGACTTAATTAGGTCAGAGACAGTGTGATGTATCACACTGGGTGCGGAGGCCTGTGTTTACTTCCTGAAATATAGGCAAAAAAATGGAAAATTATACTAATTGTTATGGAAAAAAGATATAGTTTTTTAGAATTTTGTCCAAATATGCATTGACCAGAGAATTAGCATAGCCAGACTGTTGGCCCAAAACTCCATAAATGACTAAAATGAATAAACAATAATTAATTATTATGCATTTTATACTTGACAAAAGAAAGTTGCCAATATTAGGGTATTGTGTTAACTGCCAGAAATCTGGAATGTTTTGTCTACAATAAACAGTGTTAATGAGCATAATTAAAATGTTCCATCCAAAATCTTCCATGAAAAAAAGACATTCTTGAAGAAAAAAAAAAAAAGCCTGAACACTGGCATGAAATGTGGATGAATTTGATATGTTGGAATAATTTGTGAATTGACTAAATAATATGGTTGCTAACCAACTGTGATTAGTTTTCTCAAACATTAATGTTGCCTCAGATATCAGACAAATAATGTTGTATATTTAGTAAAGGAAAATTAATTTGTTAATCATTAGTGACTGCAATGGATCCGGGTTGCGATGGATCCGGAAGCTTTTCCAGGAACGCACTCTGGTGGGATGCCAGTATAGTGAGGTGGCAACTGCACTACCATGCTGTCCCTATTCCATTTCAAAAGAAATAATAACTATTTCATCGACTATATACTGTAGATTAATTAATTTGTTCACCAGGGCTGGGTAATCTGCTTTGAAGGAGCCGGTTATCCGTTTGCCCTCATTTCTATTCTGGCCTTTTCTTCATTCTGTACAGAAAGAAATGATAAGGCAAGAGAAGAGGGATAAGCAGGAGCAAGCTTGAGAAGTGCTGAGCACATTGCAAAGAGGAGACATATGTTCAGGAGCACGATAATCCGGTTTAATGCTTCCATCTCCACATACATAGCAACATCATCATCAAGGCAAATTTTGATAATATGAGCCTGTGTTTCACCTGTTGGTCTTGTTTCACATCTTGGCCTTAAGTTATTAACCAAATTCTTTATTTTCCTTTTACAATTTTACAGTGATTAGATACGGAGAACTGTGATTTCACAGAGTAATACACAAATGGTTGGTACTTTAATTCACCACACATTACAGAAATTGCTGAATTATTCATGCTGTTTTTTAGCACTTTTTTTTTGCTAATTTGCTGCTAACAACACAGAATGTCTTCACAAGTAAATTAATAAGATAATAGAATATCCTAGTTAAGGATATGAGTGGCTCAGTGTAAACGTTTTCTTGTCAGGCAATAGCACATGTGTGGCAAGAATTTGCCTAATGAAAGCATTAAGTGAAAAAGTTTTACTCAAATAACCATATCATTATTTGTGCCTTAATACTTTCTAGAGATCTGAGGTAACAACTGCTGTGCAAATCCATAATTATCCTGAGGGTGGACCTGAAAATGTATTTTCCATCTGCTCTCAATTTTTTTTTCACACCCTTTTATACTCCTTAGAATTTGCTGTGTTGCTAACATGAGTGTTCACTTAACCTAAACTTTTCTGACTTTACTTGCTTATATAGATCTGTATGTTCTGTCAGCAGAATAAGCGCGTTATAATCAACTCAGCTAACCGTTAAAAAAAAGAAAATATGCTAATACAACTGCAGTATCTGTTTCTTACAAAGAAAGAATTTGAAATGGTGTAAGGTTACATACACATGGTAGGGAAATAAAAAAAATTCCTTAAAAGGCATAATGAAGAGTTTGGCTAGACTACACCAGACACAGAAATATTAAAAAAAAAAAAGGGGGATGAAATGTTTTGATTAACATTTCTCCTTACAGCACAAACGAACAGAACACGAAATGCTTCATGTCACTATCAATACATCTCATCAGGCTTTAGTGAGCAGATTTCAGACAACACCTTAATCCTTTTTTGTCTGTGTGTTCCATAGCCTCCTGCTCAGAGTTCAGCCCTTGATGTGCTTTGGCAAGAAGGCAAATTCCCCTTCTGGTGTGACACTTTGTGCTAGTTAGAATTACAATAGCATAACACAATTTTCTTTTCTTATGAACACACTTTGCTGTGGATTGACAGAAACTAAACATGGCAGATCATTCGTTCTTCTTGCGCCATAGTGACAACTGTAGCTTATTTACATGCAGTCACACTGCAGATTCAGAATAATGTGCTTGTCTCTCAATCGAAGAGATTAGCTTTATGGTTCATACGCCTATCCTGTCTACTTGCTGGTTTCCTAATGGCTTGGTCCCAAAATATTTAGCTTAACATTAGAATGACTGAAAGACTTGTCATTACAGATAACCAACATTCGAGAAATCCATGAATGTCCACTTATGTGATGGACTGATGAGAAGAATGCCATTGTTATAGTTTGGTGCCAAGGCTACTTGGAGATACAGAGAGGCCCCTTCCCAGCCCTTTCAGCTGGCCTTTTGCCAGTGTAAAAGCAACAGAACACCACAAAATCGAAACCCAACAGCATGACACAGTACTTCACGAAGGCCAGAAATGGTTACACAAGTATCAGGAGCTGTTTCTAGCTGAGGGGACGGAGTTGGTTTGAAGAGAGGGGAAGTGGTAAGACCATGACAAGAAGCAGCAAGGGCAAGTCTGGTTGGAGGTGGGATGGTGATCTAGAAGCGTCTGCATCTAAGGGAGCACGATCTCAGAAAGAGGCAAGTAGGTTTGGGAGGAGAAGGGTCAGGAACACGGGTCTGATCTCACTCACGGTAGAAAACGTATTCCGTGTAGCTGGTCCAGATCTTGTCATCAGTTTGGTCATGTGTGAAAGCACATGTGCCTGTTGAGTTGCATGCCACCATGTGAAAACCAGCATCAGCCAGCTTGTCGAAAGCCTGTTCAAGGAAAGTGAACTTCAGGTAGTAGCGGCAGGTGTACCGCTCCGGCGGCCGGTCAGGATCACGGCTTTCATTCAGGGTTTCCCCAAAAACCTCTTTGGCCAATGACGTCTTCCCACATACCATGATCCGGGCCACACGCCGGAACTTAGCATCGGTTTGGCTATCACGGCCCAGTGTGTAGGAGCCTCGGTAGCCAATGGTGATGAACCCAGTGCGCTTGCCGTCGCTGGCTGCTAGGCTGCTGCAGGTCGCTGTTCCCAAAGACGCCAGGTTTCGGCTGGCATCAGCACTGGGCGACGACTCCTCCGGGTCACTCTGGCATCCATCATCGCCAAGTGAGTTCTGCTTGGTGATCTTTGGAGCCAGAAGCTTGACTAGCTCAGGAAGGTTGAAGTACTCAGCCTCTCGTTGTAGTCTTCCTCGCTCTGGGAAATGGTCAGGCAGAACAAGTTGTTGGTCTCGCATGTAGTCCAGGATATAGCGAAACAGGAAGCCATCACGGTCGACAAAAAAGCGGCCCTTGGTGTCACGTGCCAGGCTCTTGGCGGTTTTCTGGCTGAACATCTCCCATAAGAGTGAGTCAGGAACACTAGTCAGAGTCGAGTAACGAGTTATGTATACCTGGCCCCCTACATTGAGTTCAATAATCTCTGGAAAGGCCAGCTCCTCTGAAATACCACTGGAATTATCAGGCAAAGCCATGCTGATGAAATTGTTCAGGCAAGCCTTCGGGAGGAAAAACTTTGCAGTCGAGTATGAACCCCAAGCCTCTCACTAACACTCTAATGTTAGTCTAAAGAGGCGCAGAATTTCACACCAAGGAGCCAAGGAATTAATTCGATTAGAAGACAGGTTCTCTTTCAAACCTACACGAGTAAAATTAGGATTGTACACAAAATGCAAGATGATCCACTTCACAGCAGCAGATTTACAGGATTTGAATTCAGTAGTCCTTTTGAGAGAAGAGATAAAAACAGGTTTAGGATAGACAGACGTGTGTCCTTCTGTCCTTCTGTCCTTCTGTCATGCAGTTTCACTCAGTTAAGGAAAAAAAATGTTTACATACAGCTCTCTCAGAAGTCTGTTACTGTTTCCTTGCTTTTACAGGTCTTCTCATAAGCGTTTAAACTATGTCCATAGCAGTCTTCTCAGCCTCAGCCACTTAAACAGTAGAGAACATGGCGTGAAAAACAAACATAGTGCTGAAAAATAACGGAAAACGTAAAGAAACAAATGTATAAACATACACGTCGGGATAAACACCTTCCATAACTGATGCTGTATGAGACTGAAGCGCTGTTCCCTTCGCTTCTCTCTCTCTCTCTCTCTCTCTCTCCCTCTCTCTCTCTGCTACAATGCTACAATACTCCTGTGATTAGCCCCGCCCACATTGCAGCGACGTCACGCACATAGTGTACTTGTTAGAAGTGTTAAGGTTTTCTTCACTGGATATTGTAATTTTTAAATTTATTAAAAAATTAAGATTATTACTATAAACCCATCTGTTCTTTTCATTAAAAAAATAAAAAATGATAGCAGATAAAATGATATTGTTAGACTCTTTAATTATCACATAAGTTATTCAAATAGACCTCTAAAAACAAATGGTTTGCTTTATATGTGTATTTTGTATTGTTTTCTCAAGCTTGGATTTTTTCTCTCTTGAAAATAATTGATAATAATTCATCTGCGTTAATACCGAGCAGAAAACTCTTTCTATGTGCAACACTGACATCTAGTGGACACACAGTGTAGTGCGTGACTGGTTATTACTAGGCAGCTCTGAGGAAGTTGAAGATGAGTTCTTCTCATGGAAGTGTGAGATGTTTTTGGTAATTCATTCATTCTTCTTCAGGAGCTGGCTTATCTTATTCATGGTAGCTGTGAATCCCGGGAACACCGAGCGTGAGACGGGAATATACGTACACCCTGGATGGGACACCAGTCTCAGAAGCAGAGCGCGCACACACACACACACACACACACATTCACAGCTAGGGCAACTCAGCATAACCAGTGGCATGATTTTGGGAGGTGGGAGGAAACCAGAGATCCCGGCGGAAACCAAGGCAAACACAGACAGTATCCCGAGCTCAGGATCGAATCAGGGACAGTGGATGTGTGAGGTGGTAATGTTACCTGATCCTCTATGCTGCTGAAAATAATCAGGGGACTAGAGACAAATCTACAGGAAGGGCTGTGGCCATTAGTAGTCTTCAGTTTTTTTTGTTTTTTTTTTTGGAACGAGGTACAATGTGTTGATCAACCTGGCATGGACTTGACCGTACACATACAACAAATAACTCCCAGTAACCATATTAATGTAATTTTTTCTTATTCAAAGGCTAAAACTTCAGTGTGGAAATAATAATCAGCAACAATATAAATCATAAAAAAACATTTAAAAAACATAAATTAAAATGTCCAACCATTGATTTGGTAAAGTTTTCTGTAAAGAGACATTTATTTTGTATTTTTGGAAGGAGTCTCCAGTGTCAGCACTTTGTAAAGGTGGTAAAGCTGTTCTTTTAAGGACAAACTTCAGGACTGAGGACCTCATTTTTCCACAAACATGATAAGCTGCATTTTTTTTGTAATATTTGCTTCTATTATTAACTGCTATTAACAGCTATAACATGAGTGATAACAAGAAGAGGTTAAAAGTATGACGTGTCACTAATTAAGAAATAAAAATAATGTAATCATTGGCAAATTGCTGTGGTGTAAGTGAAATAAAACACTTTGGGATGTGCTGTAATTGGGAAAATAGTCAATTTTGGGGTGGTAACAGTAATTATGCTCTGCTTTGGGCCAAATCACACCATTCCATCGTTGATTATTTTCCCATAACAGCATGGCCTGTCATGTTTTTTTATTCTCTACATGCCATATTTTCCTTTTTTGTATCAGAAAAGTTGAGATATTGTTATCACTGTCCTTGGGCTTAACTGATGAGGACATCTTAGAGATACAGAAAATGAATAGAGGGCCTTGAAATCTGCTGACGCTAATTCAGATAACACTCTTAATTATTCAGGGCATAATGTACATTGTTTCTGTAACCTAATCACATTGTAATCACATTCACACAATCTAACTGAAAATGATTTCCTGATGAATGGCTTAGCGGAAGCCAAACTTCTCAACTATATACAGTGTATACTATATATCTGAACTCAGAAGCTACACAGTTTTCTTAGGAAATGAGTGTGAATGTGAAGATTGACCACCTTCTCTCTCTCCACCTTCTAGTCTCTCAAACTACACAGTCTCTGTATTTAATTCTGTAGTTTAGGCCACTCCTTAAATTTGTTTAATCCTATAAAACAGAAGTTGGAAGTGGGAGTGAAATGGAAATGTCTTCTTAGTGCTTACACATTGTAGATGGCACAGATGGCACTTTCATTTTCTTTATTTTCAGCCTTTATATTACATTTTGATTTATAGTATAGGCACTTTCGGCTGCTCATCCATTTTAATGGCTTTATGGAAATCTCACTAAAGAATCACATGAAAGAAGCTGTAATTGAACATCTGTCATCTTGCCTTGCATTTCATATCCAGCACGAATACACTCTGGGACCCTGGTTTTCTGTTTATGTTAGCTGGTAAACATTTTGAGCATTGAACGTTATTTAAATACAAATCCATTGTCTCAAAATATATCTTGTTATTTCAAATATAGTCCAAGTGAGATGAAATATTTAGGTCAATAGCTGGTGTATCGACATGGCAGGTGAAATGACATGATAAATGTCATGATAAACACTGGATATGGGCTTATTTAATAAACTTAATTATTTATGACATCCATTGAAAGCCATTTAATTTATAAGCAGCCTGAAGTATTAACTTGAGTCTCTATGGCCCAAAAACATGCAGAATTTGAACAAACTATCTCAAAAATGCTAAAACAATACTATTTTAGGTAGCAGATTAGATAACCACTGCAGGTGTGAATTCTTCAGTCATTTCTCTGTAGACTATTTACTCACTTTTTTGCTAACGTAGACCTGTTACATGATTAAAGAAATTCAAATGGGATCAGCTGACATTGGCACAACATGCACTTTTTCCAGCTCTTAACTCAATTAATACAACTTGACGTAACTGTAACCTTTACTCAGTTGAAGTACATTCACAGGCCACTTTATTAGGAACATCATACTAATACTGGGTAGGACCTCAGTTGGTTTCAGAACAGCTTCAGTTCTTCGTGGTATTCCACAAGGTGTTGGAAACATTCTGACTGTATCACATAATGGCTGTAGATTTATTAGCTGCACACGTTGCAAACCTTCTGTTCTACCACAACTCAAAGGTGACTGGTGGAGACCATTGACACTTAACTCATTGTCATAGAGACAGATTCAGGCGACTTGTGCTTTGTGTCATAGCACATTTCCATGCTGGAAGTAGCTATTATAAGATGGGTAATGGCTTTATTGTGGCCATAAAGGGATGCACGTGGTCAGCAGCAATACTCAGGCTGTGGCATTCAACCAATGCTTGATTGGTATTAAGGGCCCAGTGGCCTCCAAAAAACTTTCCTCACAGCATTGCACCACCACCAACAACAACAACAACCTGAATGAAACAACCTGCTGATATGTGTGTGTGTATGTATGTGTGTATATACATACATACACACATACATACATACATACATACATATATTCAAGATTACTGTCACATGTAGGGAGCAACCAGTACTTGCCAGAAATTGCTGCAATTCTTCTGCATCTGTGCAGCCTCCCTGGACAGTTTTAGTATTTAACATGACTTTGAATGTGATTGGTTGATTCTGAACACTGCCACCTTCCCATTATAAAAGGCTGTGCACACTTATGCAAGCTGGGTATTAGAAGTTTTTTGTTTTTCTTTTTTCCCCTAATACATTTCTGTTTGTGTTTCACTTGATTTCACAATAAAAAAGAAAAAGGTTCTGACATGGTTTAACTCATTTTTTTTTACATCACATATTTATACATATCCGAAGCCTATTTATCCAGAACACACCCTGGGTGGCACACCGGTCCATCACAGGACACCGTGCACAGACACGTTCCCAGACTCATTCACACCTAAGTGGAATTTAAACCAATTCACCTTCATGCATGTTTTTGCGAGGTGCAAGGAAACCGGAAAACCTTGAGGCGTATATGAGGAGAATATGCAAAACTCCACAAAGACTGTAATCCAAACTCAGGATTGATTTGAGGACCCTGGAGCTATGATGTGGCAGTGCTACCCACTGCACCACCTGTGCCAGCCGTGAACTAATATAATTAATCACTATGTACGCTTGCTGGTCACTTTATTAGACACACCTACCTTGTTAATCATCTAGTAGGTATACAATTAGAGATTAAAGATCAACTTTTCCATGCACAGTGTTTTCAATCATTCTCTAACCTTCAGCAGTGTCAGTTCTGACCATGGCACTGCTGCTTTTTGAGTATTTTTGGATGACGACTGTTCTCAACCTAGCAGTGACACTGAGGTGCTGCTGTGTCTCGTACATTCATACTGGCACCACACACACAGTACCATGTCAGTGTCAATGCTGTACAGAGAATCTGTGATCAGTGGTGGTCCCTTTCCATTGATCAGTTGATCAGAGGGAGGTGGACAAATAACACAAGATAGGCTACAGTCAGTAACTGTATTCCTACAAAGTGTGCCTAAATGGTAGGTTTATTTGATACATTTGCAGTGCAGTTTCAGACAGATTCACTTGATTTGAGCGTCAATGACCAGTGCTCTCTCCCACCCTCAATACCACGACTGAGGTGAGACCCTTGAGCAAGGCACCGAACCCCCAACTGCTCCCCGGGCGCCGCAGCAAAAAAAGGCTGCCCACTGCTCTGGGCGTGTGTTCACGGTGTGTGTGTGTTCACTACTGTGTGTGTGCACTTGGATGGGTTAAATGCAGAACACAAATTCCGAGTATGGGTCACCATACTTGGCCACAAGTCACTTCACCTTCACCTTCACCTTCATTTACTGCAGTGTCTAGTGTTATCTGTTTTGTAAATGCAACACCTTTGATGTCTCAAATTAATGCTGCGCCATGTAAATCTCTGCACCTTAGGATGCATATCCACTGCACTGCAGTCTAGGTTTTATATAATATAAAACACATAACCCATATGTAATATAGATAAGCTGCTTGTCACTCTGATTCATACATTCCCTTGTAGATGAAATGCAGCAATAATATTTATATTGTATTATAATTATGAAATTATCAGTATGTTAGTATCCCATAAGTGCAGTGTATATGAAATACAACACAACAGGCCATGCTGTTATAGGAAAATAATCTATGAAAGGGTGGTGCGATGCAGTCTGACACAATATCACCCAGAAGTGGATTATTTTCCAATAACAGCACAACCTGAAGTGTTTTATTCCTCTTACACCACCATGATTTGCCAATGATTACTTTTTTTATTTATTAATGAGCAACTCTTCATGCTTTTTTAACCTTTTATAGCTACATTTAATGTCATGGAACATCCACAAGACAGATTAGTCCCTGTTATCATTTACGTTACAGACACTATAAACTGTTGTTCCCTCATCATCTCTGTTATACTTCTTTCTTGAAGTTAACGATAGATAGATAGATAGATAGATAGATAGATAGATAGATATGTGTGTGTGTATGTGTGTGTGTATGTGTGTGTATATATATATATACAGCCGAATTATTGTCAGAGCTGCTGATTATAGAAAAATAATCAACAATTTCTGACCAATCAGATTCGAGAATTCGAGAAACAGTGACGGGGTGTAAAAGACAGCTTTAAGAAGCGGAAACTTTAATGTGGGCGGGTCTTATAGCGTTGTGGGCGGGGTTATCTGTTGATGGACAAGTGATAGAGGTTATCGCATGATTCGTAACCAACCCCATGCGACTATTTTAGTTCCGAAATAAAATGTTTCGAGAGTCACAAGTCCTGATGCCGGTATCTGATACCGCAGCTGGAGTTAAGTAACACAGCTGTTTGCTGCACATCTGTCCCTGTGTTATCGCAGGGGATTTAGTGAATAGAGGAGCGCTCGCGCCAAACGGAACGTTGAACCCAGAGGGAGGGGACGTGACGTCACCGCGCAGGAACAGCGTGTGTGATCGCGCGCGCCATCGGAGACCCGAGAGATCAACTATGGCGGAAAGGTAGGGAAGACGTGCACCTAACAAGGGGATTCAGCATCAGCTAGCTAAAATCTGACCGACACACCAGCCTCCATCTGCTCAACCGGAAGACTTTCTGTCCTGACGCTGTTGGTTGTGCGCAACGCCAGGCCCCGGAACACGAAAAGATGCCGAATATTAAGATTTTCAGCGGGAGCTCCCACCAGGATTTGTCTCAGAGAATCGCCGACCGCCTCGGACTCGAGCTGGGGAAGGTCGTCACGAAAAAGTTCAGCAACCAAGAAACATGGTAGGTGAAACCCACGCTTCTCTAGAATTGTCGCATGTTACTTTTACGTTCATTTGGCTACGAGCATCGTTTACCGAGTGCTCTCGGAAGTTGTAGTTCTGATCGTCAAGTCTGTCCTTCCACGTGTAGCTGCGGAAACTACAACTCCCAGAATGCTCAGCGCAACAGCAGGATGCGTTCACTTAACATGGGGAAACTAGCACACTGTTTAGTGAGCGCATGCTTTAGGATGGATGGATGGATGGATGGATAGACAAATGAATAAATAAATACTCGGTATTTTAGTTGCTAAAGAGTTAAAAATAAAAAAGTAAAAAAAAATCAATGTTATCCTTTGTATTTAAATTTATTCTGTTGTTTCTTCTTATCTGGATGTCTAGTTATGTGTATAATGTTTGTTCTGTACATGTAGCATTTAATTAAAAAAAAAAAAAAAAAAAAAAAAAAACAGACTCGCTGTGCTCGGTTTTATTGTGTAGCTTTAGCAGGTTTAGCATGGCTTCATGGTGGGAGTTCTTAAACAAGTTCTGCTGTGAATTCAAGTGAAAATAATTCCCCTAACCTCGAATAAACGGGTATTTTAATACGAGCTGCTGAACCGCTGTATTAGTTCCGCTGGATTTGACGTGTATGTGGAACAGACTGAGAGGTGGTGTTTGGTGAAGTGGTGTTTAGTGGTGTTGAGAGGTGGTGTTTGGTGAAGTGGTGTTGAGAGGTGGTGTTTGGTGAAGAAACTGTTGTGGGTGCTGCGTGTTGTGTTCACTTGGCGCTGAAAGTATCATGAATGTCACGCGCAGCCGGTGACGTAGTTCCACTATTAAAGCTAATAGACACAATGCTGTTGACAAATTATCCACCAAAAGACACAGAAACAGGTATCAGTGAGCAATGCTGGAGACTTAGGGCTGCACACACCTATGTGTTCAGTGTGATACAGTGATCAGAGGTGTGTGTGTGTGTGTGTGTGTGTGTGTGGACTGATGGCTGACTCTGATCTGATCCTCACACTCACCAACCATGTGGACATGTCTGTAAGCTTCTGCTGCAGGTTTTGGGAAACTTCAGAGATTCAAAGCAGCCAGTTTGGTTAAGGTCACTGGGTTACTGATCAGAAGGTCAGGGGTTCAAGCACCAGCAAAGCCAAGCTGCACTGTGGGGCCTTTGAGCATGGCCATTAATCCTCAGTGCTCCAGGGTGGGCTGTCTCATGGCTGACCCTGCGCTCTGACCCCAGCTTCCTAAAGAATTTCACTGGGCTGTAAATCCATTTCAGACCATTGTTATTTAAAAAAATAATGCGAAAATAAAATGAGAGAAATTTCTCGTGCATACAACACAAAGCCCTTTTAAGTAATGTAAAGCATAGCTATGAACAACAGCAGAAGACCACATCAGGTTCTACTCCAAGAATCTCAACAATCACCCAAACTAGACAGTTGAAGACTGGAAAAAGACTAGGTGGTGTTGTTTTTTTTTCTTCTAATCTTCAACTGTCCAGTTTTGATGAATCTGTGCCCATGATAGCATCAGATTCTTGTTCTTGGCTGACAGGAGTAGAACCCGATCTGGTCTTCTGCTGTTGTAGCTCATCCACCTCAAGGTTCAATGTTTTGTGCATGCTGAAATGCTTTTCTGTTCACCACGGTTGTAAAGAGTGATTATACCAGTTACTATATCCTTCCTGGCAGCTTGAACCAATCTGGTCATTTTCCGTTGATCTCTCTCATCAACAAGGTGTGTGTGTGTGTGTGTGTGTGTGTGTGTATACACTCCTGACTATCACACCCACATATGCTTGTTGAACATCCAATTCCAGATTTAGTCCTGCTTTGTTATAATGTCGCACACTCAATGTTTTTTGGTTTTTGCACCATTCTGTGTAAACTCTAGAGACTGTGTGAAAATCTCAGGAGGTCAGCAGTTTCTGAAATACTCAAACCAGCCCATCTGGCACCGACATCCATGCCACGATCAAAGTCGCAGAGATCACAGTTTTTCTTCATTCTGATGTTTGATGTGAACATTAACTGAAACTCTTGACCTGTATCTGCATGATTTTATGCCTTGTTGTGCTGCTGCTGCCACGTGATTGGATAACTGCATAAATGAGCAGGTGTTAAGGTGGACGGTGTGTGTATATTGGCCATATAGTGTACATTACTTCAAATATCCCCTTGCTGAAAAATCCAACTGAACAATAAAGTTTTCTTAGGAATAATTTGTCTACAGTAGCAGGAATTCAGAGCCTGTTTACGTTCTACTAGCACTTTTAGGTTTACAACAGTTTACTAGACATATGCTTTCTTTTATTTCATTAAGTCTTGAAGGATCATGTAGACCAATATAAGTGTATTAAATGATCAGTGTTAACCAGACTCCTTAAACAATATGTGCTACTAGGTTTATAATATAGGCACTTCAGGTACAGTCACTGTGATTGTGTGTGTGTGTGTGTGGAGTTTGTTTGCCTGTATGATTTGCATCTTGCCAATCTTCTCAGATTACACTGAGACAGCAGATTATGATCGTTTTACCAAACAGTAGGCTTAACTTTTGACATCATGTTTGCGCAGCGTGGAGATTGGAGAGAGCGTACGTGGCGAGGACGTGTACATCGTACAGAGCGGCTGTGGAGAGATCAACGACAACTTGATGGAGTTGCTGATTATGATCAACGCCTGCAAGATAGCATCCGCCTCCCGTGTCACCGCGGTCATCCCCTGTTTTCCTTACGCCCGTCAAGACAAAAAGGATAAGGTGAGGCTGCTCATGTCTCGCGTAGAAATGTCCAATGCAAATATAACTCACACATCCTGCTGTTTGCGCAGCGTGTTTACTTTGGGTGTGAGGAGCATGTCCTACATCGGTGAAAAGCCAATATTAAACAGTAATGTTTTTAAATTAAAAAAATTAAACTTTCACAAGTTTTCCACTTACCTCAAATGTTAACGTTTGCGTAGTACTTATTAGGGGGTCGTAAACTTGTTAAATTGCTTGTAGCCTTTGAAACTCCAAAAAAAAAGCCAAAATTGGTATTTTTAAGGAATACTCCATAATTTTGCAACTAATTTCTTTCACATCCTTATATAATGTATGTGTAATTACCATGGACAAGAATTTTGACAGGTTTCCCTGCATTGAAAAGGAAGAGAGATCCTATTACTTGCAAATAATGGAACTGAAAACCCACACGTACAGTCCCTTCCGAAAGTACTGGAACGGCAAGGCCCATTCTTTTTCTTTTTGCTAAACGCTAAAGACGTTTGGGTTTGAGATCAAGCAATGAATATAGGACAATAGATCAGAATTTCAGCTTTCATTTCCTGATATTCACATCTAGATGTGTTCAACAACTTAGAACATGTTTGAACCCACACATTTTGTTTGAACCCACAGATCAAGTGATCAAAAATACTGGAACATGTGACTGAGAGGTGTTTCTTGTTGCCCTGGTGTGCTCTGTTAGATTGATTGTTTTTTTGCATTTCAGAGGACTTAATCAGGGGGAAAAAAAGTGGAAGGTTTTATTGAGGTTTCAAATGAGCATGCATTTCACCTCCTGAAGAAGAGACTGAAGGAAGAAACCCCCCCAAAAAAAAACAAACAACAACTGAAAGAAGCTGCAGTACAAGCCTGGAAAAGCATCACAAAAGAAGAATGCAACAGTTTGGTGATGTCATTGGGTCGCCGGCTTGATACAGTTATCGCACGCAAGTGATATGCAACAAATATTAAATGTTATTTACTTTAAGACTATCTGTTCCTATACTTTTGCTCACCTAAAAATTGGGTGGTCTGATATGGTGCAAATGTGCTATGTTCTAAGCTGTTTAACACATCTAGATGTAAATATCAGGAAATGAAAGCTGAAATTCTGATCTGTTGTCTCATATTCATCTTTTGATCTCAAACCCAAATGTCTTCAGTGTATAGCAAAAAGAAAAGACTTGGCCTTGCCACTTTCGGAGCATAAAGGCAGTCTCAGTCTAAGGGTAGATGCTGAGTTCTGTAAATAAACATTTAAGATGTTCAATATTAATAATGCAAAGATATAATGCAAATTGAAAACTACAACCATTACACACAGTAATAAAGGGCTTCAGATGAGGGAACAGATTTGAGGGAAAGTCTTGGTGAAGCTGTACAGTAGTACATTTAAAAAAAAAAATTATTTCTGATTAATTATTGAATTTTGTGGCATCTGAGCGAAATCAGACCCACACAACTAACCCCGATTTCTTTTCTCTATAAACATAGTCTTATATCCTAAAGGTATAAGTAATATTAGAAAGATTTCGAGCATCATTTATAATATTTTTTGGCTGATGAAATCATGACTGTGTTCAACAAAAGTAGGTTTGTTGCATAAACTCAGATTAAAGAACTGCTCTTAACCTAAAAAACAAGTCTGTTCTTTTTCAGTACAGGTAAATGTTCAGCTTTTTTTTTTGTTCAGAAGTAGTGGACAGGTTGATTATGACCATCTCGTACATACATACATACATACATACATACAGCTGTTATGGGAAAATAATCCATGACGAAAGCAGAGAGGAGTTACTCGTACCATCCGAGTTGATTATTTTCCAATAACAGCACATCCTGACGTGTTCTATTCCTCTTGAACCACACCGACTTGCCAATGATTACCATTTTTTTAAACAAAAAAATAATAATTAAAGAATGAAAAGCGCTTTTTATCTGCTTATAGCTACATTTAAAGCTGTAGAATGTATGCGGAACGTGTTAATTCCTGTTATGCAGCTATAAACAGTAGTTCCCCTTGCTTTCTCTTGAAGCTAATGAAACCAGGAACTGCGGCTTGTTACAAGAAACTAACAAGACTTTCCTGTGTCTGAAAACTTAAAGGAACATCTTTACCTCTGACTGCTACAACGCAGTGATACTGGAGACTCCTTCCAAAGAATATTAAATAAAAGTCTTCTTACAGGGGCAGGGTGGCTTGGTGATTAGCAAGTTTGCCTTGCATCTCCGGGGTTGGAGGTTCGAATCGTGCCTCCACCCTGTGCACATGGAGTATGTATGTTCTCCCCATGCTTCGGGGGTTTCCTCCGGGTACTCTGGTTTCCTCCCCAGTCCAAAGACATGTGTTGTAGGCTGATTGGCATTTCCAAATTGTCTGTAGTTCCCCGCAACCCTGTGTAGGATAAGCGATACGGGAAATGGATGGATGTCTTCTTACAGAAAGCTTCACTATATCAATGATATTTTTCTTCATTAAATAACAATCCATTTATTATTACGCTTAGATTACATGGAGCTGTACAAGTCCCTGTGAATTACGTGTTACTATCAAAATGTTAACGTAACAGAGCGTTAATATTAACTTTGCAGTTGGATCTATTGTCAGAGCTGCTGTTGTAGAAAGTTAATCGACCCCATCTGACCAGTCGAGGAACTCCACAGTGCAAAATTTAAAGAGCTGTTGGATGCAAAACCTCGTCAGTAATTCGGTCTGTAGAGAGTCAGTGCACTGTATAGAGAGGTAAGCATGTGTATAGCACACATCTACCGCCATCTTCACCTTATTGTAATCCAAGTTACAACTTGTTTACACTTATTTCCACTTAAATTCACATTATGAGGTACCGAGATCACCGGTATCACTGCTGTCGTATGGACAGTTTATTAGACATGAACTATCCTCACATCCAAGCTACTTCAAAAAAATAAATAAATAAAAAGGTGTATATTTGGAGCCATTCTAGTTTAATTTCATTAATCTAAGTTAATTTAATCTTTAATCTTTGCATAATATTAGGACATTAAAAAGCTTTCTGTATGTACATGTATATATGTATATCATATTGCCACTATTATTAGCAGTATGTTGATATAAAGTAAAGATTCAGAGTATTGTCGTAAGTTTGCATTCTCACTGGTTATTCCACAGCGCTGTTGAATTCTGGACTCCGATTGGTCAGACAATGTTGATCAAATTTCCGTAAAGCAGGTCTGACAGTAATTCGGTGTAATTCAGTTCACAGGTTTATAGTCACATGTTCATTCTAATATGTTGCCTTTTGCATAGTAATAACTAATTTATAGAGACTTGTATGTTGGATGCATCACATAATCTAGGCTTAATAGTAAATATATTTTAGTAAGCTGTTATTTAACAAAGAAAATGGAATAATTGTTGGCATAGTGAAGTTTTCTGTAAGGAGAAACATCTATGGAAGGAGTCACGGGTGTCAGTACTTTTCAGATTTCATTTTTCAGAGATTTTTCAGGACATTGTCATTCATTAATAACTCGCAAATTGTATTGCTTGGAAAATCACAGTGGTATAAGAGGAATAAACACTTCAGGATGTGTACTTATTGGAAAATAATCAACTTTCGGGTGGTAACCAACACCACTTCACGTTCATCATAACAGCACACCCCATTATCTTTTATTCCTTGCTTATGGTGTGTTTATTTTTTTTTCCTCCTTCTTCCCCCTCTCTCCTCCATTCAGGGTCACATTACCCATCAGAATGAATATTTGGTGGTTCTTACATCTTCCGTTCCATTTTCTTTTATTGTTTTTATTAACCTTAACATACAGACAGACTTGAAAACTTAGTAGTGATCCCCCATCTTTTTTCCAAAAATGCTTAGAATGTTTCATTTTACTGTACTGTGAAATGTCTAAAAGGTCATATTTGTGTTTTTTTTGTGTTGTTCTGTATTTTTATACAGAGAAAGGCATTTTATTAATTGAAAGTATTATCATTATTAGAGCCGAGCGCCAATCTCCGCCAAGCTGGTGGCCAACATGCTGTCGGTCGCAGGAGCAGATCATATCATTACCATGGATCTGCATGCCTCTCAGATACAGGTGAGCTGGACCTGAATCTGATTGCTGCGTGAATTTAATCTCTTTTAAGCCGTCTGGCTGCTCTCTAAATCTGGTGTGTGTTGCAGGGTTTTTTCGACATACCTGTGGACAACCTGTACGCTGAGCCTGCTGTGCTGAAGTGGATTAAGGAAAATATCCCCGAATGGAAGAACTGCACCATTGTCTCTCCAGATGCTGGAGGAGCTAAAAGGTCTGCATAGCCTTTTCTGTCTCGCCATTACACCGAATTCAAGATCACCTTCGCATTCATTTCATTTATTTAAATTTCGGGACGTGCAGTGAGGTCCAACTCTTCCCTGAATAACCAATAAATGTGTTGTTGAAAATGTTGGAGCGTTATTATTAAGATAAAGTTCATGTTTTCCTTGTCACGTTTATTTCAAAGCTCAGCCATGCCATGTGTCAGTCAACCTCACTGGACAGGATTTTTTATTTTTAATATTTATTTATGAGGGATTTTGTAATAAAGATGAACATTTCACTCTGGAAATTTTGTAGAAGAAATAGAAGACAGGAATCAAAACCTTGACAGAAACAAAGACTCTGCAACCCTTAAATAACACATGCTCATTTGCACACAAATAGATTCAGCGTTTTGTTTTGTTTTTCTGTTAATTCAGCTATGTGCTCTTTTTGCTATGTCAACATTGTTTTTTTTTTCATGCGTTGACGTAATACTTACATTTTAAAGTGTTTTTCCACTGGCAGGGTCACGTCTATAGCAGACAGGCTGAATGTTGACTTTGCCCTCATTCACAAAGAGAGGAAGAAGGCTAATGAGGTGGATCGCATGGTGTTGGTGGGAGACGTGAAAGACCGGGTGGCTATCTTGGTTGACGACATGGCTGACACATGTGGTACCATCTGCCATGCCGCTGACAAGTAACTCACACTTTTTTCTGTCTACTGCACTTTACCTTAAGAAGATTGTAATAAGGAATCAATAAAAGTAATGGCAGACTGGGACGACCACAGTTCTGCATCATATCTTTCATAACACCTCTTATTAAAATGATCAGTTAATTACAAAAGCATTCATGAGCTGAATTTGTTGTTGGAAGAGGAGGAAAAAAACTAATTTCACTTGTAGAGGTCTCTGTAGAGTTTGACATTCCCCAAGTCAAAATAAGTCACTTTTATTGTCCTACTAGGGATGCACCAAAATATTTGGCCACTCTAAGTTTAAAAAGCAAGAGATTTGCCAGGCAAAATTTATATTGATAACATTTTCTAAGATTAAATCAAAAATGTTAAATTTACCTTGTAATCGTAATACACTGGAACATCTCCAGCACCTTGTTCAGTTTTGACCTGATAGTTTGTAACTTGTTATATTTCGTTATATATATTTATATATTTCGTATATATTTCGTATATATTTTGTTTGTTATAGAACTGCTTTGCACAAAGACAAAATACAATAACTACATTTCTACATTGGTAGAAACTCGGTTACGAAAATTGAATACTTGAAAATCTTATGCACAGAAAAAATATATAGGCTAAAAGTTAGAACATTGTTATTGTCAGTGTAGTTACTGTGGTGTGTTTTTTGATAACGTGCTCAGGACCACATTTTCGGGACCTTGTCTCCCAGAAAGATTGACTAATCTTGTCAATCTTGGCTAGTGCTAGTTCCCAAAATATAAACAAATTAGTAATAAGACTGTGATCATGACCAGGATAAAGCATTTATTTACACTGTTTCAATGAATGAATGAATGAATGTGGTAAGTGTGTAATGCTGCAAAAGCACTGAATCACACCTAATACACCCCTGTGTTAATCACTGTGTTTTTTTCTTTGCCAACTCTTACTTGCATGAGAGTAAAAACTTTCCATTCCCTTAACATGTTTGTTGGGTAACAATCTGGTAACCCTGAGTCCATACACATGGGGAAAAAATATTGTGGATCAGTGTACATGTGTACACCAGCCTACATGTAGTGCAAATAGTGTGCTGTTAATTGAAACTGAGCAAGTTTTCTTTCTCTCACTCTCATGCTTCTAGGTTAATTTCAGCCGGGGCTACCAAGGTGTATGCTATCCTTACCCATGGCATTTTCTCAGGGCCCGCCATATCGCGCATCAACAACGCCTGCTTCGAAGCTGTAGTTGTGACCAACACCATTCCACAGGAAGAGAAGATGAAGCATTGTCCCAAAATACAGGTTGGATGCCAGACATATATTAAATGAGGCTGTAGGAGAAATGCTCAGAATTAGTACAGGTGTATGATTACGCAAAACAAATGAACAAACCATAAAATAACAGCAAATAAAAACAGAAAAGCAGCGTTAAAGGGGTGGGAGCTGTTGTACGCTTGTCACTACTGGGTTAGAGCCAGTGACTATACTGTATAGATCGCTTCAATGAGAAAAACAGTAACGACGTTTCTGTGCATGTCCGTTCCTAAAACGTTTCTGGTTGCGCCTTTTTTTAAATGTAAAGGTGTCAAAACAAAACAATTAGCCTGCAATTTATTAAACTCCCGAGAACTGAACAAACAAGATATGTGATTATTGTTTGTAATTAACAGATCCTTTAAACAATGTGAGAAAACCTAAAACATATGCCTGAAGTGACTTACCCTGATGTGCATCATTACATTGTTGATATGGTGTGTGTTTACATCGGAGAAGCACTGAAAGTGATCCTTTCTTAGAAAATATTCAAGTCAACCTTTATTTATGGTTATTTATGATTAATAAATAGATACCTTTAAATGCAGTATCAAGTATATACCTATTTCACCCTATTAAAGGACCTATTCAAAAGCTATAGAATAAAAATTTTTCAAAGAAGATGTAAAAGTGACTGTTGAAGAAGCTGACCTCACATGGAAAGGGAGACTGTTCCAGAGTTTAGGACCTACCACGGTAAAGGCATGATCACCTTTGGTTTTATAACGACAACTAGGAACTCTCAAAAGAAGTTGATCAGAAGACCTGAGCACTCTAGTGGAGGAGTAAGGAAGAAGATGATCGCAGATATATTGCGGCACGAGACCAGAAAGTGCCTCGTAGTCATAAAGCGGAATTGTAAAATCAACCCTGAATTTCACGGGAAGCCAATGATAGGCGTGAACTATCCATCCATCCATTTTCTGTACCGCTTATCCTACACAGGGTCATGGGGAGCCTGGAGCCTATCCCAGGGGACTCGGGCACAAGGCGGGGGACACCCTGGACAGGGTGCCAACCCATCGCAGGGCGCAATCGAACACGCACTCACACACTATCGACAATTTGAAAAAGCCAGTCAGGCTACAACACATGTCTTTGGCCTGGGGAAGGAAACCGGAGTACCCAGAGGAAACCCCCAAAGCACGGGGAGAACATGCAAACTCCACGCACACAGGACGTGGGTGGGAATCGAACCCCCAACCCTGGAGGTGTGAGGCAAATGTGTTAACCACTAAGCCTCCATGCCCCCAGGTGTGAAATATTTGCTCCTATAATGCGGATGGCATCCGTATTGTGTATTGTACAGTTGGAGCAAGTCAGTTGCTGTCTAAAACGTACTCCGCATGGTTTACTGCTCAAAGGAAAGGGAACAAACAGACACTCCACGTGCATAGCTATGTGAGTTAGCTAGCTAATTGGTTTCTTGTTTGGCAAATGAACGCATTACACATTTCAATATTCACCCATTTAGGATAAAACATGCAGTTTGCATTGGCCTTTGGTTTAAAATGTCTATGATTATCAGATTAGGCTTGGTAGCTTGTAGTAATATTGCTGCAATTCCTGTGGCTGTGGAACAATATGTAAGGGAAGGTGTAAATGTCTTATTCATCATTGACCTGAGGGAATATCCTACAACTGAACAACATGGTTCAGTGAATTATGGTTCATTATGGTGAATTATGGTGAATTATGGCTATCGTTTTGAACACCAACTGGATATATCCGAGGGCTGGATTATCTCAGCCTGTTTTAACTTTAAAGACTAAAGAAACCTGACAATTACTAGCCTCTAATTAATAAAATGCTTGCTTGCTTCTGATCTCAGATGATAGTGATGTTTTCCGCTTTCCAGGTCATCGACATTTCAATGATCCTTGCAGAGGCTATTCGGAGGACCCACAACGGCGAGTCAGTCTCGTATCTCTTCAGCCATGTCCCCTTGTAACCCCTCCTCCATGCGCATCCCTTTATTGTGCTTTATTACCAAAAAAAAAAAAAAACAAGGGAGCCTGACCCCAAGTCCTCAATAACCTGTATCTGACTGAGACCCCAAAGGAATTTAACCTTCTGTGAAATCATGGCACCCAATTCACCTGTTGGAGCTGTTCATCTCTAGTTGAGGATTCTAGCAAGACTTTAAATTCTTTCCCTTCAGGTTAAGACTGGGCGTTTAGTTCCTAGTCTTAAACACCATCTTTATATTATCTTGCGTGGATTGCGAGTAGCTTGACTAGATGCTCAGCCATTCGGGTGACAGTCTGTTACACTTTAATTTATTTGGGCTTAATTTGTATAAGTAGCTTGCTAGATGTGTATCTACACAGGCAGAAAATTTAAGGTAGTTGAGTGAGGGTTTTTTCCCTTCTTCTTCTTTTTTTTTGTTTGTTTTAGTAGAGGCTGGGGCATCATAACTTGGGGTCTCTGCAGGCTGGAGCTTCCTTGACAGTCTATTTGTTTTCTTTTTTCCACTTTTTTATTTTAAATTTGAATGTATTTTCTGAAATGACTTAGCCACCCTTTCTTAGGATCCATCATGAAAGAGCTAATTCTGTTTCTCTTTTATATATGTTGGGTTTCCGTTGTTTTGCATTTCATATTGCTAAATTTGTTCTTATTAAAGAATTGTGACAAAGAGCAAGGAAATTGACTTGGGCTGCTTTTTCTTAAACCTAGTCTTCATGAATTGTAAGTTGGATGATAGTCGTGTACTGCTTCTTAAACTAATTTTTTTTCTTGGAATGAAGATTTTGGAAAACCTCCGTTAAATTTGGTATTTAGTTTTACGCTGAGTAAATCCAGCAGGTAATATTTGGGTCAGATCCATTAACTAACTTGGCCAGTCACGAACATTTTACTTATTGACTCTGACAAGCTCTTTAATTAACTTATCGTTACAGAGTGATGCACAGATCCCACAGTTTCGAGGCAGGTAGTTGGAGCCGATTGGTTGAGCTGATTCCCGCTACAACAGAATTAATCTTGGCGCTATGATACGTATACTTTTTTTGGCCATTGTATCACACACATCTACCTAGGCTTGTGAGATATCGATTTTTCACTGAATGCAATTTTCCATTTTAAAATATCACAATAAATGGTTTAATTGTCCAGAGCAAGCCTAAAAACAACAGGAAAATGAACATTAACACCATTTCAGGTTTAAGGAGTATATAGGAGGGCTTAATATTATTCACCACCTGGGCAGGCGAGAACTGTGGCAAACACAATAACTCACCTAGATGGGGGATTTTTAAGTAATTCTGCAGTAATGTGCGGTAAATAGTTTTTAAAAAATACCATAACAACATGTTTAGATGTAATCTTTTTACAAATAGGTTGTCTAATGTTCACAGTATTGAGCAGGAGAGCGTCGGTCAAAGAAGTATGTTTAATCACTTTCTAATTATCATCACTATTAACATTATTTGCAAAGTGACAATTGGACACTTTGTTGTAGGCCTGTTTAATCTTTTTGGGTCAAAATCTTCTTTAGTTAAGTGTTTGTTCTCCTTAGCTAGGTTTAGACAAGTATATATTTAACATTAGTTAAATATAAGAGCTAAGCTTTCTATTTGACATGCTATATGGGCTTGTAAGAGGAGGATCTCAGTGATTCTTGGGGAAGTTCCTTATGGTTGTCTTGCACACACACTAGACACACTAGGTTCAGCTGTGCTGGCATACCTGGTGTTGGCCCAAGATCAAGTTGGTCAAGAGCCATCCTGCATCCTGCCCCAAGAATCAATTCCTGCCAGCTGGAGTTTCCAAAGCAAGCAATAAAATTGCCAGCGTGATGCCTGTGCTTGTGATATGCATGGCAATCTCAAAAGCCAAAATATCATTATGGCACCTGCACTCGGTGCTTGGGCAGTGTGCATCTGTGCGTAGCATCAGACATTGACCACACAAGAGTGAATCCTGCATTATCACACTTTACTTTCCTTTTAGAGCCTAGAGAACTAGTGCTTAGGCCACAGCACTCTCACGGCTGCGGCCCGGGTTCGATATCCGGCCGAGGAACCGACCCCAGCCACTGGGGTTGCGTGCAACAGTGCGCTCTCAGTACCGGTCCCAAGCCTGTATAAAAATTGGGGAGGGTTGCATCAGGAAGGGCATCCGGCGTAAAAACTGTGCCAAATCAAATACGCGGACCAGTGATCCACTGTGGTGACCCCTAACGGGAGTATCCGAAAGAGGAACATCTTTCCTTTTAGAGCCCAGCTGTGAATGTCGTGGGAAGCAGTATTTTAGTTATTCACCACAAGGAGCACTATTTCAAGGGAAACCCTCCAGGAAATGCAGTGAGTAAGAAAAGAGTGGTAAGTGCTCTGTGAATTTATCAAATATCACACTGAAAAACTTATGAAGGTAATAGGCTTAGCTTTGGCGGACAGGTTCACCTTTAGCTCTGACTGTAGTCACAGGCTTTTATGCACGTAGCTCAAAGAAGGCCGCCGAGTACGAGGCGTGAAGAATAAAGCGAACATCAGCCGTTAAGGATGGTATTTTATAATGTCATAAGGTCACCATGTGACTCTGTGGTAAAGGTCTAACCATGTATATATATATCGTGACCCATCTAACTAAAATGACAAAGTACCAGGTTGCTAATTTTTTCAATGACGACGAATGTTTCAAGTGTCACCTGTCATGGAACCTTTTAGAGACCCTTATATTTATTTGCTTCCAACTAACAGCTAAAAACAGCAGTCCATACTCTGAACTGTATGTCTAACATTTGTGGTGGGATCACACTAATAATCTGAATATCACACCAGTCAAACTACATGGCTGCTTTTTTTCTTTGTTTCACTTCATGTGGCATTTTGATTCCCACTACAGTTTTAACCAGGAAGTTCATGTGACTTCAGGTGAATAATAATTCTGCCAAGGTGTGAAAACACAGTGATTAAGGTCTGATTAGCTCAGTATGAAACTGGCTGGGAGTAAACAACACAGTCCTGAAGGTCAGTATTCACAAGTTTATTGACACTATCGCGGCCATTTGTGTGTTATCAGAATCCTGAAAGCCTCACTTCATGACATTCAAATACCTGACAACTGTTAACCCTAATGAATTGTGTTGACCACATTGTCAATGTCACTATCAAGTCTTTTGCCTACAGCCCTACAAAATGGCCAACAATAATGTTATTGATCTATTAATTGACTGTTATTGTACTGAAACTATACTTGTACCCCACAATGATTTCCTAAACATGTCACGTGTCGAGTGATTTGATCTCTTTTTTCGGGCAAATTTGCCTTGAGGTGAAGTGAAGCTACATACTGTTTCATGAACTATTCTTAATGACAAAATGAATACTTCTTCTGATTCTTTGGTCTTATTTATTTAAGGTTGTTTTTTCTGTTTTAATCAAGAACTAACCCTGTCTTGCTAAATTTACTAATACTAATTCTAGTATTACGTTTAGACAACGGTACAAATAATGCTTAATGCCACTGCAGCCACTGAAACTAAAACCTTTGTGAATTACTCTTCATTGCAAGATAGTCAAGACAGTCTTTTTAAACTCAAACATGAAATCTTGACCTTCAATATCATTAAGGCATTTTCAAATTTACCTAAAATGAACAGCACATTTATTGGATTTAATATAAATTTGATATTGTTTTTCACACCATTCTGTGAATATAGTGCATGCAAATCCCAGGAGATTAGCAGTTTCTCAAATGCTTAAACCACCTTGTCAAAGAACCATGCCACAGTCAAAGTCCCAGAGATCACATTTTTCCCTCATGGTGATATTTGATATGAACATTAACTGAAGCTCTTGACCTGTATCTGCATGATTTTATGCATTGTACTGGTGCCACATGATGGACTGATTGGATAAATGCATTAATGTGCAGATGATAAAGTGGATGGTGAGTATGAGATGTAACCGTGTACGAACACATTATTCAGACTGAACAGATAATGTGTTCTTAATGAACACAAGTAGATATGACTCAAAGATGCAGGATGTAGACACAGGTTAACCAAAAAAGGGCAGGTGAAGAAAAAGACCAGGTGACATTTTCCATTCTTCAGCTGCCCAGTTTCAGTGATATGTGCCCTCTGTGAGATAATTGTAGTTCTTGGCTGACAGGAGTAGGAAACTGTTGTAGCCCATACACCATAAGGTTTGCCATGTTGTTCGCTGCATGATGTTATGCATTGCACTGCTGGAACATGATGATTGTGTATTTGCATGAATGACCAGCTGTACAGGTGTTCATTAAAATGTACACTCACCATCCACCTTATTAGGAACACCTGCACATTCATGCCGTTATCTAATCAGCCAATCATGTAGACAAAAATCATGCAGATACTGGTCAACAGCTTCAGTTACACATCAAACATCAGAATGGGGAAAAAGTGTGATCTCTGTGACTTTGATCGTGGCATGGATGTTGGTACCAGTTGGGCTGGTTTGAGTATTTCAGAAACTGCTTTCTTGGAAATTTCACACACAACAGTCTCTAGAGCAGACATGTCAAACTCAAGGCCTGTGGGCCACATCTGGCCCGTGATACAATTATATCCGGCCCCGAGATAATTTCATATGTCTATTATTAATGGCCCCCTGGTAAATTGCACTCACACCACTCATACTACAAATCCCACAATGCACTGCAACATCTGCCATGCAGCGAATAGCCGTGAGTGCCAGCCCCTCCTCCCTGCTGCTTTAATGACACTCATCAGTGGTCAGCGGTGAATGCATGGGTCAGCACCTATACAGTGACATTTAAGCTAGCCATCCCCCAAAAAATGGCCAAATGAAAAGTGGACTTTGAAAACAGGGGCTTTCAAAACAGGTGGGAGGCAGAGTACCTGTTTGTTGACATTGAAGGTAAACCTGGGTGCCTTTTTTGCGGGGCTAATGTGGCTGCAATTAAAGAATATAACATGAGACGGCACTATGAGACATATTTTTTATTTATTTTTTGAGAAAAATTATTGTAGTCTGGCTGTTCAAATTCACATTTCTGTTTAAATCACAGTCAGTTTTAAACTGTTGAATAAAAGTTAATCCTGTTTGGCCAGCAACTAGACCGTGTTTTAAATTTTGGCCCCTTCTGTGATTGAGTTTGACACCCCTGCTCTAGAGTTTACACAGAATGGTGCGAAAAACAAAAAACATTGAGTGAGCGACAGTTCTGTGGTAGGAAATACCTTCTTGATAAGAGAAATCAGGAAGGGTAACTCATATAATCAATCTTTACAACGGTGGTGAGCAGTAAAGCATCGTCACATGCACAACACATTGACCTTGAGGTGGATGGGGTACAACAGCAGAAGACCAGATCCACTCCTGTCAGCCAAAAACAAGAATCTGAGGCTATCATAGGCACAGACTCACTCAAACTGGACAGTTGAACACAGGAAAAAGCCCAGGTGATTTTTTTTTTTTCTAATCTTCAACCGTCCGATTTGGGTGAGTCTGTGCCTATGATAGCCTCAGATTCTTGCTCTTGGCTGACAGGAGTGGAACTTGATGTGGTCTTCTGCTGTTGTACCCCATCCACCTCAAGGTCAGTGTGTTGTGCATCGTGATGTGATGTGATGTGTATGCTAAGATGATTTTCTGCTCAACATGGTTGTAAAAAGAGTGCTTATTTGAGTTACTATAGACTTCCTCTCAGCTCAAACCAGTCTGGTCATTCTCTTCTGATCTCCCTCTTCAACAAGGTGTTTCAGGCTGCAGATCCTCCGCTCACAGGTTGTTTTTTGTTTTTTTCGCACCATTCTGTGTAAACTCTAGAGACTGTTGTGTGTGAAAATCCCAGGAGATGAGCAGTTTCTGAAATACTCAAACCAGCCCATCTGTCACCAACACATGCCACGGTTAAAGTCACTGAGATCACAATTTTTCCCCATTCTGATGTTTGATGTGAACATTAACTGAAGCTCTTGACCTGCATCTGCATGATTTTATGCATTGTGCTGCTGCCACATGATTGGCTGATTGGATAACTGCATAAATGAGCAGGTGTACATGTGCCCGGTGACTGGTGAGTATATATTTAGAGGCCAACATGCTGGGTTGTTTTGCAAGGATGGAAAATCCTGGGATCATGAGCAGGAGCCTAAGCAGGGCCCCCTCACCACCCTGCCATACACAAAACAATGAATGGAGCCCTGACCCTCCTGCCCTGCAACGCAAAATAAGATGCATACATTACTACATTACTCATGAGTATTTGAGTAGCCTTGAGGTGCTATTCAGAAGTCAGCTTTACCATAGATGACTGGCATTTTTCTTGCTTTTCAACTGACAAACTTCAACCTGGGTTGTTCATGATTTCTGACCCAGGTGATGAAGTGGAATTCTGGACTCCTGAATGTCTACAATTCCTTGACAAAGGGCTGTTGATTGCAGTTTGCTACAAACCCCATTATAATGACATTATAATGTGTTTCTTATAGCACAAACAATTACAATATAGCTAATTTATGCCAATATACCGTACATGTGCCTTACTAAATATAGCATAAAACTGGTTTGCCAGACTGAGTTGTCTTTTGGGGTTCTTGTTCACTGACTTCACATTTCACAATGACAACTGTAGTGACAGGGCCAAACCTGTGTGTGACATGTTCGACAAGCGTAATGAAAAACTGGGACACAAAACTAGCCTACAGAATCTTCAGACTTGAGTTTTGTGGGATTGTTTGGAAGTTGGAACAGAGCTTGTGGGATTATTTGGAAGTTGGAACAGACACTGGTAGCAACCTTATCTGATAGAACTGGCCCAATTTTAGCCTAATAGCCTAAAGAAAAAGAAAAAAAAAAACAATAGAAACCCTCAGGTGTTAATGGTTAGCTATAATGGGAATTGTGTTGGTTTTAATGGAAACTGTAATGGTCTCTACTGCTAATTTGTTACCTTCTACTGGTGGCATGCTATGACTAGTGGATACCATTAAGGACCAATAAAATGGTTTTAATGGTTAGTAAAATGGTTTTAATGCTTAGCTGATGGTATGTAATGGTATTTTTAGTGGAAACCATTATAATTTCTGTGCTGGTGTCTATTGTTTTGTTGTTTTTTTTCAGCAGGGAGTGTAAGCTAATGTAAACCATAAACCGAATTTGCTAACAAACTAGCTAACATTAGGCTATTAAGCAACCCAGTCCTGATTAAATAAAATTAAATAAAAATGCGAAGATATACAAACACAGCGTTTCGACTGCCAGGGGGAATGTTTGTAAAATGATTTGGACACAAAATTTCACTTTCACCAAATGTAACAGTATCTGCACATTTATTCATTTATGTGTTGTTGGGATGCTTTAGCTAAGCTTCTCAGTGGTGTTACGCCTTCCATTGCATTGGTGAATATTGTACTGTATAACCACATTTTGTGATGGTTTTCCAGTCAGATACACGCTCTAAGGGCGTCACGGCACACTCTCATGATTGGCTGTGTTGTCGTGGGGGATGTTTGCAGCCGTACAAGCCCAGGAGCATCACCGTTTCACTGAGTTTCACCTTCCTGCGTCGAGAATAAGGGAACAAAGAAACCATGAACAGTCTAACGGAAATATAGGCTACGTGTTCGAGTTTCATTTCCTTTATATACGAGGGGACGGTGATGTAAAACTCCTTATAAGGAAACAGAAAGGAGTGACGCTGGAGCGGTGCACGCGATCAGAGAAAGACGACAGAAACATAAGGTGCACCCTTTTATTTCGTCCCGGTGGATAAAATCCGAAAACCCATCCATCATCCATCCCATTGTCAGTTGTTTCAAGGTAGGAATATTAAGAAAAAAATTTCAGCATGTTATTAAGGCTATGTTTTCCATATGCTAATCAATAAAATTCAGCACTAAACCGTTTCCATTTATCTACTGCACACATTATGAGGGGAAAAAACCGTTATATTGCGTTTTATCACTTAAAATGACTTAATTTTTTTTTTTTTAATCTCCCCTTTTTTTCCAGAAGGCATTTTGGGGTGTATTACCATATGGCACTTTATATGAATAGAGTTCAATTGATGTCCCATTACCTTTTTAAAAGCAATAATCATTATTATTACTATTATTGTTTTTAATTTCTGTGAAAACTGAAGTGATTTATAGTTAAACTTCAAATACAGTTATTAAAATTACCATTTAAATGATCACAAAAACACACAAAGTGTCTGTACCCACTTTTAAAATGGTGATCCTGGGCTGTCTCACCTCACTGAACTTCTGTGTGAACTATAATCATTAACATTTTCCAGTAACACCATAATGACAGTTTTCTTTGGTTAATTTCCATGCAATTGCTTGTTATAAGCATCATTTCCCCCTATCAATTTATCTAATTTATCAAAAAAAAAAAATAACAATAATAATTAATTAACCTGTATACCACATTTTATGTGCAACCCTGTTACCAAAACTTGTTCCCCCTCTTAAAACAATGGAACATTCCAAACATTGTGATATATACAGGAAGTTGCATCATCATCATCATCATCATCTTCTGTTCTACAGCATGGCCATAAGACAAGTAAATACTCTCATTCTATTTTCTCAATTTATACAAAAAAAAAATTGAAGTTGACTGCAAAGGTTAACATAATCATGATTAATAAGATTAATCATGCAACCCAGTTACCAAAATTGTTATTAGAAAGAAGATTTTATATATATATATATATATATATATATATATATATATATATATATATATAGAGTACTGTGCAAAAGTCTTAGGGACATGCAAAGAAATGCTGTAGAGCAAAGACACCTTCAAAAATAATTAAATTAGATGTTTCTACATTAAAAAAATACTATAAAGAGCAGTAAAAAGTAATAAATGAAACAAAGTCAATATTTGGTGTGACTATCCTTCGCTTTTTTTTTTAAAAAAAAATCGTAGTCTCAGGTACAATTAGTGCAGTTTTATAAGGAAATGAGCTGTAAGTGTTACTGAGCATCTTGCAGAAGCAGCCACAGTTCTTCTGGAGACTTTGACTGTCACAGTTGCTTCTTATTTTTGCAGCAAAACCCAGCAGCCTTCATTATGTTTTTTGTCTGAAAAGTGTCTCTTATGTAATATGCTGCTTTCTTTACTGACATACAAACATTTTTCTGTAACATTTAATTTTGTGCTGGAAAACTAATGTTTAGAAGTCTAAATGTTTTTCACACATCTAATCTAGAAGTCCTTGCTGAAGCGGTCACTTGTGGCACCTGAAATCAGAGATGGATGTATGCACATTCATACAGCTCATACCTACTGTCCAGCCACTACAGTCCCATGAGTCATGTTTCTTATATCCAACGGGCTACAGCTGAGAAGCAGAAAAAAACGGCATGGCATCAAAGGTCACATTAAAAGGTCACATTAAAAAAAGAAGTGGAACGCTCCCAGAAAGAACTTGTTGAAGTTTTCAACACACTCCTTCAAAAGCATAAACATACTTTCACTATTAAACCGCAGTTTATGTACTGCAAATCCCTGAAACAGAGCCTATCCCTTAATGAATGCTTGACTCGTGTGGATTTGTCTGAGAATTATGACAGTAAATACAGTTCAATCATAACAACTCTCGGAATGAATTTAACAGCTTTTATTGATGGAAATGACGTGTAGGTAGGTTTGGGCTTGGTGGTCTAGATCTGCTACGCTGCTGTTTCTTCTGCTTCTGCTGAGCAAGTATGCAGACTTGCTCTGCTAGACATATTCAGACCTAGAGATAAGAGAACCATCTATAGGAGGATCTATACCATGGTGCTGGGGAGGAGGAGGGAAGGATGAGAAAATGTCTTAGCATGCACCAAGGCTGTGCCAGGCGAGTTAGTCGGGATAATAATGAGTTACGTAGATAGTGAAGCTTGGCCTAGACTGCAGCACTGGCGTCAAGGGAACCAATCAGCGCACGGATAGAGTTTCATGGCTGAACTAGACATTTTAGAGATACACGCAGTTCAATTTGGGTCTTCACACCAGCAGGCCACACTGCAAACTGGTGTTCTGTACTTTGGTGGAACAATCAGTCCCATCAGTTTCAGCACTCTGTCACCATCTAAACAGGAAGGTCCTCCTGCAATATGGCAGCACTTGAAGCCAGTGCTCGAATATGTGCAGGATGAACATCCAGATGTCTCCATTGTGCACTTCTTTAGTGATAGTCCATGCACACAACAAAAAAAGGACAGGTTTTCCTCTTTAGCACAGAACTTGTCAAAAGTAGGTTCAAGGCGCAGGTACTTGGAATTTCTTTGAAGCCAGCCATGGCAATGGTGCCCCTGATGGAGTGGGAGGATCACTGAAGAGGACAGCTGACAGTCTTGTATCCAGACTGATATCCTAGATGCTGCTGCACTGTTTAGGATCCTGAAAGCCACTGACACAACTGCAAAGTTGTTCTAGATGTGGATGAAGACGTGATTGATGACGAGGGCAGACAAGAAATGCCCAGAGACGTCCCTGCTGTACCATCCACCATGAGGTTGGTCACTCTTGCCCCTGGCCAGATCAGATATCGGGATGTCAGCTTCCTGTACTCTACAATGGGCAAACTGGATGGTGAGTGTTTCAGCACACAGCATTTCTCTTTTGACAAGTCAGAAAATGAAATCTGTACCACTGCACCACCTGAGAACATTTGGCAAAGTGAGGACGTAGTGGGAAAGTGGTGCACCCTGCTCTATGATGGTACTCTGTACTCAGGAAAAATACTAGCAACTGACAAAACTCACTGCAGAGTGAAATGCATGTATTGGGTGGTCACCAAAAGATTCTTTTGTCCTCTCAGAGACACTATCCTCTGGTACCCACTTGAAGTTGTGATTTCTCTGATTCCTGGCCCCCATCTTGTTACATCATGTCATGTGGAGACTGCAAAAGAGGTGTGGTCAAAACTACATGAAAATATGAATGCATTTTGAACACAGTATATATATTGGAATACATCTGAGTACATGTGATAAATTTTTGAAGAATGGAATGACTTTTTCTTAACTTGATTACATTTTCAACTGTTCTATGTTCTTTGTTGCAGTAATGTCTGTTCATCTAGGAATGTATTCTATTAGCAAATTCAAACCTGCACTCTCACCTGCAACCCTTTCGAGAAGTTTTAACCTTCAAATATTTTTGATAAAACAAAGATTTTAACGAAAGTTGTTTGATTAAATTATATTTTCAATTTGAACTTGTTTAATATTTTGTGTGGTTTATATATATATATATATATATATATATATATATATATATATATATATATATATTACTGCATTAATATAAACTTAATAGGAAATATGGTCTCTGTGTTCAACCTTATTACTCGCTTTAAAATGTTGTTCACCTGCTTTTGTGTCCATGTCTGCTGTCTAACGGAAAGTGGAATTTTTATTATTTATTTGAAATATATGAATATAAGGAATTCAGTTGAAACTGGCTTTTAAATGCTATTTATAAATCTCCCTATATATTGGTAACAGGGTTGCAAAAAATGCTGTACATGTCAGAGAAAAACGTAGTATCTGATATTTGATAGCTTAAAGTGGGCAAGTAACATTTTCTGAATGTTCAGCATTTTCTTTGATTGATGCTTTGCAAAAAAAAAAAAAAAAAAAAAAAAAAAAACACCAAAAAAAAAAGTTAATTTTCAGAGTTTTGAGGCATAAAATGAACTCCATTCAGGCAAAGTGCCATATGGCAACGCTGTACAACAATGAAAATATCGAACACTTTATTATTTTTTGTTACTGCTGAACCAGAGGTACACAATGGACCTGGGCTATCTAAGAGTTTTTACACTTCAAATAAAAAAAAAATTCTACTTTCAATTGTACTAAGGTGAATTTTTACTTTCTTTCATAAGTAAACCTCTCTTCCTCATCTAAATATGAGAAGGTTATATTTTAATTTGATATAGGAATTTACACATCATCTGAATATTCTCCCTGTTCCTGTCCATCTGCTAAAACTGACTCTTCCTCATGTCCTGCATCACTGGTCCACCCCTCAATGTCATCTAACTCATCCTTACTATTATCTATAGGAGTAGCCAGTGCTGTCCTCTTCACATCACGGCCACACAACATTTCTGTGTCCATGTACTAAACAAAAGCCACATGAACCGTTATCATGAAAGTTGCATATAACAAAAATGAATTAATCCAGTTCTTTTTTATGTTGATTATAAAATTTTGCTGTATGGCAACACATACACACATATACACTGTAACACTGTATAGTTTCATCAAAATTATTGTAATTTACATTTTTTAAAATTACATGTAAACAAATGTTCTTTAAATGCCAAATGTTTAATATTTTTACGTGCAGGAAAAATATGCAGATTATGATTAATAACAGAAATTTGTTGATTTCTTATGAGGGTGGCTCAAAATTATTTAGTGAGGGGAAAAAAGGCTAATTAGTGAATACGTTTTCATTAAATGTTAATAAAAAATTCCGGATAAATGATAGTGTTGCCTTTTGGCAAATAGGTGCAGTACAGGGATAATGAGACACAACAGCCTTCAAGGCTGATAAAGGACTGCTAAGCAAGTTTATAACCTGTACATCTACATGTTGATTATCTCATTGTCTTTGTTAAAACACTTAACAACAGATTAGAAAATGAGAAAAACATTTCTGAGAAAACAAATCTTCAGTGGATTAAGTGTGACCACAATGAAATAATGAAATATCCTACAAGCTATCTCTAGCTTTCTGTCAGCAAGTGTGTACAGCACTTATGAAAATGGATATAGCTTGTGTGATTTTCTTGCTCGTTGAATGGTCCTTTTAATCATTCTACCCTGCTGGGGTAATAACAGACCATTAAACAAACCTAACACACACCTGACATAAGGAAGACCCCTAAGCAATATGAAGGGGATTTTCTTGGACACCTTCCTGACTAAAGGCCTCCCATGTTTGCACAGTATGACTGGGTGGCATGGTTACAAACCTCTTTCCTTTATGAATGATGGAAACCACTGTGTTTTAGGACCTTTAAAGCTGGACAGATTTTTTTGCTACCCTTCCAAAAATCTGTGCCTCATGACAATCCTGCCTCTCCGGCCTACAGAGAGTGGCAAGAAACTAAATAAGAAAAAAACTGCAGGGATCTGAATATTTTCTGAATCTGACATCCATTCTAAGAAGTGAACAGAAGGGTTAACAATATATTGATGTGTTTTACTTAGTATGAAAACTTATTTGATCTCATTTTTTTCTGCCCCAGCAATGTGCTATTCATCAAAGAGAGAAATGCAGCAAAATCTTGCAGACAGCAATGGAAAGAATGACCTCTCAGAGCCAGTTATTCCTCTCCATAGTTACATGCATGGTGGAATATCCAGCCTCGTCTGCACCGTCATCACTTTCCCCGTGTACAAAACTGTGTTTCGCCAGCAGTTGCACAGCACACTGATCCGTGAGGCTGTGTTGCAGCTGTATGAGGAAGGGCTGCTAAAGCTTTACCGTGGAGTAGTGCCACCCATGCTGATGAAGACTCTTCAGGGAACCATCCTCTTTGGCTTCCAGAACACTTTCCTGCAGCAGCTATCCCCTTGGGCTGAAATATATTTTCCCAGGGCAGTGCTTCCTGCCGTGGCCGGGCTCGGGACAGGGGTAGTGGAGTGTTTGTTTTTTACCCCCTTCGAGCGCGTACAGAGTATCCTACAAAACAGTGGCAACGATCGTAGCCTTCCCACTCTCAGCAAAATTGTGGGCCGGCTGAGGTCCGAAACGTTAGCGAATGGATGGTACCGAGCTTTTTTACCCACTCTTACTCGCAACGCATTAGGGAGCGGTCTTTACTTTGGCCTGAAGGATCCATTGGCCAGAGTGTTATGTGAGAAAGATTGTCCCCCCATAGCCTCATCTTTTGTGTCAGGGATGGTCAGCTCCATTGTGATTAGCTTGCCCTTGTATCCACTCTCAGTGCTGGTGGCCAACATGCAGGCCCAAGTCGGTGGAGATAACCTGGGGGTGAGGGCCAGCTGGCATCAGCTGTGGCAGAAACGACAGCGAAGTCTGGTATTGCTGTACCGTGGAGGATCACTGGTCATCCTGCGCTCTTGCATCTCTTGGGGCATCACCACTGCCATATACGACCAGCTGATGAAACGCTCAGGCTGAGGAATACTATCAGGACAACTTCTCCTCTGGAAGGTGGATATATTGAATTTGTGAAAACGTTTAACATTTAACCACTAAACCCATCTCAGGCAGCAGTTTCTCATTTCTTTTCAAGGTTTCATGGCTAACAATGGCTGCATTTTGCTCTTAAATGAGTAACAGGGCTGATTGTTAGCATGGAATTAGCAAATACATGAAATGTGTTTAACTAGCATCCATACTAATGGCATAAGGACATTAAAAACATTCAAATGATTAACTTAAAATTATTTTTCAAAGTGACCTTGCCAGTCGATATCACAATATCATTTAAAATTAATTTTAAAAAAAATGAAGAACATACTTTTCTTCTTCACATGATCTTCAGGAAATTTGGATGATGCAGCTTCTTGCTGAACATGTGACTTGTGGAATATTACTGAAGCATGGGGTGTTAAATGGATTCACATATTATCCATTACAGTATTTTGATGATGTGTAGGTGATAGTGCTGTTTTCTAAACTCTGTAGAGAGGTTTTATTAATATTTTAATTTATTTATCTGAAATACGCACATAAGCTGTTGTGAAGGACACTTTACTCGTGTTTAAGATGGATTTTACCTTTGTTTTATATACATATTTGGAAATTATTATTATCAGTGGGTCACAGATGGCCCAGTTTGTATAATCATCTTATCACTGATGATATCCTGAGTATGTGAGTTAACGAAGTATTGTTAACTGTATAGCTTAACCACCAAATTACTGTGCTTTGGACCAACATGCTCAGGCATTACTGATGTTATAAGGTGAAGTAAATGGATAAAACAGTGCCTAAAAATGTAATCTTTTTGTATTTCATATGGTTTACATAATTCCCTATTCACCAGTAGTTATTAAGTCATTTATCTCAGGGTTACAAACAATCACAGAGGTACTATTAAAGGCAGGACAAGTGACAAAATTTACATTGTTCTTTACTTAGAAGGACCAGAACCTTACATGCCATCAAGTGAATTGTGAATATAATCTCATACACTATTACTAAATATAATCATATAAAATATTATCTATCTAGGCTTTGCAAAATAAAAAAAAAAGATAACAAAAGAGTGGATCACCATTATACTGAATGAATACCCACTTAATGCTTAACTGACTGGATTTCAGGTGCTCAATTCTTCTCGACTACTACATGAAATGACCTGCTAGTTTGAATTGCTGTTTTCTTTTTAAGTTAGAATAGATGCATCACTGTTGCCCTTGAAGCTCCAAGCCACCTACATTGAATGTGCTGCTCAGGCTCTGAAATAAATGTCCTGAGACTAAAATCTTTCTATCAAAGTGATCAGCAGCATGAATACTTGGCCACTCTTCTCATAGCCGTTTATGCAGTTTTTGAAAAGAGCAAGGGCGTAATTTATTTTCATTCATGTATACATTTCACATATGTGTTTGGTATTCATTTTAATTTTACTTCAGTATGTGATTTGACCTTTTTTCACCTCTAGTCATAGTGACATCAGGTATTTCTGGATGAATTCTGAGCCTTCCTGTGGGATTTACAGGCCATGTCCTGTATAACTCCTCAAAAATGGCACAGAAAGAGATTTATTATTATGACACCTACGGAGAGGACGCTCGAATTCTGGATTTCTGATTTCCAGGATTCATGACATGGTTGAGAATTTTATGTAGTCCATGAACCCATAGTCCTAAATAACAAATAACAAAACTATCTGTAAAAAAAAAAAAAAAAGTTACTAAGAATTTCACTAAACATTAGATTCATTTTTAATGTGTAATGAAATTCTAGTGAAATTCCTAGTGACTTAGTATTATTTTGTCTTCTGGGAAACATGTAAATATCTTATGTTGCTTCTGAAGGGCAGTACTAAATGAAAAAATAAGATCTTTAAACAAAATAATGACAATTTACACTGATCATCCTGTTCAAAAGTTTACACCCCCCTGGCTCTTAATGTATCGTGTTGCCTTCTTGAGCATCAGTGAATGTTTGCAGCTTTTGTAATAGTTGTGTACGAGTCCCTCAGTTGTCCTCAGTGTGAAAAGATGGATCACAGCATCATATAGCCGCTGTTGGAAAGGGGTCAAACACGCAGAAGATGCTGGAAAAGCAAATAATGTGCAGGGACAGGAGGATTTTTCTGAAGAACAGTTTAACTGCTCAGGACAAACAAGAGACTCATGAACAACCATCACAAAACATAAACACAGTCGTTGATCTTCCAGATAACAACACACAGTATTAAGAATCAAGCGTATGTAAACTTTTGAACTGTTCCACTTGTGTAAATTCAGTAATTATTTTGTCTTGTGGACTATATGTAAACATCTGTTATGTGAAATAGCTTATTCAGGGCAGTACTAAATAAAAACAAAATGCAATTTTTATGATTGCTCTTATTTTATTTATTTTTTTTAAATATTATTAACATGTTGCAGAGTCTGCAAGGTGTATGTAAACTTACGACCACAACTGTATACACTTATTAATTTTAGATGTTGTCCTAAAGGTATGCAAATTTTTTTCTACTATGTGCCTGAACAGAAAGATTTTCTTTCAGGCTATGTCTCTACCTCAATTTTTTTTTTTTTTTTAATGTTTGTTTAATTTGTTGCTTCATTTATTATACTGTATTTTATTATTATTTTTTTCCTCTTACAAGTTTCAACTTGCTTAACACAACCTTAACAACACGGTCATTTGTTCTACCAAGTGCTTATAATAAACATTAAAGCGACAGGCTGTGAAATAAATGATCCAGTGTGGTATTTGTTTTTCCACTTGCTTTCCACTAGTTTTCCTTATCCTCTGCAGTTCACTCTCTCTCCACCAGAGGGCGCCGTTGCGTCTTTATTCACACGTCACCCCGCCTATAGAGCAGAAATGCTCATCAGTCATCTCTACAGTAACTATAACACCTTTTCATAGTTTTTCTCACAATAATAACACCAAATATTCACTGTTAGACATGTAATGCACTACATGGGACAAGCACTGTTTCATATAGCTACTGTTTCATGTAGCTACAAAGCGTATTTATGGAGGTTAACGGCTCTGTTTGGGATTCAGTGTCTCCTCCTGTAATCTCTGAGGATTTATGGCTGAATCCCAAACGGCTTGCTATTCCCTATATAACCGCACTACACACCGGAAGCTATATAGTGCCCTATATATGCAGAATTGAGCTCAACCTTGCAGGTGGGCGGGGGGAGGAGGGAGCGGGGGGGGGGGGGGGGGTGAACGGAGGGGGATTTGGTTGACCAATCAGAGCGAGGGGTTTAGCATAGCGCTCGCGCAGAACGGGGCGTGATTTCCTACTTAAACCGCTAGGCTTCTGCGGATTAAACACATACACGCACAAACGCACACACAGAGCTTCCGTTAAAGACAACTCGAGGACACTTTCAGGTAAGCAAATCTATTTCTGACTAGTTTGTCTGCCAGGTTACTACTGTTTCAGGTGGGATATTAATTTGCAGCCCTATACTGAGGCCAGAGAAGCAGGGTATGACTGAATACAGCTGCCATTTTACTTATCAAATAACATTTTTTTCCCCCATTAAGCAAACTAAGTTGAAATGAATGCTGCAAATAATCCATTGTATTTCCACAAAAAGTGTCTGTGGATTAAAAGTTATGTCAAATCTCTTTTTGCTCCTAGTGGGCAAGGAGCCAAGACTGTCCTGCATTGAGCTCCTTTAGTGCCATCAGCGTGACTTCTTCAGCAACCTGCCTTTAAATGTTACTGTGTTCATGCACATTTTATAAACATGACAAAGCTATATGTAGGGAATTATGTAAATAAAGGTACAGTGCATCCAAGTCACTGAGTGAGGTTTATTTGTTAATTGCGCAATACCAGGGCGTAAACTGTGCTCTGACATTAATAAAATCATGGAATGATTAATGTTAAATAATGCATGTTGAAATGGTACAGATGAAGTTGCAAAATCACTATGTTACAATATAGTATTTTTTTGCATTAATTATACTAGATAAAAATTACAGGTGAGATTATTTAATTGCAGTGTTATATGTCAGTTAGTGCCATATATATGTATTTGTACTCATAAAGTCATGCACATATAATCATATGGTTATCATACTTTCTGTTCATCACTTTTCCACCCCTTAGCTCAGGTGTATGCCGGTTAGATGTAGATAATGTTACTCGTCAATCACTTAAGAACAGTTGGGTGGAGTACCGCTTTTTAAAGCAGATCAACAACCTGTACATGCAGCGAATACAACACAAGACTGTGTAATTACAGTGCAAGGTAACAAATGGGTTTCTTATTATGTTTACCTTAGGCTCCCTTGTCACTGAAAAACACACTCAACCCATTGTGTGTGTGTGTGTTTTCCACACCCACATCTTGTGTGAAGGGCACCTGTGGATAAGGAACTCTGTCAGTAACATTGTGCTGTTTTCCTAAAGAGTGTAGTTAGAAAGACTGGATTTGCATCATGCTGACATGCAACATATCTGCATAGACTTAAAACAGAGGCCTTTTTGTAATGTGGAGCAACGTGTGGGCCGAGTTGTCGCATGAGCGTTGATGAAACAATGCACGTTCTGAAGACATATTCAGCATGGCTTTTGTTTCTGCAATTAGAGAAAGCCAAAATATATTCTTTCACTAGCTGAGTTTTTATTCAAGCATTTCTGATCCTTGAGAACAATAGTGCAATTCATAGGAGCTGGTGATCACACTGATAGTTTACAGGGTTTTTTTTTGTCAGAACTGTCTAATAATGTGCCAAAACCTCAGAAAATGATGTCAAGAGGTTACAAATCCCTTTAGCATTGTCTTGTACTCAGTTTGTGGAACTTGTGGCAGAATTATTGGGAAATTCTACTCCTTCATTTTTTTTTTTTAAGCTAGTTCTCTATTCTCGACAGTTTGCATTTGCACAAAAGGACTGTTGTGTTTTTAAACAGGCTCCTCTTCCACTGATAAGAGAAAGTTAATTTCATGGGTGGGGCGTGACGACGTGTCCAGACAGTAGAAAAGAGGCATTAGTTAAGGGCGTGTAGGAACAGGGAGAAAGAATGACCTAGTCTTCAGGACGAATCTGCTTTAAAGCTGTAACACATAAAAATCAGTTACTCAATCTGACTAGATTTGCCACTTGCTTTCTAGTTTAAGATCTTCGGGTTTCCATTTTTCCAAAGATTTTCCTACCAATTTGTTTATAGACAAATGTGATTGGCTGTAACTAACTAAGAAATTAGTGAATTAATATTAAACTAATAGCAAACTGCCTATACAAAGTGCTAATTTCCCACCATTAGGTCAAAGACGCAATTATTTCCTCAATAGTCATACCAGTGGCTTGGATTTACTTTGCAGTTTCTCTAGTTTGATTTCAAATAAATAAGCTCTTTCCAACAGAACATCCAAAATGAGTGACAACCCAGTCAAGCAGGAGGTGCAGAACTTCGACAAGAGGTGTCTAAAAAAGACCAGCACCGAGGAGAAAAACACTCTTCCAACAAAGGAGGGTAAGCGAAACTGGAAATCTTCGTTTAGCTTCCACACGTCCTCCATGTTCCAGTTTATGTGAGCCATGTTTACATACGCCTTTTGTGCCGATTGACATAAGGAAACAGAAACGACAGATTGTAAGAGCAGATATGTGATTTATATTGCACTCGGTCAGAGTGAGAGGAAATGGTGGAAATGGATGTTTGTCCTTGCTTCACCTGTAGCCTAATGTACTGCCAAGTAAAAGATCCAAAATATAGAAAGGCATGTCCTTTAATTGTGTGATCGTGGAACATCCCTCCAACTATGACAGCAGAAAATTCCTCCTAATATTTACAGATTTATAATACTGTAATTTATACTGTAATAATTATTTTATTATTAATGTAATACTGAATAAACTGCCCATTATTTACTTATACATAACATTTAGTTGTATCCTTTATTAATTTAATGGCATAAATTAATTAATGGCATAAATTAGTTAACTTACTAATATTAACTTTGGGACTTTCCTGGCCAGAGGAAATAATATATAACATGCAATAGAAAAAAAATTACTTTTTATGTTGAGGTCTTTGATCAGTGCACAAATGTCATCTGCGTTAGCAATATGGTGTCATGTGTCATTGACTGCACTTTTTGGAATAATAAATAATACCTTACTGTTTATTGAATTACTGATGTGTGCTGAATTGCTCAATTGCATCTTTTTCGTAGCTGTAGGCCTTTTGTACTCCACACACCACACAACTATCGATTAGCTCATTCAGAGACTGTGCAGGTTAATGTACTAGACTATTTATAGCATCAGGTTTACATACAACACCCAAAAAAACATGACTGTCATATGAATAAATGAGGCACATCACAGTCCTTCCCCAAGTGCAAAAAGTCCATAAGAATACCAGAGTTTGGCTTTAGTTAGCGATAATCGACTTGTGAGGAATTTATCTTGGAATGCTCTGATAAGGACAACGAAGCAAAGAATGTAGTTTAAAAAAAAAAACAGACCAGATGGACTTTCTTTCATTTCTTCATGGAGGTGATCCCAAGTTAGCTTTGATTTAATTTGTCCAGCAGTTATTATTATGTGAGTGACAGTAATTAATAGTAATTCAGTAATTCATAATTGAATGCTTTGTCTCTCCAGAGGAAGACAGCTTACATTCACAGTTCACAACAGTGATACAAGTGCCACAATACAATGTTTACATCTGCTGCATGACAATAACCCAAAAAATAATGATTGAATTATGCAGTTATGCAAATGCTAATACTCAGAACACCTACAGACACCTGTCAAAATATAAACGATACAATCTTCAGTTTCCTCGACTTATTAAAATCGTTATTGCGATGTATGCACTTTTAGTTTTTGATGCATTTTCATGCAATTTCCTGGAAGGGCAGACATGCAGACTACGGTCTTTAAAATCGAGCAAATTTGATTATGAAAATCAGCGTCATCTATATTTTTACATCTATTTGCAGTAATAGTAGTAATATACAGTAGCAGTATAATAGAGTAATAAATGTAACCTATGTAAACGTCATCAGAAACCTCAGAAAGTAATAGCATTCCAGAAGAGAACACATTACATTTTGCATCTCCAGTTCCATGCAGAGGTTTGACCGTTTAAATAAATGTTTTGAAAATCTTGAAGAAGTTGTCAGATGTCTCCTTTAATAGAGCTGTAAAGGTTGGCTTTTTATAACACTTGTTGCATCACTGTCATTGATGTCACTGTCTTACATGCACTTCCCTGTTTCTTTAACAGACATTGAACAAGAAAAGAAGGCTGCAGAGGCCGGAAAATGAAGCCCGTCGGCAATGATCCTTCGCGTATCTCTTTATCTAACACCCCCACCCTTTCCTTTCTCCATTTTAAGACATTTTACTCAATCACCCTCTTCACCTCCTGCACTCCAAACCCTTGTTTAAATCATATCACAGTCTCTTCACAGTGCCACAGGCAAAGAGACATGCACCTGAAGGGGCAGATGAGTGGTAAAATCCTGTGTAATTACACCTATGCATATTTTTAAACTTTTTTTTTTTTCTATTTTGCATTCCTGAGAGTGGACTAAGGTGGCATTGGAGCAGCTGAGCAATCAAAAACAAGTGTGCATGTCATCAGTCAGTAACTCTGTCATCTATGCCTATGTCTCTGTATCTGGTAACATTCATTATGAGTTATCCAGTAAATGACATGTAAAAAATATTTTTGTTTAAAAAAAATAATAAATGATGTTTAAAACATACCTTGGAGAGTTGTTCCCTCATTGCAGTCAGCAGCATGGATTTTATGTTGTAGGCTTCTGAATGTGTTTGTAGTAGGCTTTGGCGTTCTTAACTGTAATCAGCAATATCATTCATTCATTCAGCTTCAGTAGCTGCTTTATTCTGGTCACGGTTGTGGTGGATTCAGAGGGACTTCTGGGCATGGGGCAGGAATACACCCCCGATGTGGCGCCTGTACATCGCAGGGCACCATGCACTCACATTAACACACTCATTCACACCTACTGGTAATTTAGCATAGTTAATCCACCTACTGGCTCCTCCAATCCCTCATCCTGTGCAACATATGTGAACACAGACATGCCTCAGATTTTTCTCTTATCTAAACATTCCATGGGATTTCAGTCGTAGTTCCAATGACGTCTTTTGAAGTTTAGTCGTTGCATTTTGTGGTATGTGCTTAGGAATTCCTTCTTTTGTACAACCCTTCCAGACGGCTTGTTGTTAGGGGTCATTGCTGCCAATTTCCTAAGCAACTTTGTCACTAAGCAACTTTTGATGACTTTACATCAAAACATTATTCCTAACGACGGATCACTGATCACCATTATACCCAACAACTGATCACTGATCACCATTATTCCCAATGACCTATCACTGATCACCATTATACCCAACAACCGATCACTGATCACCATTATTCCCAATGACCTATCACTGATCACCATTATACCCAACAACCGATCACTGATCACCATTATTCCCAATGACCTATCACTGATCACCATTATTCCCAACAACCGATCACTGATCACCATTATTCCCAACAACCGATCACTGATCATTATTTCCAAGGACTGATCACTGATCACCATTATACCCAAGGACAGATGTTTCATAAATATGTAAATAACTGGTTTCACTCTGTGTAATAAATATGTAAAAAGTTGGTTTGACCATATTTTGTAAATACATAAATAGTTTGTGGTGCCATAACCGAAGACTTCGCTAAAATAATTGTTAATTCTAATGCAACAATTCTATTTTCTATGTCTTTAGAAAATCTTCTTTCTTCACATAACACGTTTTGATATACAAATGATCATTATGATTGAATATGTTTGCCTATGATGTCATCTGGCAACTTCTAATGACTTTTTGCAGCTGCATTAGCTGCTTTTCCCCGAAAGGATTTCACAACACTGGGTACTGTCTAATTTTGAAACTCAAGAATCAACCTAACTGTGCAATTCCGAAACTGTGATCTTTGCCTCACTCATCATCCTATATAGTACTGTATGGGGTGGGGGTTTATGTCCCATCTTCCTGGTAAATCTATGCCAGACCTTTGAAACATTTTTTACTACAGCCCTGGAATTTTTTTAACTGTTTATAGATTTTTATATTGATTACCTGACTTTTGCAGGTCAACAGCCATTTCTTTAATGCTTTAATGTTGAAAGTTTTAATGTTGAAAGTGAATTATTTTCATTTCCTGTATGCCACTGCAGTAGATGAGGATTAACTTGAATCTGCTTGAAGGATTAACATGAATCTACACGACTTGTATCTACATGACTCTATATATTCCTCATTCATGTATCCTGTTAGACATGTCACATGTTTTACAACTGCAAGCACAATGACCATATTCCCAGAGCGATCATAGGACACGTTGGCACTGGCAGCTCATGATATTAAGGTTTATGATGTTACTGCTATAAATCCTGCATGTCCTTTCCATATATATATATCTGTGAATCTTTAAAGGATCACTGGGTTTAGTTGTTTTTAGACCTATACTGCAGGCAAATGAAAATTTCTTTGTTTGTCATTTTATTATCAGACTGTTAAGAGACTGATAAGAGTCTAGCCCACACGTTCTATTCGTACTTCTGTTAACAAAGAAGTCATTTCACCCAAAAGGTGTGGCTAGAGTAAACTTGTGCACTGAAGCAATGCTTTCCCAGCTCACAAGAAGGTGCAGCACTAAGAAACAGGTTTCTAGAGACCAGTTGAAGCTAAGGATTGAACCAAACTACTTTTTGGATAGTAAATTTAAATGTACCATTTAAATGTATTTATACATCAAATTGCTATTTTATGTAAAGGTGATTTACATAAAATAGCAATTTGCAAGCAATTGTAAAAATGAGATAAAATAATAAAATGAATAAGATGGCGTGAAAGGAATGAAATAAGAACTAAGTCCTATCCTAAAAAAGGACTTAGCTAAAATTACGTACATAAAAGAGGTTATGTTGTTTTAAAAGAGATAAAAGAAGTGTTTTAAAATAGGTGTGAAGTTTTACGATGAAGACTATTTAAAAATCAGGCAATGTAGTGTAGATAAAATCTGGGTAAAATGTGAAAGAGTTCATATTCCCTAGTTCTAGATGTAGACATAGAACCCAGCAAATCTACAGAAGTCTGAGAGAACTGGCGCTAGATCACCTATCTGACTGAAAAATGTATTTTATCTGAAAATCAAGGTAAAGCTCAAACTCACGCAGCACTTTTTTTTTTTTGCAAACAATACTCTGGTATATATGTTTGAGAGACAGAAGTAGCAACAAGTCTCAACAAGAAAGACTTGACATTCCTACCCAATAAGGATCTTTACATGCATGTTCAAATAACCTCAAGTTGCTTTGGGAATTTAATTTAATTGGTTATTTAAAAACCAAAGGTGTCAATATGTTCAGAACATTTGGCCTAGCCTGAAGGGAGTTGGTGAAGAGAATTCCGTAGGGAGATCAGCAGTCGCAAACACAAATATATCTGTGGGTGATGAAGAATGTACTCAGAGCATTGCACCAGCTAAGAATGTCTTGCCGCACTTGACTTGCTTGAGCATGACAGCAGGGCGTGTTTTTGCACGTAGGCTGCCTTCAGAACTGCAACTGAGGACACACAAACCATGAGGCATTCATTCATATTATTCCTTATACTTCTGAAAACAAGGATAATATTTCTTATCTCTAGTCAAATGTTAAATGTCAAATGTATCTAGTTCAGTGTTTTTTTATGCATTTTTGAGTTTCATAAGCATTCATCATCGAGCTCATACAAACTAACTATTGCATATTGAAATGCAACTTTCGTTCATGGCACAAGCTGTTTTTGCTTCATCGCTCAGCTCATTATCATGAGGCCATGAAGTGACAGACATCATTGTGGCTCAAACAACGCACTGAATAGAGTTCATAAAATTCCTTTCGCTTCTCCAGTGAGGTTGTTTGATGCTGTGCCACTCCAGAAAGACACACAAAGAAGACTGCAGTGTGGAGCAGCACTCAGGGGTCTCTTTACTAAAGCCACAGGCCCTTTACGCAACACACAGTGCAACACAATGTCTACACACATTGAGACAGATCTATCATCACATACTATACACACACATACACACACACACACACACACACACACACACACATACACATATATATATATATATAGAGAGAGAGAGAGAGAGAGAGAGAGAGAGATGCTCTAGAATGGTACTATTGCAATTACAGTGTTTTCAGACTAATATATGGATGAATTTAATTATGGATGAATTTACATGAATTTAGTTCCTTTTATAAACTGAAAACTTAAACTGCAAAATTTTAGGACACACCCAGGCCTCAACACACTGCAACATGTGAGTGTGTCTGGAGAGTGGATATCTCTTTTGCATTTTGTCTTCTAATCTTGTGGCTTAGGTGTGTGGAAATCATGTGGTCTCTAAAAGGATCTAGTTTCTTGCTTAGATAGCATCAGAGCAGCTCCATGCAAATAATTACACAGACCAAGACTACTAATAAAACCATGAAGCCTTTTGTGGGAAAAAAAACAACTGTAAGAAACAACTCCATATTCTTGTGTTCATTGTTCCACAGGATTTAGTTTTTACACTGAAGTGGGTTTGTATGTTATCCTGAGCTATGAAATCCAAGTCCATGAAGTCCATGAATCACTATAACCAGTTTTGCCAGAGTTATGGTTTTCCCATGGAATTAGGCTACATATGACTTACTTCTGCTGTTTTTTTTGGGTTTTTTTTTCTTGTGCTGCAGGTTGGAGGTTGTGAGTTTAGTTTAGTCATATATTAGCATCATTATAGTGTTCAGTGTTTAACAAGGCAAATTTTATGGTACTGTATTGGACAGTATGAAAGTGCTTGTTGTGCTCATTTACTTATTTTCATAGGGCCATATCCCTAGCTGGTGTCATACTTTCAAATGTGATGTGATTATTTACACAGGGAAAGTTAACCTACACTGTGTACAAAAAGTCAATGTAAATGAGCTTTATGAATACTGAACGTCATGATGTTAATTAACAGAATAAGATAATAAGGTGTTAATTCTTAACAATTACCTTTATTAAGGTCAAATCATATGACTCAGATGTTGTTACTGTACACACGTCATTATTTCCTGATGTGATACAGTATTACTATAGTGCTTATTTGTGGACTGAATAGTAAAGTGTTCCCAGCATATGTATTGTGTATGTATGTTTCTTTGTATTTATATTGTAATTATATATGTATGATGTTTCTTTGTAATTTTTACACTATACATTGGGGTCCAAAAGTGTGAATTTTTTTTTTCATTTAAAATAGGAAATATACAGAAGGTTTTAGAATTTTGAAATATTTAAAACCAACAAAGTAAATGTTCAATATCTTGAATATTTAATATTCAAGATTCTGCACTATTTCTAGGTCCCTATTTAAATGCAAGCAAATTTGTAATATTGACCAGGTTAACTGCTTTGTACAAAAGGTCAAATCATATGACTCAGACATTGTTACTGTACACACGTCATTATTTCCTGATGTGCTACAGTATTACTATAGTGCTTATTTGTGGACTGAATAGTAAAGTGTTCCCAGCATATGTATTGTGTATGTATGTATGATGTTTCTTTGTAATTTTTACAATATACATTGGGGTTCAAAAGTCTGAGACCACATTGAAATTTTTTTTCATTTAAAATAGGAAATATACAGAAGGTTTTAGAATTTTGAAATATTTAAACCCAACAAAGTAAATGTTCAATATCTTGAATATTTAATATTCAAGATTCTGTACTATAATTAAATGCAAGCAAATTTGTAATATTGACCATGTTAACTGCTTTGTACAAAAAGTCAGATTTTCCTCATGCCTAATCTCTACTACTGAAGCATGTGTTCAGATGACACTCTTGATGCATTTGATCTAAAATGGATCATAAGGTTTTGCACAAAGTCCATGCTAGCTCGAGTGCACACTGTCATTAAAGAAATAAGAGGAAGTACCAAATACTAAGAAAGATTTTCAATAATATTGATAATAATATTGTTGTCAGTAATATCCTTTGTAATTTGTAAATTAGAAAAGAATGCAAAATAGAAGCATTTTCACTATTGCTCTCAGTCTTTTCGACCTTCAGTCATGATTTTGGACTTTAATGGAAGGTTGGAGGGGGGGGGAGGGGGGGCGTTTGAGCTGGTTTTATTGGACATTGAGGTCATGAAGACTTCACAACCCAGACTTTTTTTGAAGACAAAGTATTTTCCCTCTAATGATGTCTCATATAAGTCTTGGGAATTATTTTGATTAGTTACATGACGATTAAAATTATACATGCGACACAAGTGTCACTATTCAGCATAAACAGGCGCATTGTGCATAAAGCTCAGGCCTAGGACTAAACCTACATTTTTTAAATATTATGTAGACCTATTCTACATTCTCCACACCTTCCCACTTTGTGACTGCAGGGCTGATGGTAAGCTTCAGAATCTTTTTTTTTTTTTCCGATATTTGCAGATTGTTACATACTGAGCAAAGCTGCTCCTGGCTTTTTATTTGGCTTGTACCTTGGTCTATTGTCTTTTCATTCCAAAAGAGCAGAGGATAAAACCAGAGAAAGCAGAGGAAGCCCAGATAGACATAGGGAAAACATGGAAAATTCTACATAGAGAGTATCTCAAGCTTGAACCAGGGACCCTGGCGCTGTAAGGCAGCGGCACTACCCATCTTTTGCTACCTTTTTTTTTTTTTTTTCAACATCTGTCTCTTGACTATATTTGAGGGTTTTTAAAACATATTTTAAATATTTTGCTTTTTGTAGTTCCTAATAAATGGGTGCTTTATAATTGCACATTAAATGAATGTGGACCACATACGAAGAGTTTGGTAAGACTTTATTTAAAGGGTACCTACATAGGGCCTTTATAAAAATTTTATTATTATGATGGAACAAGGAAGAAAAGGGTTAACTGATCAAGATTGTTACTGTATCCTTATCTTGCAAGTTATTGGTTTGTTGTTATTAATACCACACCACTGACACTTTAAGAAAGTTATAGAATGCATATAAAGTGCATTATCACAATCTTATAAATGCAAATTTGATTACCACTTTAGTTTGAGGGCATAAAATTCATTCATTTGGCTTGCATATGAGTTTCATAAAGGGAAACTGTTATTAGAAAAGTGCTTCGTAATACTCATGAATGCAAATGGACCACCAGGACATCAGTTGAAGATCATTTCATTCTATGCTCCTGTAAAAAGGAAAGATGAAAAATGGACACTTTATGCATGATTTCCCAACTTCTAAGATAAGGTAAACAATTGACCCATAATGCTAACTGAGAGTTTACAAAGCAGTATACTTCATATAAACTATTGTCATCTCACAGCTTTTGACATAAATAAGCATAAATGCTTCAGTATTCCTTTATAAAACATTTATGCAATGCTTATGATTGTGTTATGAATGCCTACTGCAAGCATTCTAGGCATTCTAGGCCTCACCGAGTGTTTTTATTAAAATAAGAAGGACCTTGTGAACAAAATACCCTTAGTAAGAATAAAGAGTGTGCTAAACTTATATGTAACAGGAATTATTTGGCATTACTATTTTCATCTGAACATACCACTATTTAAATGTGTTTGTGCACTCATGTTCTAGCCTCTAATTTTGAATAAATGAGTTTGGCATGTATTTTCTGGCATATTAAACATCTGCAGTGCAAGTGCGGAGTGGAAGGCTTTTTACCTGCCACATCGTGTTAACACTTGCCCATGAAGAAAACAAAGCCCAGATTTTAAGTGAGCCATAAAAAGTATCAGAAGATCATTGCACAATGCTAAGAGAGTAAAAATTTTATGTTTTCTTCGAATGTTGTGATTAGGATTTCCCTCTGGATAACTTCAGGAGACAGTAATTTTCCATAATCATAGTTCCTGGTGTTGCAGATGTGAATCAGGCAGTATCGGGACAATCATAAACAGCCTGTTTATTATCTAAATAGAAGCAGACTTGCTTTCTCTAGCTGTGCAGCAATCTTGGTGCTGGTCATTAAAAACTCTCTCCTACACAACCAACCAAAGTACACTAAAGTTGTTGTTGCAATCTTTGGCTCATGTAACTGAACTGGGTGCCGGCCAACTTCCTCTTGCTTATCTGTAGACACCGGTGACATGTTATTAATGTTAAGATTGAGCCTGTGTCTAAAGAACAATCCGAACTGTTCTGAATTGCTTGCTATAAGAATCAAAGCTGAAGCATGAAAATGGCTGTGCATGAGGGTGTGTACTATTGTCAACGTGTATGGAGGTGGAACTCAGCGTATATATTATTTTTCCTTTTTTTTTTTTTTTTTTTTACAAGTTGCATTTAAACTCATATGCTCAAGAGCTCAAGAGCAGCTGGCAAGGTTTCTGGAACATAGTGAAGAAACTCACATGCACAGACATGAGAAGGCTAAACACATTCCCATGCAGCCCCTTACATTCCAAGACAATAGACTCATGTATAATTACCAGGGTCATTTATGGGCATGGGCAGGATTATGTGCGTGCTAAGGATGCATATTTTATCAGTGGCAACGTATAATTTTTGATAAAGGTGGAGTATCGGTTAACTATAGTCACTAAACAGTTCTTACTTCTCACACTAGGCTCTCCTTATAGTCTCTTTTTCTCAACATTCTTTGGCCTCTAATTCAAATTTGACTTCCCTTTTTCTCACACTTTCACCCACTAAATACAATCACTAATGAAAGAAATGTCATGATGTAATATGATTCCACCCTTCCAGCACAAACATCACACCCATGCTCAAACATTTGTTTATAACTGCGCTCTAACTGAAACTGGAGTACTTACTGCCATCTCCTGGATGCATTCTGACATTTCCCAGATATGTTCAGATACCCAGGTTGCTGCTTGCATATTGCATATTTTTGGCATATTGATCGTCTCAAATCATCTCAGCTTGGATCATCACTTAAAGCTGAATCTAAGTGAAACCATGCCACTGTGTATGCCTGGAAAGCTCCACTCCTTTTTCTCCTTCAGGAACACCCAATCCACCAACATTCTCAGCACATGTTACAAACCTTACTTGGTCATGCAGGTTCTCCTGTACATCAGGAGGTTTCTCCAAGGAGGTGCATCCTAGCTGGGAGTCCTGAATGTTCCAATAGATCCTTACACCCATGTTCAGCCATATCTCACTCCACTGGCTTCATATTGTTGCCTACATTACATTCAAAACACTACAAAGTTAAAAATGGGCAAAATGTCAGTGTTAAAAATCCCACGTTGTACTGTCCATCGAGCCACAACAGCAGCTGGGTTTGACCTGCCACCCAAGCAAGACAAACGTCTGTGCACTGGATTTTTTTTTTATATCCTACTCCTGCTTGCTCCTGAAGAATTCTGGCCAATCCCACACACTCCCTCAGACCCTCAGATGGTGATATTTTCTAACCAAGTGGATTAGTTGGTCCAGTTACCCAAAATATAACATTAGTCATTTAATCCACCTTGACCCTGACCACCATATAAGCATAATTTCAAAATGCCCCCATTTTAATGACTGTAACCTTTATTTGTCCTATAAGCATCACATCTGACCAGACAAAAGTAAAAAAAAAAACACACTGTAGCTTCAGACAGCACTGAAGACCCATCTCTTCAATAAGCAATTAAATAAACACTAAAAAAAATGCATGCGTTACTTATTTACTTATGCACCTGTACTGAATCCTATTGTTGGTTTCTGAAACTGTTACTGATCTGCACCAGGAATCAGAATTTGTAGACAACCAAGCACTGTTGTGCATCACGCTTGGTAAGAGCATCTGCTACATGCTGGAAATGCAAATTTAATGTAAATCAAGTTCTGCACCACTCTCTGGTGGTGCAGGATCCCTGGTTCAATTCTGAGCTTGAGTTACTGTCTATGTGGAGGTTCGTATGTTCTCCCCATGTTCCCGTGAGTTTCCTCCGGGTTTCTGCTCACCAGGGATGCAGGAAGGTGTAGGGACTTGTATGGCAGACATTCCACATACTCTAACCTAATAAGAAACTGATTAGTAATAAATTGTTGTTGTTTATCCATTTCATGCATAAATTATTAACACACACACATATCCAGATTCTTTAAAATGCATATCAAATGAATTTTCCCTAAATATCACTTACATCTATCAGCCATAACATTAAAACCACTGACAGGTGAAGTGAATAACGTTGATTATCTTGTTACAATGGAACCTGTCAAGGGGGGGAACATATTAGGCAGCAAGTGAACAGTCAGTTCTCGAAGTTGATGTGTTGGAAGCAGGAAAAATGGGCAAGCGTAAGGATCTGAGAGACTTTGATAAGGGCCAAATTGTGACGGCTAGACAACTTGGTCAGAGCGTCTCCAAAACAGCAGGTCTAGTGGGGTGTTCCCGGTTTGCAGTGGTTAGTTCGTGAGGAACATGACAAAGAGTTGAAGGTGTTGACGTGGCCTCCAAATTCCCCAAATCTCAATCCAATCGAGTATCTGTGGGATGTGCTGGACAGACAAGTCCGATCCATGGAGGCCCCACCTCACAACTTACAGGACTTAAAGGATCTGTTGCTAACGTCTTGGTGTCAGACACCACTGCACACCTTCAGAGGTCTTGTGGAGTCCATGCCTCAACGGGTCAGAGCTGTTTTGGTGGCACAAGGGAGACCTACACAATATTAGGCAGGTGGTTTTAATGTCATGGTTGATTGGTGTACATTAAAAAGTAAATGGATAAGGTACATGTGTAGGACTAAAAAAAAATTAATTGAACATTATACCTAAAATTAAAAAAAGTTAACACAGAAATTAATTTCTGTTACACTTTTTTTTTTATTCATGCCAAAAAACTACTTATATGAAATCGTATCAACAAGTATAGAACAACAACAAATTAAAATAAATAAATAATAAAATAAAACACCAAAAGCCAAAAAGAAAGATTTATATGAGGCTATACATTGAGAGTAATCTTTGACATTTCAAAGAATTTTTTTGTTTTTTTGTGTCTATCATAGACACAACATAAAAATTATAGTCTATGTAAAAAAAATTACCAAGAATAATTAATAAATAAATTAACAATGTTCTGAATCCAAGAGTTTGTGTTGTAATATTAATTAGTTTTAATCCTCTAAATATTAATTTAATAATAATATTAAAAGTGTTTATACATACACTGATATTTTTTCTTTTTTCAGAGAGATTGGTACATAATTCAACCCAAAATGTTTTAACGTAAACACATGAACAAATGAGATGTTCAATTTTTTCTGAATATACTTAGAAAGTGTGCTATTATAAGGGTAACATTTATGTAATATGTTAAAAGTAACTTCTTTTATCTTGTTTATTAATAAATAATTGTGGGGAAGAGACCAGACCAAATTCCAGTGGATGTTGAATAATGAGTAATGCTATCCATTGGAAAGAAGATGCTGGAATAAATCTTCTGTTGATATGATTACCAACAAAGTAGTTATTAAATTTGTCATCATTAATAAGAATTCCTTGTATTGAAATAATGTTAATCAGAAAGCTAGAAATTCAATTCAAAGCGTTTATTGTCATGTGCACAGTGAGGAAACCAAGTTTCCCTGTACAATGAAATTCTTTCTTTGCTGTCCACATTGAGTGCCAAGATAAATGCAAACTATTAATTTAAAAATTAAAAAAAAAAAAAAAAAAAAACAGACATATACATACAAACAAACATAATATAGATTATGTATATAGAAATATAGAATTACAAGTTTGTTCTCCGTTCAAAAGAGTTTTAATACCACTAGGAATGGCATTTACTACAATTATATACTCATTTTGTGAAGCCCCGAAATCAAAACAATATAGCTGGTTATCTATCAACTGCTTTACACTTACATTATAGCAGCTATAAACAGTCGTTCCCTCACCAGCTTCTCTTTTTCACGCTTGAAGTTAATGAGACAAAAAAAAAAAAAAAAAAAAACATGCTGCTTGTCAATAGCTATGTTTACATGCACATCAAATTCTGTTTAAGGTCTATATTCAGGTTGGAGCCATATTCTGAATATGATATTTGTATGCGTACAGGCATCATAATATTCCTGTATTTGTGGGTGTTGTAAGTATGACTGAGTTGCCATTCCTAAATACCTAGCCTACAGCTAAGCATCTGTTAGCACCCACAATTCCTTGCGGACTGAGTATGCTCATGCGAGTATGCACATCTCCTTTCATTGGATTTTCTGTTTACTTGCAACAAATATCCCATTAAAACAGGAATATCCCAGAGATGGGAATTCGAATTTAAGGAATCAGAATATTGCCTTAATCTGAATCGGGCAATCTGATTGTGGCGTTTACATGACTCAATAATTAGATTAATATCGGAATTTTGATGTGCATGTAAACGTAATCACTGTGCTCCCAAAAAATGGAAAACTCCTCTGTGCTGAAGACTTGTGTCTCACAGACGTTGCGTCTGTGAATGAAACAGTTAAAAATAGCGATATCATTCATTAGTACATTAAAATGTGTAATCGGTGGCAAATTGATGTAGTATGAGATGAATATCGAGATACAAACTCAAAAACAAACAAAAATATTTGCTATTTGCTTTATTAACTATATATTATTATCATCAGGGCAGACTTAGCACTATGCAAAGGTAGGCAACTGCCTTGGGCCCCCAGAAGCCAAGGGCCTCTCAAAAATGCAACTCTTTATATATATATATATATATATATATATATATATATATATATATATATATATATATATTTTTTTTTTTTTTTTTTTTTTTTAATTATTAATGCTAAATCACATATGCTGAAATTTTAAATATTGTGTTAAAATACTGAAATGAGGGGTCCATTCCTGCATTTTGCCTAGAGCCCCCAAATCACTAAATCCACCCCTGATTATTATGTCAGGAGTTGAACTTAAAGGTATTCTGAAAGTTGGAGGTCCCTCATCACCCCTAATTCCTGCGTCATTGCCTACTCTAAAACTGCCCCTGTGTGTGTGTGTGTGTGTGTGTGTGTGTGTGTGGTGCCCTGTGCCCCCGGGCTCAATTCTCCCGCCTTGTACCCATTATAACTGAGACTGGCGACCCTGACCAGAATAAAGCGATTACTGAATATGATTGAAAAAAAGAAAATGAACTTTTACAATGTTCGATCAACACTGAGAAGGTAATTTAAATTATCCAGCAAGGAACGCTACATCCCAAAGCACAACAGCACGAAAGCCCGCCCCCGGACTAGGATTGGCTAGTAGAGGAAAACTGCTTGTGATTGGAAACTGCTGGCCAATGGGATTTCAGGAGGCGGGTTCTGGTCAAACGCGCATTAAAGGCAGCACGGCTGGGTGAAGGGTATCTGGTTCACAGGCAGGTGGGCGGGATCTTTCATCTGATTGGTCCATCTAGAGTCGGGTTACTCAGTGCTTCATAACAAACTGGCTAGTCAGGGAAACAGCTAGCCAGCCAGCCAGCAAGGCTAGGTTGCAGTAAGATAATCGTACAGGCAGAACGAAAAGTAGTAACTCGGTAAATAAATTTAGATGTAAATGTTGCAGCTAGGCTGTCGGTGATTTAAGATCTGGACACATTTGGTGAGGTAAGTTGTTTAATAATGGCTGTAGACTGGGAAATTTATGACAACCACACGTAGCCCACTGTTTACCCGGCAACAGTGCTAGCTGGCTATCTAGCTAACGTTCCCCATTGCTTTAGCTTGGTTTTGTTTCGTTGCTAGGTAGCAGTGTATACTGACTCAATATTTATCTAGGCAGAAATCTTATAAACAATATAAGACTTAAGTGTCAATGCTGTACAACATACAGGTAACTAGAATACATGTACATTATGAGGAGCAGTTTTGCAGCTTCATTTGTCTTCATTGACCAGTTTTTATAGATTTCACCAGGTTAGCTTAGCTGCGTTAATGTTAAAGACCCCATAGGCGATATATTTGACCTAATGCTGCGTTCATGTGCTACTGAATTCTCCTACTTCCCACTTCTGAAGCGGTATGTCGTGTTCACATGCTTTGTTGCCAGAAAGAGCATGAAACATGGACGACGCCAGGTTCATTCATACATATTTCTTTTTTTTAAATCTGACACCATAACACATCACTCAGTTAGCTAGCTATTTTTACGATGTAAAATGTACAACATGTATAGAATGGTTGCTGATGTAGTACATACATGAATATGACCAAAACGCCAAGCGCTAACAATTAGCTGCATTTAGAAAAATGAACAAAACCTGTCATTCAGTACAGAAACTGTTCTCTCCTAGGACTTCTCCCATCTCGGAAATTCAGGTATCAGAATTATCTCCGAGTTTCCCAGCGGGTCATTCATGTGCAGCTTCCTAGTGGGAAACTCGTGTTTATGCTAATTCCAGTAGCACGTGAAGGTAGCATAAGAGTGTAGGCGCTGGGGAGAGCCATCCCATATTAATCCGCTCATTCTAATGCATTATCGTTTCTATAGTAACAGCCTCACCATAGAGGATTTTGCTTTTTCCGGTTTCTCGGTAACATGACAAGATGTGTTTATTATTATTATTATTATTATTATTATTAGCTTTATTAACTTAGAATGACTGTTTATAGCTCCTGTAACATAAGTGATAACAGGAACTAACATGCTCTTTAAATGTAACGTGCAGACCTTTAAATGTAACTGTAAATGGTTAAAAAGTATGACATGTTCATTAATACATGAAAAATAGTAAGAATTGGCAAATCACTGTGGTATAGGAGGAATGCAGTACATCATAATGTAATGTTATAAGAAAAATAATTAACCTCAGTAAACCCTGTCATGGTTTACTCCTTATATAACATTAAAGGGAGATCTTGTGTGTGTGTGTGTGTGTGTGTTGGGGGGGGGGGGAGAGGGGGGGGTGATTTTGCTGGCAAAATAAACACAAAAGTGCTCAAATGTACAGTATACACAGCAGGTAACAGTGGCCTTGGCTTGAAGTCATTTTTCTATGAAGCAGCATCAAACCGGATTGCAGTGGAAGGAGGTCAATTTCTTCCATCTATAGACCGGATAGGTCTCCCCCCGTTATACAAGAGCGACCAACCCGGGAGGCTGAATTGCGTCAGTTCGAACTGCTGCTCGTGCTGTGTCACAGGGTAGCATAACACGCTCTGAGGAAAGCGTTATGCGCCTTCGTTCTCACGCCTGCGCTTACACATGCCCGTGATTGGTCAGTGTCGCTGTGACTGATAGGAGAGACAGAGTGTGCCATCACTCCCTCCCAGAGAGCACGGCCAGTTTCGCTCTCTTGGATTCCTGTCCACGGACAGCTGCTGCATCATCAGGATTCAAACTCACGATTTCTGCAAGATAGGATGAATACTTTTTTTGTGCCATCCAGGAGCCTTGTATAAGGTCATTTTTATCCAATTAGAGTATTGAAGCACAAGATAAACCAAAGGTTATGGAACTCTGCCGTCTCCAGTTTAACCCTAATAGGATAAGTCAAGAGCAGCTAATCTGTGGAATGAACTTTGTGTTTGATTCTACAAGCTTGTGCATAGCTATGTCCTGTTGCACAGGCTTGACTGATCAAACAAAAAAAAAAAAGGAGTTATTCCTGTACACGTGGCTTAATGAGCACATAAGCTCATTAAGATCATAAGTGAAAACTGGATTATGTAGGTCATGGAAGTCGAGGTGTTAATTGTTCAGTGTCTGCTGTTATGCTTGCATTAAGTCATTGTAAATTTGTTTTAGTTAAAAGTCTCGATAAAACAGAAAGAAACAGAAACAGAAAACACAGCAGTGTCAGCGACCTCTGCTACTTCCTTCCAAGCTTTATTTTCGTTCCTACCCACATTCAGTGAGAGGTTGTGTATGACAGGAGGAGGTGAAAGCGTGCTTATTTGCAAGATTTTCTTTAGTTGCTACATCCAGGTTTCTCCTCCTTACTTCGAGTTGCTCTGAATCTTTCTAACACGATTTACTCACAACTTTTAACTAAGAATATTTTCAGTATTAAAAATAGTCTTCGAAGTCTACGTGAGAGTAGTTCTCCGAAGCTTTAGGCCTATACGTGCCAGCTCTGATCTTTAGGAGAAAAAAACTTCACGTGGAAAACATGCATGAGCCTGTTGTTTGTGCCCCACAGAGCGGGAGAATGGTGGTTCCCGACAGCGGAAGCGGGGCCCAGCAGGCGGACAGCGGCATGGTCCCGGGGTTCGAAGACGAGCAGGATGGAGTGGAGCTGGAGGAGGTCCGCAAGTTGCGTGAACTCGTGCGGCGCCTTGAGGTCCAGAACGAAAGCCTGCGGAGCAGGGGCACCACGCATCGTCTCGGCACGAACACTAACGAGAGAACACTGTGTGAGGACACTGGCACCAGCTCAGGCAGAGACTTCCAGACTTTGTCTCCTCCTCAGGACAGCGTTAGTCAGGACATGTCTCCTCTTCCTGAAGCCACAAGGCTGGAGGATGAAGAAGAGATGGAACAACACAGCCCAGTTTTTAATCTTCCTTGTGCCGCTGCACCAGGGCACACTCAAGAACACACACACACTAGTTCTTCTCCTGATAGCTATGATTCAGAGACAATCGGCGGGAGCGATGCAGGCGTGGACCAGTCCGCTCTGGACGAGGTGGATGTGCTCGACTTGGACGACTGTGCTGATATCAATGACGAAGACTGCTGGTACGTTTTTTTTTTTTTTTTTTTTAAATGTTTTTAATTCGATTTTGCAGTATTAGATTGATGTTAGCCAACATTAGTCCAGCTACTCTATAATAGTGGTATAATGTTTCAAGCAGACACAATATTTAGATAAATGCCACATTAATTACTCAATACAATAGTAGGGGCAAAATCCTGAAAAACTGAGCATCATAACATCAAATGAAAACATGAACTAGGATCTGGATGTTAAGGATTAAATATTTTTTAATAAAGGCTTTATTGATGACTGAATTTAATTGATTAAAATCAATACTAAAACATAACTTGCATGGAAATTGTTTTGCATGTGAGGCTGATTACACTGGCTGTGTGTTTTCTTGCTGGCACTGAACATGTTTGCGAACTCGTTCTGCATGACCGACTAAATTCCCTGCACTGGGAAAGGCATACAGTAACGTAATGTCACTAGTGAAAACATGGGTCGTGTGTTTTTTTTTTTTTTTTTCTCCATTCCACATTCAGAAAGAAGAACCAGCTTAAACAGGAACTGCAAGGACATCATCGATGCACTAAAAACAATGTCAAATCATTGTTTGTGCTACACAATTGAAAAAGGTTGAAGAAAAAAAAAAACCCTGTACGGTGTCATGTTTGCTAACATAAACAGCACCAACAAACTAGAATATTCTGTGTTTTAAGCCTCAGCATGGTTGTTTTGAGTGTTCTCACATGTGTATTTGGTATATTATAGAACATATCACAATGGCTCCATTCAGACCTGCTAATAACGTACCATTCTCAACAGGAAATCTAGTTTGTTAGTGTAAAGATGCATTCAGGCATTCAAGGAAGTGCTACTGTATCACTAAACGAAACCGGTCGTGTGAGCCAAATGGTCAGAAACCATGCAAATTCCTGACTCATAATATCAAAATATATTTAAACTAGTTTGGATGAATACTCTGTAGTTATAGAATATAGATCTGTCACTATGGATTATATTCGTAATCAAGTAATCAGACGATTATTTTCACGATTAATCGAGTAATCGGATTTTTTTACTTCGAAGTCACAGTAAAAATACAAATACAAAAAGTTCACTTAAGATAATTATTTATTTATAATCTCGCCCAACTATATATAATTCAAAAGATTCTATCAGTCAATATTTGATATTTGACCACTCATTTATGATAGAAATGCTACAGTGATTATAATTCCTTGATTTGTGGGATGAGTAACCATGGAAACATGCATATTGGGGAAAAAAGCAGGAGTTATGATATTATTATGAAACATGCTGTGAACATGCGGTGCACATTTGGAAAAATATTGACGTATTCACATGTTTACTTCACGTTTGGACAGAGATAATTATCATTTCTATCTACTTTGTATTAAACTGTGCCGTCTGATGGGCGTCTAAGTGGCGAAAAACTCCGTCATAATGCGATGCGAATATATCATACACATCATACACGTCATTTTCGGGAATGTGCTTAAAATTAAATGTGTTAGGGTGTGCAAGATAGGATTATTCAAAATTATTGTGAAACCTGGATGTCGTCTTTTCAGGGGCTGCAGCATTGAAGATGTGCTGTTATGGTATTTGAGTTAATCTTTGCATTGATGACAGACAACAACTTTGACGTTCTTTGTCGGGTGTCGCATGGATTCACTTTCAGTTAGAACTGTGTACTGGTCGGCGCCGCACTGGGACTTACTGTGCCCATTGTCTATCCCAGTAGTCATTGTACTGTATTGTGCTGCACTTGTAGTTCTGTGTTGTTCTGTGTTTGTCTTACGCAGCACCTTGGTCCTGGAGAAACGTTGTTTCGTTTCACTATGTACTAACTGGCTGTATATGGTTGAAATGACAATAAACTCCACTTGACTTGACTTGATGGACCCTCGTCTGTGCGCTGCCACGCCTCTGCCATTTTACCGAATACTTGAAATTGTAATCAAGGATTTTTTAAAATCAGGTCCACAAATTTAGAGTAATTGTGACCGCCCTAATATGACATGATGTCTTCTTTGTGAGAAATTTCTCTATAATAATGTGAGAAATTCATACAAACCTAATTAAATAGATCAAAAACGCAATTCTATCATTGATATAACCAAAGCTCGGACCTCGGGGACTTGTTTGTTTGTTTTTGTTTATTAAAAATCTAATATACATAATATAACTTGAAGCAGAAACTGATCCAAAAGCCTTTTATTCACGTCGTTGGCGTCTTTAATGTAATGTCTGTTCTGTGATAAAATTTCTTGAGTATAGCCAGCTATAAATTAGGCTAGAATAAAATAGAGTTTTTTGTTATTGTATAATTACAGTGAAATTTGGTTTGTGACTGGAAGTAGTGTAGAAAAGTTCTAAAACACATAAAAGTAGAACTAAAACTAGAGGTTTGTAGATACAGTAGTACATGAGCTGATTAGAGGTGTTCATGGACAGTTGATAGTTCAATGCTGCAGTACAATAAATAAGTGTAAATAGGGTTCTAACAAGATTGTGTTGTATTGCAGGAACAGGGATAAAAACAGTATATGTAATGAGTATTAATAACTGATCCTGAAGCGTAATTGTAGCAATACTGTGGCGGTTGAAAGGAGCAGTAATAAGGAAATGTGTGCACAGGTCGGTTGCTATGAGCTTATCCTCACTGGTGCTTATAATGCAGAATGTGTGGAGTGTGTGTGAGGCAAGGGGAGGAGTGAGGGTGGTGAAAGACTGATTCAGCAGAGTGATAGCCCTGGGGAAAAAGCTGTTCCTCGGCTGGAGGTGAAGGAATAAATAGCCCTGTGATACCTGCTGGATGGCAGAAGTGCAAACAGATGATGGCGGGGGTGAATGGGGACTTTACAGATGCTGGTAGCTTTCCTCAGACATCTCGTCCAAGCCTGGAAGCTGGAGCTCAGTGAATTTCTGGGCGCTGCTAATGACCCTCTGCAGAGTTTTCTCGTCTGCTAATGTGCAGTGCAGAATGTTAGTATTAGAGGTATTATGTTTTTTTTTAAATAACCTAGTCTAAAAACCTCACATTTTCGTGGTATCATGATACTAATCAACCATTTACAAACCACACAAGTACGTGGTGTGTAAAGTTGTGTAATTATGTAGTAATTAGGTAGTTTGCAAGTAATCGAAATAGTCATGATTAATTCTACCACATACTCCATACAACTAATATTAATCCAGCATTTAAGCTTTATTATAATCCTTATTATAGGGCTCGTGGCCTCACAGGTTGCTCTTGAGCATTAGTAGGTCACATGACCATAACGTTTGTATGCTGTACCTGTGCTAGGCACTCAATAACTTACCCACAACCCCTGGAAAGGTCTGACAAATAGCAGATGTGAACGGTTTTGCATTGCAGCTTCCACTTGTGATCGGTATGGTACGAATGGTAATGCTAAGGCTGAGCAGGGCCTGCGATAATGTATCCATGTCATATAGCCGGCTAACGTTTGTGATCCTCAGTACCATGCTGTTGTAGCATTGATATCGAAGGCAGTAGTGATGCATTGCTCACTGCGCCGGTGGCAGTTATTTCATTCTTTCTGCCTCCCTGCACATCAGGGTACAATCCAGAGGATAGTGAATGGGACTATGAGACACAGAGTGCAAATGAGCCTCCTCTGTTTGCCTGTGTGATTCTCTCTAGGCTCTTGACAGATTATATTTCGCCTCAGACAGAACAGTGTGCATCCAGCCAATTTTATTAGAGCAGCTGAAAAATTGCTGAAGCAAAAGCTGAAATTATTATCAGGTTGTAGCTACGATGTGATATTAGGCATTGCACATTAGACCTAGTCATTATCATGATTTATATACCACACAGGGCTGAATATCGAATGGGATTGGTCAAAAGATGTTGATTAATCTTCTTTAACAGCATAGCTTTGACACTTGCTGGCTGTACTTCAAATCACAAGCTTATAATAATGCGCTTGTTCTAATATGTTCTTGTTTCTACAGTTTCTACTGGCATGACTAGTCAAATATTCAAATATTCAGTCTGCAATAATTATTCGAAAAGTAAAAACACTACTCAAGTTTCACTAAATTCTGCTTTGCTGACTGTAAATGCAGTCGACACCGATGCCACCAATCAGAATCGTTGGAAAAGGCTGAGCCAGTTCTTCGGTGATGATTACAGAGTCTAGCCGAGACGAGTGGGAATGGTTCTTGATGGAGCCATGTATTCCACCAGATGAAGATCCGATTCATTGGTGGACAGAAAATACAAAGCTTCACCAGACTTGGTCACTTAGGAAACCGTTATCTGTGCAACGTCTTTCTGGCGGAAAACAGATGAACAGACTATCCAAGCTATGCTTGTTTGGATATGCTTGTTTTTGTCAAGAAGAACATGTGAAACAATATAAACATGATAACCCTTATATGCTAAAAACACTGGATATAATATAAGCTTCTTGTGAATATAGCCTAATCATAAGCTTGTTCTGAAACAGTGACGAAATGTTAATGATTAAAAAAAGTAATTTCACAACGTCTCTCATTAAACTTCATTTAAATAAACAAATAATAGAATATATCTAACAGATGAAACTTATATGAGGGATGATCTATATAAGTGGATGTTTAAAAAAAAAAAAAGTTTATATGGTGTTATAAAGTTTTCTGTGAAGAGATGTTTATTAAACATTATTAATTGTTAGCATTGGCTGTTGTGGTATGAGGAATAAAACACTTCGGAATGTTCCGTTACTGGAAAATAATCAACTTTGAGTTGATTATTGATTATTTTTCAATCCCCATCGTGTTCTTTACTGAACACTGTAACATCGTGATAGACCTTAAAGTGACCATTTTTAGTAGTTGTGCATTATTAATGTGATAGGAGTTTGTATTTTTGTCTGAATAGAGCATTTGAAAGTTATTCTGATCCTACACTTTTCCTGGTAGTATATTGGGAAAGCTGTGCATAGCTGATGTCACATTGCCAAGTGCTTGAAGATATGTTTCTCATCATAACCGAATGCTCACGGTGCAGTGCGTTCCCTTGCCTACAGGGTCTGGTCCTGCATCTCCATTTCATCGTAGCTTAGATACACTATATGGATAGTATAATGGTAATTGTGTTGAGTTATCTGTGATGTGTGTGATGTAAACTGTGCTGAATGTATCGTGTTGTGGCCAAACACCAACAAAAATTCCTAATACATGCAAGTGTATATTACAAATAAAATGATTCTGATTTTATATGTCGAAAGGTTTGTGGACTCCTGATCATCACACTCATATGTGGCTCTTCCCCAAACTGTGGCCACAAAGTTGGAAGCATAGAATTGTCTAGAATGTCTTTGTATGTTGTAGCATTAAAGATTTCACTTCGCTGGAACTAAGGGTGTACTCGCACTAGGCGATCTGTACTGTGCCCGAGCATGTTTAACCCCCAAAGTCAAGTTCGTTTGACTAGTTTGATCGCTGGAATGCTGAACCGTGCCCAGGCCCGCTTGAAGAGGTAGGCTTGGGCATGGTTCAGTTGGACTCGGGCACGGTACGCATCTAGTGCGATCGCTAACTGTGGCCGAGCACTGAACTGCAAACATGACGTCAATGATGCAACTGTTCCATTTAACAAGTGAGGAAAGTTGGCAAGTAAAGCTGCAAATTCCTCCCTCAACGTCAGCTGCCTCCTTAAAAATCTTCTGATACGTGCAGCACGATTAAGTGAAAATCGCCGCACTGCATACGTGATAAATCTGTTAGGCGATCTGTTAGGCATGTGAGAGGGTCGTGTGTTACTGCGCCCCGAACAACTCCAAATAAGCCACAAAGTAGCTAATGTTATAATGATGGACTCCACTGTGCTGTGCGAGAGCACGTTTCTTCAAAACAAAAAGTCACATCGTAGTGACGTAAGTGTGCTCAGGCCCGGAACGTTAAGTGCAGGCCAGAGGGGGAATGGAAAGGGGGATGACAGTCTTGCTTGGGCACGGTACAAGGCAACCGGGCCTAGTGTGAGTACGCCCTCAGAGGCCCAAACCTGCTCCAGCATGACAATGCCCTGTGCACAAAGCGAGTTCCATGAAGACATGGTTTGCCAAGGCTGGAGTGGAAGAACTCGAGTGTCCTGCACAGAGCCCTGACCTTCTCACCTGACCTCACTAATGCTTACGTGGCTGAACGAACAAATCCCCACAACCATGCTCCAAAATGTGGCTAGTGGAAAGCCTTCCCAGAAGAGTGGAGCTTATTATAACAGCAAAAAGGGGACTAACTCTGGAATGGGATGCTCAGAAAGCACAGAGTGTGATGGTCAGGTGTTTGACCATATAGTGTGTTGTCAAAATTGAATGTAAAGAGGCCCAAAGAAAGCTCAATAATGCTTTTATTCTGCCTACAGCTAATCAGCTAAATGTATGCAGAAAGGACTGACATTGTTATGTTGACATGTTTCTCTCTTCATTCTCTGGAGTTTATTTACTAAATGCATCATCACCATTCTTTTTTCCTAATATGTTGCAATCACAGTGTGTGGCATTACGAATGCATTATGAATATGACAATATGATACTTTTGTCCATATCAGAGGTATGGCCTACTGACCATATCTGGTAAATTAGTGATGTCTTGGGTTAAAGATTGGCTTTGGAACCTCTGGGATGGTCAGAGAAAACAGAAATAAAGAATGTGATTCAGAATTGCTAAGTCTGTAGCGGAAAGTGGCAGTAAGACAGCCGTACTTAATCCGCATGTGATCCTGCTTATGCAAAAAAGGACTGTATGAGGAAACCACCGGTGACTCTAGGACAGCTACAGATTCTAGCTGATCACGTGGGCAAATAGGTAAATATTGCATTCGATTACCTGCTGAATCCTGATAAAAGTTAGAAATAGCAACACTGAGAGTACTGACACCACTGACTGATTTCCCTGGGATCTGGGAGGACTGGCTCAAGGTCATATTATTTCCATTAGTAGTTCAGTACCTTTGTGTCTCTCCAATGGAAGATAGGTTCCATCGTTGTGTAAGGGCACGCAGCATTTCCTCTCTCCATACAGTAGCTTTTAAAACCTTTCATGAACTTTTCTCTCTGTAGTGATACAAAGGCTTACAGTAGATTGACTCAGTGTTTACATTTGAGCAGTAGTAATTGTGAAGCTTGGTGGAATTGCACCGCCTCCTCTTCAGCCTGTAGGGTTTGTCTGATTAGATTAAAGTAAAATGATAACCAAGACAAAGTGCTGATTGTTAGGAAACTAGGCCATCCTGATTCATTGGCTTTTAAACACAACACTAGGTCATTTTTTTTTTTTTCTCTGAGATTTATGACTTCATGACTGTGTTGGTACTGTAGCTCTGGCACTGTGCATGTGACATAATTGATACTGTCTCAATGGCTATGTTTATATGCAAATATTTTCACTATAAAAACCTCCTCACTAGTGTCTCTCTCCTCTCTCATGAAGTTAATACGACAACAAATGTAGCTTCTTTGTTACAGAGAAACCGCAAAGCCCCCCCATTCCCCCCACCACCCACCCGTCCCGTCCCGAAGCCTTTCCCATGTCGGAAAACTTACTCATTTACCCCGACTGTTACAAAACACCGATACCCGAGACTCCTTAGAAAAATAATAAATGTGTCTCACAGAAAACTTCACCATATCAACAATTACACACATTGTACACAAAAAACTACATCTTCACAAGCAGAAATACCAGGAATATAGTCAAATTTTGCTAGTACTTTCTTTTATAAGATTACAGTAAACCTAATATAAGATTATTAAGCCTATTTCTAGCCATTTTTAGTCTAATTTCAAGCTTGAAATGGTCTTGTTTTTTTTTTTTTTGCCAGATCATTTTGCTAATTTTTAGAATTTATTTCTGCAAATAAGCAGATTTATCTGCCAATAGAATAAGACAATTTAAAGCTTGAAATGAGTAAAAAAAATATAAGGAAATAGGTTTAATAATCTTCGATTTGGTTTATTGCCTTCTTATAATAGGAAATGGTAGATAAATTTGACCAATTAAAATATCTTTTAAATTTTTAAAAGATATTTTCACTTGCTAAGATGACACAACATGAGCATTAATATAAACTTGTGATTTACCTTGCAGCCAGGAACTACTGTCAGAGCTGCTGTTATGGAAAACTAATCAACACCTTCTGACCAATCAGAATGCAAAATTCAGCAACCCTGTGGTATAAGATTCACTAAACACATTGTGTTTTGTGTGGAAGTGTCTGTCAATAGATGACTAATTTTTTAAAAAAAATTTCCCCATTCAATCTAAGCGGTTAAATAATAGTTTTTTTCTTGTATTTTTCCATAGTAAGGCTGGCTTTCGGTACTCAGGAGCATGCGTTCTCCAAAAGTGAACACAAAAGACATCATTCTTTAGGTGTTTTTTTCCCCCTCTCACCTTTGGCTCCGTCTGTGAGGCATGAATATCTTGTATATCATGGGAAATGATTCGACTTGGCCTGTAAGGCTGGAGTGGTAAGCGATAGCTTTGAAAACGCTGATCATCAGAAAACTGAGACAAACTCTGACTCCTGAGATACTGGTTTTTCAGCTTGTCATCCATATCACTGGTGTGGTATTACTCCGACAGAAAAGTGTGTGAAAAGCATGACATCATCGGATGTCTGCTGGTGAACGCGAGCTAATTTGGCCACCACAACTGACAGCACATTTCTATTTTCGTCATGTGCTTTATTGAGGGAAATTACGAAGGTGTGACTTCTTGCTCTACATGATTGTGTTGAGTGTTGAGTTATCTGTGATGTGCGTGAGGTAGACTGTGTTGAATGTATCGTGTTGTGGCCAAACACCAAGAAAAATTCCTAATACATGTAAATATGTATGGCAAATAAAATGATTCTGATTCAGAAGTTTGTGGACACCTGACCATCACACCCATATGTGGCATGAATACTTTTCCATTATCTATAACACAGTCTTCTTTGTCCTGTTAGATTGGAGACAGATTGGAACAAATTTGTCAAAGGATGAACATATTAAACATTCTCTCTCTCTCTCTCTCTCTCTCTCTCTCATTCCTGTAGGTTGTACGTATCTCCGAAGAAGCAGGTACAGACGGAGCAGGGCCCGGAGTCTCCTCTGAAATGGTGCCGGAAGGTGCTTGATCACCCGAGTCCTGAGACCGAGGTGGCTTGCAGGACGCTTCTGAGCCGTCTGGATCAAAGTACGCATTATGCACCCGAGGATGTGTACACAGTCACTCTATCTTGTACATTACTGTGTGCTGTGTCTAAAAGTAAATATGTATGAAGAGATTTGGAACAGGATCTAAAATCGAACAGGGGCTTCTTGTTTCATATTTACAAAGAACCAAATGAATTTTAGTTTCTCACAGGTCAATGAGTAGCACATAATATCAGCAATCTAAATATGATTTTGAAAATGAATATAAGAAACCGAGCTTAGAATTAAAGTTTCACTGCAAAATCATTTATAATTTTGTTCAACTTATGCGAAAAATGTAAAGTTTCCCAGGAACAGATCATAAGGGATAACCATTCTGCACTGTCCGCAGAGTTATTTACTGCTACAGCATGTGGCTACGTGGGCGTGTGTGTGTGTGTGTGTGTGTGTGTGTGTGTGTGTGTGTGTGTGTGTGTGTGTGTGTTTACACTGTCCCAGACACACTTAAGCTCTACAGCTGAGCACGTCCTAATGTTATTGTGTCAGTGCATCCAGACACGTTGTATGTCTGTTGTACCATGCCTACTTTCTTCACACTAACATTACTGACACCTTGAAGAAAGGATTAGTTTACATCTCTGTGAAGTTAAAACATTGTGGATTTTTTTAAGACATGGCAGGAAGGAAGCAGTGACAGGCGCTAACTCAAGATAACTATAGCTTCTCTTTAGCTTGGGAAACACTTTGTATTTTCTATAATATGTTTCCTGAATTGAAATTGGTGCATCTGGTTTTCAATTGCTGTAAACTTACAAATGATAAATTATTGTGATTAAAAAAAAAAAGATGCCTATCTTTATGCCAGCCCTTGTTCATAGCCTGATGGCTATCCAGTCGTACATCTTTATATCTTTAGGCAGACTGACCTAACTAAAGCAGTTGGCATGAATCATGAATCATGAATCATCTGACTAGTCAGAATCTCGAATTCAACAGTGGTGTGGAATAAAACATTACTGATGATGATGACGCCAAAAAAGTTGTTTCTAGGTACATCATGCCACTTACACAAATACAATTTTATTACCATGTGGTGTAATCATTAAAGAACAAATCAGGAGCAAATCAATGAAATTAACTGAAAGTGAATAATGTGCTATACCAAAATGGTGATATTAAATTATGTATTAGAAATTTTTACTGCGCAATTCCTTAATTCAACTCTATTTTTAATCCATTTGTATATTCAACAAAATACACTGGAATAGTTTACATTTGGACCATACCGATGGCTGTTTTTCAAAATTCCAAATGAAAATAATCATCATATCCCTAGATGTCCTGTTCACTTTTGTTTAATTAATACACAGAATTGTGCAGAAGCCGTTAGTGTATTATGGTTAAATACACTCACCATCCACTTTATTAGGAACACCTGTACACCTGCATATTCATGCAGTTCTCTAATCCGCCGGTCATGTGGCAGCACTGCAATGCATAAAATCACCCAGATACAGGTCAAGAGCTTCAGGTAATGTACACATCAAACATCAGAATGAAGAAAAGTGTGATCTCTGTGACTTTGATTGTGGCGTGAATGTTGGTGCCAGATGGGCTGGTTTATTTCAGAAACTGCTGATCTCTTGGGAATTTCACACACAACAGTCCCTGGAGTTTACACAGAATGGTGTGAAAAAACAAAAAACATCCTGTGAGTGGAGGGTCTGCAGCCTGAAACACCTTGTTGATGAGAGAGAGAATCAGAGGAGAATGATCAGACTGGTTTGAGCTGACAGGAAGTCCATAGTAAATCCAATAATTACTCTTTACAATCGTGGTGAGCAGAAAAGCATCTCAGCATGCACAGCACATTAAAACTTGAGGTGGATGAGCTACAACAGCACAAGACCACATCAGGTTCCACTCCTCTCAGCCAAGAGCAAGAATCTGAGGCTATCATTGGCACAGACTCAACAAAGCTAGACAGTTGAAGATTAGACCAAAAAAAAAAAAAAAAATCACTTGGTCTTTTTCCAGTCTTCAGCTGTCCACGTTGGGTGAGTCTGTGCCCTCATCAACAAGAGTGTTTCAGGGTGCAGAACCTCCACACACAGGATGTTTTTTTTTTTTTTTTTTTTTTTGGCTCCATTCTGTGTAAACTCTAGAGACTGTTGTGTGTGAAAATCCCAGGAGATCAGCAGTTTCTGAAATACTCAACCAGCCCATCTGGCACTAACATCGATGCCACGGTTAAAGTCACAGAGATCACAGTTTTTCCTCATTCTGATGTTTTATGTGAACATTATCTGAAGCTCTTGACCTGTACCTGTATGATTTTATGCATTGTGCTGCTGCCACATGATTGGTTGATTGGTTGGATAACTGCATAAATGAGCAGGTGTACATGTGCCCCTCTTAAAAGTGACCAGTGTGTGTATAATGAACAGTGGTGCTTGAAGGCCATGTAATGCTAATTCAGTTGCAAGATTTTACCCCACTTCTCTTTTTGTTTGTCCCACAGGCTCAAGATGGAGGAACATGTACAGCAGCCCATCGCAAACCTCCGCGGGCTCATCAGCCGAGGCTGGCTCCTCTCATTCTCCTGGGTACCACAAATCAACTAACAAAAACCTACTAACCTGTGGCAGCTCAGGTACGGCATGACGTTAACACAACGCTGCTCCTGCTTTTGTAAAACCTTGCATTTTAAACACTGTTTCTCTCACTATAAAAACACACATAACTTTAAGGGTGTCAGATATAGCTACCAAGGTTTTTTCCGCCGATTTGTATGTATTTATGACATGTCATGCATGAGCTGTGTGGCAAATGTTTGCCTGCCAACACTTCAGTCAGTGAGTTGAGTGCAGATTAATTGCCTTTGCATGGATCTCTTATTAGCGGATTAGTGTATTAGCATTTGAAGGGTAGAACTTTCAAATGATAAGGATGTCAAGTGATTAGGGTGTAATATGTGTTATCTACTTTTTAGTTTCATGCTGAAGAAATGATATTTGGTGTTTAAAATATTAAAAAGGAGTTATTTTACTTAACACCTTAGTTTCAAACAGACATCAGAAATGTTAGGAACTTAAAATATTCTATATGCTAATGCATCATTTTTTAAAAATTGTATAAAAATGATTTATACATCGGGGTTTATACATTTGGACTATCAACCTGTTTGGTGAAGGGGAAAAAAAAACTTGCATTCAATTAAATATAATGGACTCAATTATTTTAACCAAAAAGAACAAACAACTCTGTTGTGATATCATTAAATACTGAACATCATGAGTTTTTTTTTTTTTCATACAAAGTACATTAAATACCATGTTCTGTTATTGTTTGCTATTTGCTTCAGCAAGTCACACTTCCAGTAGCGACAGTGCAGTTGTCTCAATGCACATGAAGGCCATTTATATATCCCTGAGAAAGGCAACTTCCACATAAAGACTCGACCCCATCTGAGTATTCGACACCCTGTGTCTCACTTGCTCGCTTGAGTGAAATGGAAACTCTGCAGTAAACAGCACACTTTGATAATATATTGTGTCTGACCCAGCCACTTTACACAAGTTTGAGATGTCAGCCATGTTCATTCCCGATTCACTGATTGGCAACTGGTTATGAAGTTCCGCCCCTTTGAAAGGTCTACCAATCAGCATAAGGAGAAGCCAGGCGTCCAGGCCAAACAAAGAGCACACTGTCCAATAAACAGTGAGAATTTTTTTTGTGTGTGTGTGTGTGTGTGTGTGTGTGTGTGTGTGTGTGTGCAGAACTCAAAACGTCGTGTTAAAAGCCTGTTGTCCAATGAGCGTTAATCTTTCATCCCACTGATTCAGTGAGATATTTGATCATTTGATTTGGTAAAATATTGAATTCCACTAAGATTGATGAATCATATAAACAAACTGGTAAACAACTCGTTGCTGCATTTTAATGATATTTTAGGGGAAGCCGGGGTTCCTATGTAGTCTTAATGCAATCATCTATGCTCAGACTCTGCTATGGGAATCACTGATTTCTGCTTTAAAAGCTTTAAAACCGTTAATATTGTTTTCTGTCATTTAGTAAAATCAGTTGATGACTGGCCTTTGGAAAATCATTGGCCATCATTGCATAACTTGAGACATATGTTTAAATTTATAACAGTTAACGAGGTAAGTGAGGACTAAGCGTAGTGCTGTGATTTCTGCAAATGTTCTCCAGGGTTGACTGATCCTCATCTTGGTTTGTTTGATGTTATTCTCTATCTTTTGTTACGGTGTTGTGATCAGGGTGTATGCACTTAGACCAGACATGTCGCATCAAGACCACTCCAGACATGTCTCAACTGCATTTCTGCACGCTTTACTGGCAAGAAAAAGAGCAATGGTGTACATTGATTTTAATCTCTTTTGGCATGTCTGGATTCCAATTGTCAGTTATGAGTTGGTGAATTTATGTTTCTTAAAAAAGAGATAGTAATATTAACTGTTTGTTGTTGTTCCTCTTGCGGCTGCTCCCGTTAGGGGTCACCACAGCACGTCATTGGTCCGCGTATTTGATTTGGCACAGTTTGTACGCCGGATACTCTTTCAGATGCAACCCTCCCCAATTTTTATCCGGGCTCCACTGAGAGCGCACTGTTGCACGCAACCCCAGTGGCTGGGGTCGGTTCCCTGGCCGGGAATCAAACCCGGGCGGCAGTGGTGAGAGCGCTGTGGCCTGACCACTAGTCATCCAGGGACCCTAGAAATACTAACTGTTTAATGTTTAATAATTAATGGAATAAGGCTAGTTTAAGAGCTGCTAGAATTCCCTGCAGACAATGACGATCCATACCAAGCTGATCAACCTCTTCTTGTTTACCGCCTTAGTTTCCTGTATAAATATCCCTCAGTTTGTAACTCACATTGCTACAGTTATTATATAACAGGATACAAGAACAAGATGAAGAAATCTGCATCATACTCTACCACAGTAGATGCACAGCTACTTAATTTTTTTTCCCCAAACTGTCATGAAGAGAGCGCGACTACAACAGCACCCAGAAACCAAAAGCTGAGGAACTCGCAGTATAAACACATCTTATTTGCTCTCAAGCCTTCATTACTAAGCCTATTTTGTCCATAGCTGTCTGCCATCTGTAATTACAAAGCCTCTTCTTTCTCCATGTTGGTGTAACGTGAGTATCGTAGTGTATCATAGTACAAACATTTTTTTTTCAAATCACTTTGTCGTGTTTGTGATTTCAAAGCGCTTCACTGGTGCGTGCAAGTTCAAGTTCGACGCACTTGAAACTGAAATGTTTGTTTGAATGGAATTGAATGATGTCTTGACACGACGCATGACGGAGAGTAATTACAGGCCTTCTTTTTCTGCATCTTTTGTGATTGTAGGTTACAAGAGCATGCACTCGGCGCTGAGCTCCCAGTCCTCCATCGACAGCGAGCTGAGCACGTCAGACGATTCCATCTCAATGGGCTACAAGCTGCAGGACCTGACAGACGTGCAGATCATGGCTCGGCTACAAGAAGAGAGTGAGTGTATTTGTACTTAATTTGTTCTCGTCTTTTAGGAAAGATATTGCTGACCCTTTCTGTAAAGCGCTTATTCCGACAGCTTAGAAACCTAAACCTATAAAAGGCTTCAAAGTAAATAATTACTCAATGATTTATTAACATGTTATAGTGTGTGTGCATTTTATATTTGCATTACACTGAAAGGGATGGGGAAGTTTATTATTCATTTTCTCTCAAGACTCTGTTTTGGTGCACAAAACATCAAAATCATTTCAATCCACACTGAGTTTATGAGAAATATAAAAACTCCATCTTCATCCATTTTGGTGTAGCGGCCCTGGAAATATTAGGCAGTTTTAATGCCATTAATCTGACCACTGATTGGCATTTTGGCAACAGATCCAAAATGTAGCTCTCTACTTGTTTTCTACCTCCTCAAGTTCTCCCGCACCACCCCTCCGCATCCTCCACTGGCTTCATGTAGCTGCCTGCAGCAGGCATCTTCACCAAGCACTTCAGTTAGCACTTTGTTTATCAGTTATTTAAAAAAAAAAAAAAAAACATCCTTGACTTGTTTTTTTTTTATTTTCTTACTGTACTAACCTCTCCAACAGGGATTTTAGACTGATTGCACTCTTGGTCCCTTACTTGATGAATTAGCATGGGGATGATTTTGATCGAGACTAAAAAAAAAACTTCAACACGTGGACCTGTAAATATAATTAGTACTCGTGACACTTAAGTTGTGCGTTTGTAAAAATAACATCGCGTCTCATTGTAAAACAATAGGCATAATTGTGCACCAATTACAAGCACACAGCAAGTTACTCAAATTACTTTCACAGGTTTATGTTTTGGATTTTACAAGTATGTTTTTTTATTTCACAAATATGATTTTTTTTTTTTTTTTTTTAACAAATTCATAGATTAATGATTAATAGCATAAACTAGGCTATACTTAGTGTCATGTTTTTAAACATTTCATTTCATTTATTTTTAGTAAATGAATATTTAATACATTTAATTTCATATTTAAAACGTGGCTTAGTGGATAGCACGTTTGCCTCGCACCACCGGGGCTGGGGGTTCGATACCCTCCTCCTCCCTGTGTACGTGGGTTTCCTCAGGGTACTTCGGTTTCCTCCCACAGTCCAAAGACATACGTTGTAGGCTGATTTGCATCTCTAAATTGTCTGTAGTGTGTGAATGGATGTGTGGACGTGTGTGCGATTATGCCTTGCGATGGGTTGGCACTCTGTCCAGGGTGTCCCCCACCTATATCCCCCTGCGATAGGCTTCAGGCTCCCCGTGACCCTGTGTAGGATAAGCGGTACAGAGCATCGATGGATGGATTTAATATGTTCTGTACTGCTATTTTATTCTTCTATTTTATTCATTATATTCTGCTTTTATGATATTCTGTTTTATTATGTATGACAGTGGCACTAAGGAAAAACATTTCAATACATCACATGTATGTGACGTGACAGATAAAGAACCTTGAACCTTTGAATCTTGAACCTTATTCTGTTGAACTATTTAAACATCCCCATGGTGTAAGTGGTTAATTTCCGTACCTTCATGCAGCTTTGCGGACATGAAAATTCAAATGGCAGTGTTCTTTAAAATGCTGTGGGTGCGAGTGTGTAACTGGGATTAATTTACATGCCCATATATTCAGCTCTGTGGCCAGGTTGTGCCTCCAGATGGCCTCCGGATTTTATGCCCACCTGTAGCGTGTTTTGGTTAATATCCACAGTTTTGTATTTGTAGGTCTGAGGCAAGACTATGCTTCGAGCTCGGCCTCGGCATCCCGGCGGAGCTCTGCGGCTTCACTGCACTCATTGAAGCGAGGCACCTACAGTGATCAGGAGCTGGACTCCTACAGCTTAGAGGATGAAGAGGCAGACAGCATGCCTTACACACACGTCCACCGCCGTCACTCGCCTTCTCCTGGCACCTCACCTCGCTGTCCATCACCTGCAGGTGGCACACGTGTGCCCAGGCGCTCCCTTCAGGGCACGGCGCCAGAGCTCCTCAAGTTTACTCGGAGTGAGGGTAGGATGCGACACAACATTCATTTACAATCACCTGCTGTATATTTAAGCCTGGCAGATATTTGCATAATGCTTAAAGTGCCTGGGGCTTGATGTTACAAGGCATTAACATGAATACTTTGTGTGAAAACGTGCATGAACGAGAGGGGCTTCCGTAAATGGATTCTTTTCTAGAACTTTAATACTGTATATCGTCAGATGTTCCTGTTTCTACAGCATGTGCCTTGTGTTGACTTAATGGCACACTGCAGCGTTTTTCAATCTAATCCCCTGCTACAACATCTGTAGAGTATATTTACAATACAATTATCATGGATAACACTGTCATCACATTTCCATGTACATAGAAAAGAAGAGATTAGGAGAGAGAGGGCAGGAATATTCCACATCCATTAGTCTATTTACTTTACTTTATTTATGTCTGAATTAGAGCTAAATTTGTGTGGTTTGTTTGCTATTTGGTTTGGTTTGTTTTACACTGCACAGTAGGGGTGTGTGATAGTGGTGTACCATTTTAAAAAAAAAAAAAAAAAAAAACCATTCTTATTCTTTTATATTTAAAAAAATGATTTATTTATTAAAAAATTAACACTGAGAAAGAAATTTGGAGAAAAAAAAAACTAACATTTTAAAATATTAAAGATTAAGTATAAAACTAATATCACACCAGCTGCTTAGTTAGTTTGTAATTATTAAAAAAATATCACGATATCCATAATAATTAAATGAACCCAAAATCAAAAACACAGGGTGTATAAGGTGGAAATCATAATCGTAAAATTCTTTCATTCATCGTCAGGAATACGCTGATGGAAAAAGCTGAACAAAGCTGAGCCAAGTGAGCGTAGAGATCTCAGAAATCACCTGAACACAGAGAACACGGAGACTGCGCTCAAGAAGTGACCAGATAATTACATAAATAACTAGTTTAAAACATTTTGTATACCACGTCCAACATTTATTTTTTTTCCAGCAGTTATCAGTCTGAATATCCAGAACACATGGCATTTCTGCATCGTCCTGCAGCTCAGTTTAGCAGCCAGCAATGACCAAAAATGCAAAAAAATAAATAAATAAAATAAATAAATACACAGCGTAGTTCATTTCCTGAAGCTGAGTATGATTTCTTTGTTCTCTGCCTAAACAAAAACGCCCCGAGAGGGAAAACGCAGCAGGGTTCGATTCAGATGGACTAAACGCTGCATATGTGAGGGCACCCTAAGAAAATTCTGAATGCACACTAGCTCTTTTACAATGCAGTGATCTATCAGTGGCATCATGGGACAAAATTACAGACATCACTCCATCCTGCACTGTCATGAAAGGAAAGGTGACCGCATGTAGCCATTTTCCTTTTACAGCAAATCTGAGAGGTGACAGCTGGTGTGTGTGTGTGTGTGTGTGTGTGTGTGTGTGTGTGTGTGTGTGTGTGGGTTTCAGAGGAGTTAAGACACAGCATGCCTAACTTGGCCCCACGCACCAGCCTGCGCTCGCTGGAGGCAGTGAGAAACAGCCGCAGCATGGAGGCTAATCTGCACAGTTCAGGCAGCCGCATGTCCCGCCTGCCCCAGTCCCCCACAGGTCGGTACCCAGCATCCCCTGCTGCCTCACCCTCATCCACAAACCCTATTGTAGGACCCGGTGGATGATCGTCATCCCTCCACTTCACTCCTTCAAACACACCCTCAATCAGATCGAGGCAATCATGTTTCTTTTTTTTTTAATCTATTTATTTAAAGTGTTTGTGACGGGTTTCGTTCATTCACATCATTTTGAATTTTCACAAGTCAGTGACCTCGAGTTGTTCGTACTGTACTCCGGAAAATATATTGGTCCTTATTCCTCAAACTTGTGTATGATCATGGCAGATGAGTGTACGCAGAGCACATCAGTGTAGATACAAATTTCAGTTGCGTAGTGTAGGTAGATCCAAAGGAGGGGGTGAGGGGGAGTGTTCAGATGGAGTATGCCAAAATATGATGAGTAAACCTGAAGATACTAATAATACTGTACAGTTCAGTTGAGAATTATTGCCCTTTACCTTTCTCTTCTTTTTAAAAAAATGACTGCTGTCAACTTTATATTAAAGTTTTCTTCATTCATGAAATTCTGCAAAACCCTGGCTTCATAATTATCAGCATTCCTACAGTTAATATTTGGTAAATCCTCCCATGGAGGGAATAACAGCCCTGAGCCTCTTTCTGTAATGTCTAAGGACTGGCTTACATTTCTTCGTCGACGTATTTGTGAACATGTGAAACAGGATTTTTGGATAATGCTGCATTCGACGTACCTCGGAAGTGGAAATTCGGAGCTCGGAATGACGTCATTTTCGACCTTGACTTCGACATTCAAGCAACAAAGCTGGGGGAAAAAACATGGACGCCTCCAAGTTTGTCTTTTTTTTTTTTTTTTTTTTTTTTTTTTTTAGCAACAAGCTGGCCAGCTAACTCTGATATGTGATGTATATATTGTCTTCTTCAAAACAGCGCTATGTATAGTCAGCGTTATAGATTTATAAAGTGAAGACGTTTGTATATTGATTGATGTAAAGCTAATACTTGTATATACAGCGTAGCTCATTTAAAGGTAAAAAAAACGCTAGTTCGTTATACTGCTAATGCTGTGTGCAGCCATGTTGATATGACATCACTTGCTGAAGTTGGAGGAACTCGGATTTGAGGAGACCATCCTGAGTTCCTGAGTAGGAATTCCGAGTTGAGGGGATATTTTCTTTGGTTTTTCCTGGTCGGAGGTTGGGAATTACGATTTGCGTCTTTTAGTCGAATGCAGCATAAGTCCATCATCAGCAATGTTTATATATATATACATTTTCGTTATGTGTAAGCATAACAATAACCATGAACTCCCTGATTCCGCTGCACATTACCACTTTCTGGATTCCTTATGCTCATTATAGTGCTATAGTCATATCGGATGCCAGATTTGCAGTCAGTTGAAAGAATTATATTGGAAACCCTTAACGAAAGCCATGGAAGAGGGTCACAGTGTCTCGTTTCTGAGTACGCAACCGGACACGCCTTCCTGCCTATCAGCATTCATTTGAAAGATAAGCATAGCTGTAGACACACATGAGACACACTGCACGTCAGCCCGTCACAGTGTAAGCCCTTCACACCAAGCTTACCCATAAACCCCCTCTCTATCGCAATGCAAATATGCTTCAGGACAGAAGTATAAACCAGCCTTAACAGAGAAGACAGCTGTAGAAGGCTCTTAGACCACTCCTCCACTCTTTTATATTCTGTACTCTTAAATTCAAACCACAGGTTTTCACTTCATCACAAAACATTATTGTTATTATTATTACTATTATTATTATTATTTATACCTTCGACCATTTCTGTGATATGACTGTGGTCATTATCTCATTGAAATACCTTTCTACAGCAAAGTTTGAACCTCCTGGCAGAGGCAACCAGGTTTTGGGCTAAAATATTGTGATACTTAACTGAATTCATGATGCCATCATCCTTGGCGGGCTGCCAGCCACGAACACCCCAAAGCGTATTTTACATTGGCTATCAGCTGCGTTTCTTTGTGTGTAGCATGTTTACACCAGTCTTGTTGATGGTGTTCATGGCTGAAAATTTGGACTCATTTGATGCACAATTCAGGTGCTGCCTTTCTGGGTTGCTTTTCTTTTTGTGAAACACTTCCAAACAACTTATTCTAATGGAGGAAGTGTCTGTCTCTTGCTCTGTGTGTTTCTCTGTGTGATCTATCTATCTATCTATCTATCTTTCTAAACTAATTTGTGTAATCCACTAATCTGCAATTCTGAAATTCTCACCTATCTCAGCATGGGGACTCATGTATCCACTTCCTGGCAAGCTTTCAGCTGTCGAAGACTTTGTTATGGCCCTAATTATTAATTATATTTTACCTGCTTGTGTATTTAATATAAATGACATGACTTGTGCATGTTAATGGCCATCTCTCTCTCTCTCTCTGTATCTCTCTCGTATTGAAAACGCTTTGGTTTTCCCCTGGTTATGGGTGACAAGTGGATTTTACACTTCCAGAATGATATTTGGATGATGTGTTTGCATTTATTTCAACTATTTTTATAGAAGTGTCGATATATTTTGAGAAAGCATTGGGAAAATGTTTGACCTTTTAAGACATTTAAAAAGGTTATTTATGATGAAAAGGAAAAACCCCAGTGTATGTAATATTTTAGACAGTCTTTTTTTTTTTTTTTTTTTTTTTTTTTTTTTTAACCATGATATTGGGAAAATTGTGCAAATTTACTGGTAAGGTGTCTCCCTCTACTGGTGAAACTGAATTTACTGATTGTAATGATTCAGTGGCGTGTCCAGTGTTTTGTATGTAGAGCAACTTTGAAAGGCCAAAGAGAATATTTAAATGATTTGAATTAGGTGCTATACGTGCTGACTGTCGCTTGCTCCTGTAGGTGTGTCCAACACCCGAGTAAGAGGGAGTGGCCAGTCACCGCTCTTGTTGCGGGCTCCTGTGAAAGCTCTCAGCCCTGTAGGCAGCATGGCTGCAGTGCGACAGTCTGCAAGAACTACTGCTGGAGCTCAGGGGCACACTCCAGGAGCGCGGAGGGTGCAGTCACCGGGGCCTGCCAATGGAGCAGCTTACTCTGCAGGCAGGACTGCTACCACAGGGCCAAAGCAAGCAGTGGGCAGAAGCATGACACCTACTGCTCCAGCTAACTCAAAAAGCAGGCTTGCCCAGACCCCTAGAAGGTAATGCTTAACTCTCGTATTCTGTGCACTATTCGGCAGAGGATGTACGCAGGCCATGATTTTTTTTTTTTAATTCCAAAGCAAAGAAATTCAAAAATTTTAAGTACATATTACAAATATATAGCAATATAAAGTATATTAGGTTATATCACACTACTTGACATTTCTATGATACATGATATCTATAACAATATATAGGTTTGCTCCCAAACTGCCAGAAAAAAAAACATCAAGAAAAAATGTGTACAGAAATAAATAATTTAACACTTACAGGGAGAAAGATAACTGTTAATTAGATTAACTTCAGCTGCTTCCAGTCAGGGTTTGTAATTGTTATTAAAAAAAAACAAAAAAAAAAAAACATTGAAAACATAGAAAAATTTTATCAAATTAATTTGCGATCTCAGAAAAAAACATAAGCACAATTTATTACAATATGAATATTATATCGTCATATTGTCCACATTCAAAACCCCCATACAGTACTGTGCAAAAGTCTTAGGCACCCTATTTGTTTTTTTTAGTACAAACTTTGTTATAGATTTTTATTTTATGATTTCTACATTATTGATTCAGTACAAAAACATTTTCGATTTCCAAACATTAGTTTTCCAGCACAAAATTAAATGTTACAGAAAAATGTTTGTATGTCAGTAAAGAAAGCAGCATATTACATAAGAGACACTTTTCAGACAAAAAACATAATGAAGGCTGCTGGGTTTTGCTGCAAAAATAAGAAGCAAGTGTGACAGTCAAAGTCTCCAGAAGAACTGTGGCTGCTTCTGCAAGATGCTCAGTAACACTTACAGCTCATTTCCTTATAAAACTGCACACACTGTACCTGAGACTACTTTTTCGTCACACCAAATATTGACTTTGTTTCATTTATTCCTGTTTATTGCTCTTTATAGTATTTTTTAATGTAGAAACATTTAATTTCATTATTTTTGAAGGCGTCTTTGCTCTACAGCATTTCTTTGCATGTGCCTAAGACTTTTGCACAGTACTGTATGTTGTATGTGGGGTTCCAAATGTAGGTGTGTGTACAGGTGGTAATGCAAATTAGAGATGTTGGTAATGTGACAAGGACAAAAGTCCTCATTTAGTTTCAGACATACAAATACTAATAACAGTGTAGATATAATTTCCCCTTATGACTGAAATGACTAAACATAATCTCGCATAATGCAGCTTTGAAGTAAGCAATCAATCCTCCAGCCTTTTTTTTTCTGACTCAACATCTACACTTGATTTGTCAAATCACTTTCCTGTTCTTATTGCATCTTCTTACAGCAGGTCTCTGGGAATGACAAAAACCTGTGGTCCGATATCAGACGATTCCTGGAAGGATGGCTGTTACTAAAGCTTTTGTCATTCTCCTTTACACACTCCTAGAAAACGTCCGTAAAACACCTCTGCCTTTAAAAACATCACAGGGACGCTGGACACACCAAGGCCAGAAGCAGAAAGGCACAAAAACACACCAACCCTGGAAAGTTTTACTCCAGCATGAATCCTCTTACCCCCACTGCCACACTAGCCAGACAAACGCTAATGGAAAACCTTTGACACGACATGATTTATTTCATCAGACTTTAAAATAGGCTGTTTTTTTTTTTTTTTTTTAAATGCCAAGCTGCTTTATTTTTATGATAACTGGAGACGATGCTGGAAAAAAAAGTGTTGTAGTGTATAAAATACCTAGAACATATGTATATGTTGTTTTAACAATTAAATTTTGAAATTAAGTGCTTAGATCTTTATTCAGAACAATTGGATGCTCTCTCTTTGTTCTTCCAAAAATGAAGGAAAATATGTATGAGCTGTTTCAGTGGAATTTTATGACATACCTTTTCAAGGCACAAAAATACAAAGTCTATGCAGTCTTCCATCTTCTCAAAAAGTTAAGAAAGCTATAATAAAATTCAAAGTCACTGGGTTCTGCTTCAACACTGTCTCCAAAATTCTGTCTTCTCTTGCACTATTCTGACACAGAGTCTCTTAAAATGTTCTGAAATTTCTCCAAATCAAGTTGTTGGAAGCCAAAAAACGAGTGTTACGAGTGATAGTATGGGGCTGGTTACGTAGTACATAATAAGTGTAGTCACTGTTTAACTATAATTGCAAAAATAAATCTGACCCACTCCAATGTTCTTATTTAAATAAATACTAATACTTAGAATTACAAATAAAATATGAGATGCAACATGCAATTTCATTTCAAGAATTCGATGTTGGTTCCGGTTTGATGCCAAATTCCAAAATCAAAATTATATAAAAATTATAGGATTTTTTTTTTTAATATAATTATATTAACATTTTAAAAGAAAATTCAAAATTCATCCTGGTTCTTCAGCATACATATGTTTACTGATTTCTCCAGTGAATGATTCAACACTGAATGATACCGCCACCATTATCTCTATATGGAACAAATTCTCTCTGCAAGTTATTTATCTCCATTCCACCATTTATTCAAATATCAAACTGCAAATTTCTAAACTTAATCCCAGCAGTAGTAGTTTTTCCCACAAAATTGCGTTACTGGTAGAAGGTAGGTTGCAGATGGACGGTTGGGTGTTTTGCATACATTAGATTAAATACTGTGATAGTGAGGTTATCTCCTCTCCTGTGTGTGCTTCTTGATCCTGTTCCCAACAACACTCTCTCTGTTACTGTACTATACCACATCTATTCTGTATTTACAACTAGATATGTATGCAATAAGAGAATCTTAGGTCTGTAGTGGAATGAAACTGCATGTTGTAATACAGTGTGTGGCATTAATTGTTAGTATTTTACAATATTTTCTAGTGTTGGCCATCATGTTGGACTGTAAAAGTGGTTTATTGTCTGCAAAGGGCTCATTCTCAGTTTAGGTAAGGGGAATGGGTTAATCACTCAGACCTGATGAATTTATCAGTAGCTCACATGTAGGCCCCACAGGCCAATATACATTTTACACAGCAATCTGTAAGAACAGTGGGTATCTTTTAAGCATCTTGACATGTGTTTTTATTTAATCAGGCATCTACTGGCTGTTATTAATAAATAATTCACTTAAGCATTTCCAAATTCATGTAAAAGGACCCCTAGAGAACTGCCTCAAAGGCCTCATTACAAATCGCACACTTCCGTTGTAAAAACAAGACCAACAGTAAGGCAAGGCATATGAGTGTAGTATTAGTTATTATAGTTCATTGTTTACTGCGCTACTGTGCTGTTTTGTATCTAACAGAAGCTTTAATCGAGTTAATAACATAATAGCTTCGGCTATGTTTCTCTATGGGGTGACGTAAATGGCCCGGGCTCGCGGGTGAGCGAGGCCTCGCGCGCATTGTCTGCCCCCTCCCGCCCCTGTTGGCGGCGCGCAGCCTGATTGGCCCGGGCCTGCGAAAGCTTGCTCGGGGATTCTGGATGTACAGGCCGCAGATGCGCTACGGCTGGAAAATAAAACCAAAACCGGATTATGATGTATTCGGTACAATAAGAAGGGCGTTGGCGCACCAAAGACGAATCAACGGACCAGGTAAAAGCGTCTCTATTAACACCGGATGTTATCAAATTTTGAGCCGCGGCCTGTTTGGGCCTCGTCGGGCAGCATAACAAACAAAAGCTCGGGGAAGGGCCTAGCTTAGCCAGCTAGCTACCTGCGCTAACGGGTCGAGGATTGGAATGAGTAAGATATTCGTCGCATATACAACTTCCGGGACTCCGGGACGAGTACACAGAGTGCCGGTTTTATAAACTAAATGCGTGCTATAACGCGTCTGTGCAAGTGTCTTGTTTTTTTCCCCCCGTCTTGCTGGGTAATGCTAACTAGCACGAACTAAAATGGCGGAATACAAGATGGCGGACGCGCCTGCGGCAGATCTACAACTAGCGCTATGCAGAGAAACTGCTAACATAAACCGGTAGTTAGCCGGGTGTAGTCGCTTTCAATACGTTAAAATCGAAGTCCTATATTGGCGTTGGATTTTCTGCTGGCTAGTAATATAGTCGCGGAAAAAAACAACAACAATATGTTAAGATTTCAAGCTTTGACGTAACGGGCGAAGCAGCGCACGTAATAGCAAGATAGCGCGCAATGGCCATGATTTCAGCTGCTGCAAAGGGCTATGGGTAGACACGGGCAGAGGAGGGAACGCGCGTGGGGAGGGGGGTGGGTGATGGGGGGGGGGGAATAAAAATAAACATTAAATCTGCTAGATATACAATGCCAATAAATAGAACAAGTCAGCCATGGACGTTGCAGATATTGTGCTGTTTGAACGGTATGTTGACGCTCTCGCGCTTGTTTGGGGGCGCTGGGAAAGACTTCCTGTGTTTATTATAGGCGGTGCCATTACGTAATTTTGGAAATTCCCTCCACAACGTTCAAACAACTTTGGGGATATCTGTGTCGCGGAAAGTGCCCTGCAAAATGAGTCTTTCATATGATCTTCTGCGACATTATACACGAAAACCTCAGTTGATTTTAGACAAACCAATGAAGGGTTACCAGCTTTTCCACGCTCTAAAGTCTGAACTTTGTAAAGTGGCAGGGTGTTGCAGTGCAACATTAATTGAGTGTGCACAACAATTTTGTGAGTATTTAGAATTCATGTTGCTGTCATTGGTGCCTTATTAACGACCCGTTATTTATTTCCAGGTCTTTTCCTCCCAGATGACTGACACACACTCTCTCTCTCTCTCACACACACACACACACACACACAGTGTTGCTTAATAGTTGGCACGTTTATGTGTATTAAATATACAGTCAGCAAATGTGAAGGTATGTCTAAATTTCTTTTTATGAGGGATAATAACATTTGCATCTAAGATACCTGTCTCAGTTCCAGCCCGTCGTGACTATCACATTTCCTCTGTTTTTCTCTTTTATGTTTATTTCCACTTTGGTTAATTTTAGCATTGTAAAAAAAAAAAAAAAAAAAAAAAATCCAAGAAAATGGATCAAGGAGGAGGGGTCTTAGAGCTTCACTCCCAGGATTTGAAAATGCCCCACACAATGATAATGCAGGACTTTGGTAAGCTGTCTGTAATCTCTATAAAATACTGTCTTTACTATGGGACCTATCAGTCTGTCTATCTATTCACCTGTCGATCCATCCAGAATATGTATAGAATATACAGGATTTTATGTACATACACACACACACACACACACACACACACATATATATATATATATATATATATATATATATATATATATATATATATATATATATATATATATATATATATATATATATATATAATGTGTGCATGTGTGTGTGCTTGCCATGAAATAGCCTTGTTGCTGACATGGCCTTAAAAAGCTATATATATATATATGTATATGTAATATACACACACACACACACACACACATATATATATATATATATATATATAATTTTCTGCTCTTCCTTATGTCATTTGGGATTCAACCTGACTACTGTGTATAATGTATATGTGCCATTATGTTTGGACTCTACATTCTCAGGCATGGGGGGCATGGCCCACATAGACGGTGAACACATTGTGGTATCGGTACCCGAAGCTGTGCTGATATCAGATGTGAATACTGATGAGGGCATCCTGCTGGAGCATGGCCTGGAGGCTGAAGTGGTGGAAGGGCCTGGTATTGGCCGAGAGGATGTCATCATGTCTGAGTCCATCCTGGGAGCAGAGGTGGCCATCGAGGAGGCTCTGGACGCCGACCACCATGTCCTGGCTGCCGAACTTATCGAAGAAACAGTGCCTGAACAGGTGTTTGTGACCGATCTAATGTCCACACATGAGGACAGTCCACTGGACCCTGAGCTGGTGTCAGAGGAGGTGATGGTCGCGGACACGGAGGCCATAGTTCAGGCACACGAGACCACGCCACCCTGTGCGACCCTTAAGACTGATGACGACGACGATGGCAAGAGCACCTCGGAAGACTACCTCATGATCTCATGTTAGTCAATAGTGATTTAATAGGTGAAGTGTTATGCTTGTAGTGTTTTATGGCATTCGGATAAAAATACAAAGGTGTAAGCAGATACTGTCACTTTTTTTTTTTTTTCCTTTTTGTTTAGATCTAACACTTGATTACAGTTGCAGATGTTCAGTGTTTTTTTTTTTTTTTTGTCTTTTTTCTTCACATTGCAGTGGATGATGTGGGGGAGAAGTTGGATATTGGTGACACACCATTAAAAATCAGCACAGGGGTGGGCCAGGATGATGAATCCAAGGAGGATGAGTTTGGCTCTGAGGTTATCAAAGTGTACATCTTTAAGGCCGAAGGGGATGAAGATGTGGAAATAGGTGAAAGTGTGTGACAAATCTGAAGTAGCATTGACAGCATAACATGATCTGTACTCAGAAATTATTTGTTTTGTTTAATGAATAGTTATTCTCTCTCGCTCTCTCTCTCCCTCCCCCTCTCCCCCCCTCTCTTTCTTGCTTTTTTAAAAAAAATTTTTTATTTTTATTTTTTTTTTTAAACTATCTTAAGATTATAAATCTTTAAAAGAAAACAAGAAACACCTGTGAGATTTTGGGAAATTTTGCAAAAAATTTTTCTGGTCATGGTGTAGGTGGAACGGAGGTTGTTGCAGAGAGTGATTTCCCCAACGGGCATGCAGTGTTAGAGCCAGCAACAGCAAGCATAGGTCGAATGCCCAGGGAGAAAATGGTCTACATGGCAGTGAAGGATACGAGCCAAGGACAGGAAGATATGAGTGAGTAAACCTTGTTTTTAAAACATGGTAATGTTAAACCATTAAAATCTGCATTTCCTATGTAGAGTTGTTGTAAACGCATTGCTGAAAAGCATTGGGCAAATTCATAGTTAATTTCACTGGCCGCTTTATTAGGAACATATGTACACCTGCACATTCATGGGATTATCCAATCAGCCAATCATGTGGCAGCAGCACAGTGCATACATTCATGCAGATACTGGTCAACAGCTTCCTCTAGTGTTCATATGAAACATCGGAACTGGGGAAAAATATGATCTTAGTGACTGACCATAGCATGGTTTTTGTTTGCGTGTTGTGCCAGACATGCTGGTTGAGTATTTCAGAAACTACTGATCTCCTGGGAGTTATAACACATTCTACAGAGTCTATAGAATTTACATGGCATTGTGCAGAAAAAGAAAACATGCAGACTGTCCAGACTGGTTTGACCCCAGAGAAAGGCTAAGGTAACTCAAATAACCATTCTTTACAACTGTGGTGAACAAAAAAGCATTTCAGAACACACAAAACTTCTTGCAGATAAGCTGCAGCAGCAGCATATCACATTGGGTTCCACTCCTTTTAAGCCAAGAACGGGAATCTGAGGCTACAGTGGGCATAGACTCACTGAAACTGGACAGTTGAAGATTGGAAAAATGTCGCCTGGTCTGATGAATCTTGATGTCTGCTGCGACATGCAGATGGTAGGGTGACAATCTGGTGTCTGTAGCATGAATCCATTGACTCAACTTGCCTTGTGTCAACAATTCAGGCTGCTGGTGATGGTGTTATGGTGTGGGAATGTTTTCTTGGTACGCATTGGGCCCTTTAATACCAATCAAGCATTGTTTGAATGCCATAGCCCATCTGAGTATTATTGCTGACCATGTGCATCCCTTTATGGCCACAATTTACTCATCTTTTAATGGCTAATTAGAGTATGATAAAATCACTCAACAAGACAGTGAATTTAGTGTACATCAGTGGTCTCCACTTGCCAGATCTAAATACAAAGAACACCACTGGGATATGGTAGAAGAGGAGATTCACAGGATGAATGTGCAGATGAAATCTGTAGCAATTATGTGATGCAATCATGTCAACATGGACCAGAATCTCAAAGGAATATTTCTGACACCTTGTGGAATCAATACCATGAAGAATTGAGGCTGTTCTGAGAGCCAAGACAGGGGTTGCTACCCCTTATTAGTTTGGTGTTCTTAATAAAGTGGCTATGGACTTATAATCCCTGCAGCCGAATTACATCTGTGTTTTGTTCAGTACAAAATTCAAAAATCAGTACAATTCAGTACAACAGCACACTTGCTAGTGCAGTATTGCTTAAGTAAAATACAGAGCAAACTTTACTAGCCTTACTTAAAAACACACAGAAACAGAAAATGCATTTTCTGGAGCTGGATTTCAAATGTATTTTTACACTCGGTCAGGTGTGTAGCTCCATTATGTTATACGCCTTGTAGGGCACAAAATAAGTGACTAGGAAGCCGTCTGAGATTTGACTAGATGTCAGATTGAATCACAGGGAAGAAATGTAAGATCAAGCTACATGTTAATGCAACTGGTGATATTTTGAGGATATTCATGAGGGGTGCCAGTAATTTTGGAATGGACACCTAAGGTCATTATATATTGCATAGTATTTTGAAAAAGTGACAGAAAAACTAATATGATACTAATATGATGTTTCATCAATACTGTAGTATATTCTGCAAGGTCAGAGGTGTATAACTCTAATCATTCCATGTGTTCTGTGAATAGATGTATCTGAGATGACTGACCAAGTGTACATGGAGGTGATTGTTGGGGAAGATGAGGCTCCTGCCATACAAGAAGCACAACTGGAGGATTCGCCATCTAATAAGACCTTTGTTCCTGTCGCATGGGCAGCTGCCTATGGTTTGTCATTTCTTTTTTTGAATATTAAACCCCTTACATTTGCTTTTATGTAACTGTCCCCCACCCATCAATTTACAATAATGCAGGTTGGAATAAAGAAAATACGATCACTCAGGACTCCAGACGGTGCCTGAAATAGTCGCCAGTACACCTAACCTTTTTATTTTGCAATCCCCCTCCCCCCACCCCACAAAAAAAAAATCAAAAAGACATGAACAGGGTTAAGCTTTAATTCAGTGCTGAACTCTCATCTCCTGCTGCTATACTATCGTGTGTACTCCTGTTCTGCTCTGTCCACAGTGTTTGAAGCGTACTCGAATGCACATGCAGAGAAGCAGTGGGTGAAGTGAATTGGAAAAGAACGGAAAAGAGATTTTAAACATAACGTTTAAAATTGGATAGTATAATCGGAACAGTGTTAACTTTATTAACAATATTAACTATTTCCTTTTGTAATTTTTAAACTCAGCAGCTTTTGAAAGTCGCCCAGTGCCATGCTAACTAACAACTGTTATATAGGTTAACTAGCTAGCCAGCGCTAGCTAACATTTGTCAGAGAACATTGACATCTGACAAGGAGACTAAGTGGCCAAACAAAACATATCAGATGTTTCTCAATCCCTGTTACTGGGTCAGTGAAAGTTCTAAGGTACAGTCATCCTAGCTGGCCTCGGTCAGTGTTCAGTCACTGCCAGCGAGGCAGTTTAAATCAGCGTGGCTAGAGGAGTTATCCTCGTTACGTTATGAAAAGGGAAAATGCGCTGAACCGTTTGTGCTCAAGCAGGGCAGGAGTTTGGGGGTAAAGCCAATTTCATTAGTGGTTTGAGTTACAAAAAGAAATCGTGAAGCATGGTGACAATAAAAAAACATAAGAATGTCAGGGATTGTCTCATCACTAGGCCTGCCACTCGTGCCACCCTATTAATGACAGCAGTGCAATTTACCAGTGATAAAGTTGCAGAAAAGGGGAAGAATTGAAACTAAAATGCATACTATAGCAAAAATAATATTTTAATACTTGTTAATGTATGAAATGAGCTGAATGCATATATATACTTGCACCTTAATTGGGTAGACATTCGGCTCATCCATCACTGTCATCTGAAAGGGTCTTGTCTGTATACTCCAAAATTCTTGCTTTGCTCATTAACCAAATTCTTTACTACTGGAGTAATTCCAATGGTTACCAATACTTTCCAGTTTCCTCTAGTCCTCCCTGTGTCTCTCATAAATGCAACTTGACCAAAGACTCTCTTTTCTTTCGGTGTCCACTTGCTGTTGGTCGTAATGCAGCTTTCCCTTTGGTATGTTTGCAAGTCTCCAAGACTGGGAGAGGAATCTGCTACAGAGGGAGAGTTCCCTTCAGAGCTTAATTTCCAGTCCATTCAGTTGCTGAACTGGGGGGCCCAAGTTTCTCTTTGCTCATTAAGTTGTTGAGGTATTTTTAGAGAGTTCTTCATACCAGTTGGGTTGATCTACTGGTTTTTCATAATAAGACTGAAGTACCTCAGTGGATTCAAAGTCAACGTTAATGTTAGTGTGTATTATAAAGTATAATTTTGATTCACAATTTTTGGCTGTTTCCTTGTATTTCGCCCATATGATGGCTTTTAGGCCTTTAGCATGCCCCACTAGTGGGGCATCTGTGCAAGGGATTTACTTTCTTCTTTGTGTTATTTACTAATTATTATAACCAGTGAGTATAACATACTCCAACTGTCTTTACTACATACTATCTTTTTAATCGTCAGGTTTTTTCTCATGTACTTCCATTTGAATCATCTTCTAGACTCTATCTTTCTGGTGATGAACAAATGGAATGTTATAGTTACATAATTAATAACCATTAAGTGAAAAGAGTGGTCACACCTAAGTTGGTCAGTTAGCCACCGCAAAGCCTAAAAATAAAAAGAACAGTCAGTTGGATTGATGGTATGACACACTGCCATTAAGAGCTAGGCCTGTCAGAAAAGATTTGGTGGAGATTTATATCAAACCTGCAGAGCACAGTTAGCAAATAGATGAAGAGATGAAAGGCTCAGCAACACTGATGGAACACCACTAACTTGCTCCAAATTCACACTGAAACTTAGAGCGGCACATCACTCAGTTCCATTCATTCCATTCAGTCCACACGCACGTGTTCTGCGTGCTCTACTAGCACGGCAGCATGCTTTATCAGCAAAACTAATGCCCAAATCTATGACTATGACTATGAGTCAGTGGAACTTGTGGGATGGGGCAGCCAAACTCAATATAAACATTGCATGAGACAATGGGGCAGAGAATAAAAAGTTTGTTCGTCATTTTCAGGTTAATAATGAGTATCACTACAGTACAAACGTCCATGCCACTAACATAGCTGGTATGGGTTGAAATGCTTGTTAAAATGGGAATTTTAATAACACCTGCTTCTGATGTGTGTCAGAAATACTTCAGAACCATGTCTGCTGTGAATTGGCCTTTACTTGCCAGCATATATACCAGCATAGTACCAGACTCACAGGGAGAGAGTAGGACAGGTGTATATAGTGTACTGCTGAACAGAGACCACAGATGAACTCCTTTGTTTGTCCATGGTTGTCACTTCGTACCACTGAAGAAACAATTCTTCTTCCATGATTGGCATGTTCCTTTCCAACGATTCAGACAATAGCACCATATTTTATTCAGTACTGAGTAATGAGATTGCTGCTTGTTTCCTAACATGATTATCATATACAGTTGTGAATTCAGAGATTGGTAAGTGTTCCTGTTCTCCGTTCCAGTCCTAGAGACACTGTGCTGCAGTTTCAGGTTTTCCTGAACCATTGCTTACCATTAGCTGACCATCACCAGAACTGGAGCTGAGAAACTTGCACAGAATTTGCATGTTTGGGATAGTGGGCAGAGGTGTTCCAAATTCTGTCCTGAATTAGCTTTGTGCAGTAGAATTGGCCTTTGGTAAACAGCGAATGGGTGGGCTTCAGTTTCAGAATTTTCAGGCTTTACAGCCATTGGCCCTTGAGAACGTTTCTTGCTCCTCTTGGTCAACCTGAGCTAGTTTGATAACTGCCTATTTGATGTCTTTAATTGGCTTTCAATTGATTTTTAATTAGTCATGTCCTTCATATATTCTCTCTTTAACATGTTATCCCAAGGTAGCTTGGTACAATGCATTTATTTAAAAGTATTTGTCTTCTTTAGTTATAAACTTTTTTCTGGTAGTTTGCTTCTTCTTTATTTCTTTTATGCTTGAGTGTTACATGTGTGTTTTGTATTGGCATCAGTGTGATAGTGGATACAGGTGTGCAATGCTATTTTCCAACTCATCCATCATGGCCCTCTCGGAGGGTGCTGTATCTTCTTTGAAATTCTTGCTTTGCTCTTCTCAAATAGCTCTTTGTTATTAATTTACGTTCCCACCGAAGTAATTCTAGTGGTAGCACTTAAATGTTTCTTGTCCCAACTTTGTGCATAATTAAGAAAATTCATGGCCAGTTCAAATGTTGCAACTCCTATTTTTCACTGTAGGTAACAATCTGGAGTCTCATTTAGAGAGTAAGCATGGTGCAACCACTCCATACCTGCAAATCAGTGACAGCATCAGTACAAGCCGCGCTCTCAAACAGAGGATCAAGAAGAAGAAGAAGGGAGAGACACGGCAGTGCCAGACTGGTATGACAGAACAAGCTGGTATCAGTGAACAAGCTGTAGAAACAGCATTTAAGTGTGCACCCTTAAGTAAATCATCCTCTCTGTTGCAGCTGTAATAATTGGCCCTGACGGCCTGCCACTGACGGTCTATCCTTGCCACATCTGCGGCAAAAAGTTCAAGTCACGCGGGTTCCTGAAGCGGCACATGAAGAACCACCCAGACCACATGTTTAAGAAGAAGTACCAGTGTACAGACTGTGATTTCACTACTAACAAGAAGGTCAGCTTTCACAACCACCTAGAGAGCCACAAGCTCATCGTCAAGAACGAGAAAGTCCCAGAGTACACAGAGTACACGAGGCACTACCGGGAGGCGAGCCCACTCAGCCCCAACAAGCTGATCTTACGTGACAAGGAACCCAAGCTGCACAAGTGCAAATACTGCGAGTATGAGACGGCTGAGCAAGGCCTGCTCAACCGCCACTTGCTGGCTGTGCACAGCAAAAACTTTGCGCATGTTTGCGCAGAGTGTGCCAAGGGCTTTCGCCACCCGTCTGAACTCAAGAAGCACATGCGGACACACACGGGTGAGAAGCCCTACGGCTGCCAACGCTGCGACTTCCGCTGTGCTGATCCATCCAACTTAAAGACTCATGTAAAGAGCAAGCATGGCGCCGAGCTGCCGTTTAAGTGTGCTCACTGCCCACAGGCGTTCGCTGATGACAAGGACCTGCAGAGGCACATGGAGGTTTTCCAGGGCCACAAGACTCACCAGTGCCCACACTGTGAGCACAAGAGCACCAATTCGAGCGACTTGAAGCGCCACATCATCTCTGTGCACACCAAGGACTTTCCACACAAGTGCGACGTGTGCGAAAAAGGCTTCCACCGGCCATCAGAGCTCAAAAAGCATGCGGAAACGCACAGGGGCAACAAGGTGCACCAGTGCCGGCACTGTGACTTTAAGATCTCAGACCCTTTCACTCTGAGTCGGCATATCTTGTCCGTGCACACAAAAGAGCTGCCTTTTAAATGCAAACGCTGCAAGCGTGGCTTCAGGCAGCAGACCGAACTTAAGAAACATGTGAAGACTCACAGTGGCCGTAAAGTCTACCAGTGCCAGTACTGTGAGTATAACACAGCGGATGCCTCGGGTTTCAAACGCCACGTAATCTCCATCCACACTAAGGACTACCCACATAGGTGTGACTACTGCAAGAAGGGTTTTAGACGGCCCTCTGAAAAGAATCAGCACATAATGCGCCATCACAAAGACACACTGATATAACACTCCCCCCCCAACCTCGTAAACTAGAACCTAATTTACACAACAGAAGATGAGAATGGAATGGTACAGTTCAGTCGGGTAATTGCTCTTTACTTTTTCCCCCTGCAGGTTTTTGTAAAGGCTGTTCAAATAACCTCAGTGTACTATCCCCATTCTTGGAGCAGGATTGCTAGGGTCAGCCAGGGTCTCAAATCATTATATTTTTGTATCTACCTGGCTAAAATGCTGCAAGTGAATAATGTCCTCAAAGTTAATTGGGTAATTAAAGCTTGAAATATATGCTGTGATTGAAAAGAAATGATCATTATGACCCTTAGGATTCCCTGTAGCCATGTTGGTGTGGGCTGCAGTGTACTCTCTCAGTGAGTACTAACTAGTGTGCCTAGCTTATATGCTAACATTTTTTTAACACCAGTCTAAATCATGTCATTGGTTTCAGTAGATCATTTGTGGTATAAATTATCTCCATTTTTTTATGTTTACTTATGTACAACTCATAAGTAAACATGTATATTTGTGCATAGGGGTATAGTTACATGCTCACTTATACTTAAATATATCTCTATAACACCAACCAGTAAATTTTCTTACCCAGGATTTTTGGAGATTGAATTCACTTTAGTTTGAATTAAACCTTTTTTAGTTGTCTCCCTTGTGAATGCCGCTGCAAGTAATGTATATGTATAATCACATGTAACTGGCAAATGTGCACATATTGTCATTTTGAATTCCAATTTGCAGTCATGCCTTACCTGTATTGTATTTTTCTTGCACTGAATTCAGTAAATTGAATGTGATTATTATTTTTTAACAAGTCTCAGTTGTGCAGTTAATAGTTAAATTTAGTGACGAGTGACAGTCATAGTAAAGTCAGAGTATTGATTTGATTTGTCTTCTTTTTTTATTTTTCCTTTTTAGTAGGAGGACACGGATGACTTGAGTACTCCGTTATCAAATAGGCCATCATAAAAAGTGTGAAATTAGCACCAGTTGAACCAGTTGTTTTTGCGAAGGTGGTTATGGACAAATTTTGTCTAACTTCCTTGTCACTTTATAACACAATTACAGATCTTACAATGGATGTAAAAAGTGTACACACCCTTGATAAATAGCAAGTTTTTGTGAAGTAAAAGAAAGACACTAAGATAAATGTCAGATCTTTTCCTACTGTTAATGTGTAATTGTAAAATATACAAATAAAGTGAAAAACAATCAGAAACTTTTTAGGGAAAGAAAAAAAAAAAACTTACAACAACCTAGTTGCATAAGTGTGCACACCCCTAAACTAATGCTTTGTGGAAGCACCTTTTGATTTTATTACATCACTCAGTCTTTTTGGGTAAGAGTCTATCAGTGTGGCACACCTTGACTTGGCAATATTTTCCCACTCTTTCTTGCAGAAACATTCTAGATCCGTCAAATTGTAAGGCATCTCCTGTGCACAGCCCGCTTCAGGTCACCCCACAGATTTTTAGCTGGATTCAGGTCTGGCTCTGGCTAGGTCATTCAGAAACATTGATCTTCTTTTGGTAAAACCATTCCTTTGTTGATTTGGATGTATGCTTTGGGTCATTGTCATAGTGAAAGGTGAAATTCCTTTTCGTCTTCAGCTTAGTAGCAAACACCTGAAAGTTTTGCATTAAATCGTCTGGTATTTGTAGCTATTCATGATTCCCTCCACCTTGATAAAACTCACAGTTCTGGCTGAAGAAAAGCAGCTCTAAAGCATGATGCTGCCACCACCATGCTTCACCGTGGATATGGTGTTCTTTTTTTGTTGATGTGCTTTTTTTTTTTTGGTAAAAATACCTTTTGGAATTATGGAGTTATTATATCTTTTGGAATTGGTCTAACACATTTTGCCACATGGTTTGGGGTGATTTAGTTGGGTTTGGATGTTTTTTTGTGAGAAAGGGCGTCTGTCTAGCCACCCTGCCCCATAGCCCAGACATGTGAAGAATACGAGGGATTTTTGTCACATGCAGAGAGTAATCAGTACTTGTCAGATATTCCTGCAGCTCCTTTAATGTTGCCATTGGTCTCTTGGCAGCCTCCTTGGTAAGTTTTTGTCTTGTCCTTTTGTAACTTTTGGAGGGACGTCTTGTTCTTGGTAATGTCACTGTGGTGCTCCATTTTCTCCACTTGTTGATGATGGCCTTCACAGTATTCCATGGTACATCTAATGTTTTGAAATTTTTTTTTTATCCTTCTCCTGATCTCCTTGACAGTGAGACCCTATACAGACTTTGTCAGCTCTTTGCAGACCATGGCTTCAGCAGTGTCAGATGAAACCAAGAAGATGTCAAGAAAATCTTACAGAAACAGCTGGTCTTTATTTGGAGTTAATCATAATAATTTCATTGATGACGGCTGTATGATAATTAATTTCTTCTAAAATGTTTCTGATTGTTTTTCACTTTTATATGTTGTAATTTCACACTAAGGGTGGGAAAAGGTCTGACATGATTCTTCTTAATTTAATTTGTTTCATCAAAATAACGGTTATGTTTTAACAGGGGTGTGTAGACTTTTCATATCCACTGTATATTAGTATTGCCTATATTGATACCTAAAGTCCTGAGAGTTTACACACTTTTTACATTTTCTTATAGTTCTTTGCTGGACTCGGCCAGGAATGTTAGAAAAGGGAAAATAAAAATGTGGGGAAAAAAAAATACACAAGATCCCAGGACAGGGTCTACAAAAGGGCCTTTCGCACTGCGGGAACCTTTTCATAGTACCTGAACTAATTGTGGAGCTTTTTGGTGTTTTCGCACCTCCGGAACTGGGTGCGATTTTAATACCGTACTGACTTTTTTGAGAACCAAATTAGCTCCTACTCCGGAGCAGGGTCTAACCAGCACAAGTGGTACTATCTGTGACGTAAGTAGACGTTGATTGGCCAAACGCGTACGAAAACGCCCTCACCCGCCGTGATTTAAAATGCCGTGTAAACATACTGTAGTGTTGACTTATTTCGCAAGTATGGAGAACAGCGATAGATGGACGCGAGACACAACAAAAACACAGTTCCGATCACAGCGTCCTCCATCCTCCGGTTGTTTCCGTTGTTCTTCTTTGTTTCCATTGTTGAACGCTGCGCACAAATGACGTTGTTATCGACAGGCTTACGTCACTTCCTAGTGCCCACAGTCGGTGCAAATGCAACCCTTTAAACGGTACTGCGAAATAGTTCGCACAAAATCGCCCAGTACTTTAGTACTGTAAATTTAGTTCTGGAGCTAAAGTGGTGCGAAAGGCCCTAAAGACTGGTAGTCACCTGACAGGTTGCTGCTAGAAGTCTTTACTTAAATCAGACACTACTTGCACAGAATAGAATACGTTATCTTATAAATGCACACAAGATTTTTCGGTATAATAATAATCACTGAGGGACATGGTATTCAATTCAACTCCAACTTTTTTTCCCTGCTGTTTTTTCTGCATAACTGAGGGACTACATAATCACATGATAATCTCAAATAGGATATATACTACCAAAGAAAACAAAAATACCTGGCAAGTGTGAGTAGTGCACCGGACTAAGAGCTCGTGTCTTAGAGAACAGGTCTTGTATGTTCTGCTAGGGAAATCCTTGCAATTGAAGTGAATTAACCAGTTTAAATCTTTTTCTTTTGTTTTTTATCAATGGCCTTGTTATATGAAAGCACCAAGTGAACCTTTTTTTGTCTTTTTTTCTATTAATAACTTTTAAGTCCATTATAAGGGAATAAGTTTGGATGGTAGACATTAGAATTTATTAGTATTTTAGGTTTTATTCTCCATACAAGCATCTAAATTTGTACTCACAATGCTCCTGAAACACTCTGCACAAGTCTCTGACCGTGCAATGCTTCATGCAGATACACTTTATTGTCACTAAATTTTATAGCAGCATTGCCAAAATTTGTTTATAGACTAGGGATGTAACGATGCAGTGGGTTGTATCCTATTGTTTGCAATGATACAGGGGTCTCAATTCAACATGTCTGTGCTTTGAAAAATACATTCGACAGACTGCATAATAAAGTAAGCTGTTCGTCATAAAATAATGCTTAATTTACATAGAAATGTAAATGCAAATCAGAAATGTGTGCATACCACAGTGATCTTGATGCCCAGGCAAAGATTTAAAAGAATAAGAAAAAGCGCATCTCGTGTTGCCAATGCCTGAACTTTATGGGCTAGTTTCAGGTCTTTTAGTACAGTTTTGTTTGTTTGTTTGGGTTTTTTAAATTTTATTTATTTATTTATTTTTATAAATAACGCTACTAAGAGTCTGAATGAATCACACAAACACTATCATTATTTTCAATTATTATACTTTAAAGCTGAATGTTTTGATCAATTTAAAATGGAATCCTAAGGCACATTCAGACAATGCTTTTTTTTGCTGCGCTGAAAATGTATCGTAGTGAGACACCACCCATATTGTGTCAGATTTGAATTTTGTGTATTGTTACACCCCTTTATAGTTCCAGTAATAATTCATCCATAAGCCATTTGTCTCCATATTAGTAATCATTCTTTAAGGTATTAAATTCTCAACCATTTTTCCACAAATCTAATAATTTGTCTGAGAATATACAGAAAGCCTGAAATATTATTCCAGCAACAGATAATATGGTGTATTAAATGGATAGTATTATCAAAAATTGCTCTGAGAGCTAAACTTTTTAGTGCAGCGACAGACTGGTGACTGCTGTAGTCCAGTATATTTGCATGTTCGGTTAGGGTATTATTGGCAAAGTATTTTGTTACGTCCTTGCTCCACCATGTCCAAAGGATATAAATGAAAGTGGTACCACAAGAAATTACTTTTTGAGACTCTTGCCTGTTTTATCCTCATAAAAACATTTTGTTTTGTTATGCAGTTTTGAAGAGAGACCCCTATTACAAGTAAAATATTTAAAGCTATGAAGAAATTAGTAGTTCAAATACTGCTGGCAAAACTTAGATGAAAGAATTTTTACTATTCTTTATTGCTTTTAAACATGACCTTGCACATAGACAGAACACAGTGAGGGCAGACGCATTGACAGAGACCCATAAGAACTTAAGATGGCTACATATACATAAAGAAAAAAATGAAACACGAGGACAAGCCATATTTGGCGATGCAACCAAACCATAACTTCAAAAATATTTCTGAACCATGAGTGAATATCACTGTGTTTTTATAAAAATAAACATGTCACATGCTGTGTGTGTATATATATATATATATATATATATTTTTTTTTTTTAATATATATTTGTTAAAATATAGGTACTATGTAACTATGATACATTACTGCTATAAATTATAAACTATACTTTACACTCACGTGATATTTTGCTTAAAAAAACTGAAGAATTTGGATAAATCTGTAGCAGTGTTAGAATAATTTCAAAATGGTTTTAAGCTGCACAATCTCATGTCCTTTACAACATTTTTACATGTTAAATAAGAGAACACTTTCATGAGAAAGTCTAACTTCAGATGTTTGGTTTTGTATTTCCTTTGACTAACATTATAATGTATACTCAGTCTTAGACAATAACAGTCATCCAGCAAATTGTTGACTTTATAGTATCCACTTCATGTAAATTCACATTAAAGAATTTGAAGTGTTAACATGCAAGCCACCAGAACAGTGATATACGAGAGGTGTGATTAGATTATTCAGATTATAAATTGCATGAGCAGGAGACAGAAGTTTTCAGACAGAAAAAGGTTGTTGATTTTATTAAAATATATAAAAGCTCTTATTTGGGCTTCTTTAATATACTCTGGAGTGCACAATGACCACATGGAAATTCAAAGTGATTTCAAGTTTGATGGAGAGGAGAGGATTAAGCGTCAAGAAACTGGAAACGCGAAACTTTTTAGCCATAATAACACCTATACAAGTATAGATAATTTTTCAATACAAGCATGAATCGTGGAGCTGATTTAATAAATAAATTGCCTGTGACTCTCATAGCATTTCATGATTACACTGTTCCTTCTAGAACTATCAAAGGTGTGGTGAAAAATGTATTTCTGTGAAAGTGAAAGTACAGTGTTTTGTGCATGCCAAAGTGAGTATTTCTTTTCATCTTTAATTTTTGGTGTGAGTTCAAGCTCAGTGATGTATGATGAAAACAGAAAGGAATTTTTATTAGCGAATTTGGATATCTGCTACATTGTCTGCCCTGAGCAGGTGTTCCGTTCCACCACCTTGTGAGTGGGCCATGGGTATTCATGAACATTCATTTCAAATGTGTAAATTTAGACTTTTATCGAAATAGGTCAAAATGTGATATTGCAACAAGGGAATACTTAAATTTCATATCACAACAATCAAAATTGTACAAACAAGCACATCAAATAACCATCGCTTTCACTATCTAATTCACAGAATCTGCTACTTAACATTTCTCTGCAATATTTTTGCCCCAGGCATATATTCAGTTTATATATTATTCCTCTGCAATATTTGTTTTCGTTTTTACATGATAATGTATTACTGCATGTATTTAAACATAGGAACAATTATAATAGTTAAAAAAAAAAAAACAAAAAAAAAAACTTCAGTCTTTTGACAATGACAACAATCGGTAAGTTTGTAGTGTGTAGCCCTGTTGATCATCCATACAGCAGAGGGCAAAGGATGGTACTATTGTTCTCCCTTCTTGGCACAAAGTGCAAGGTAGTCAGAGGTCCTTTGTCTTCTGGACAGTTAAGCAACTTAGTGCTGACACAATTCTGTAAACATGTCATGGAGTTTTATGTAATTTGGTAGACATGGATGTAAAAAAAAATAAAAAAAAAAAAAAAGAAATATAATAGATCATGCAAGTGTTGTACAACACTGCTGATTTACCTTAAGTGATATATTGTGCAAAAAGAATGTGTTACTTGCTGGGCAAGGTTTTGATGGAACGAGTAAGAGAGCCCATGTTGGTGGAGGTGGGGAGACTTGCACTCTTTGTTGGCAAGCTGCAAGAATGTCCCATTGCCTCCTCAGCAGCCCGGAGAAGCAGGGTGTAGTTCACTGCAACCTCTTCTACCTTTCGTAAGAGCTGTAGCCTTTGGGTTTCAGACCGTACACCTCGTACCAACCGAATGAATGTCTGAGTTAGGCTGCACAACACCTCAAAGCTGGCTGTGACGGCACTTAACATTCGTGAGGGACTTTTCTCAACACTTGCCACTCTTCTACATGAGGCCCTGAACTCTTTGAAGCGGACTGCAAGTTCTTGCTTGTACTCTACCAACTTTGCTGGAGGCATGCGTGGTTCACCCTCTATCTGGGGACTATTGGCACACTGCCGTAAAATAGAAAGCAATTCGTTAGCATCAAGTTGTGCATTTAGGAAGCCATCGGGTAAACAGAAAGTTTTTCCCTGTAGTGTCTGCACTCGTGCCATGCTTGTTTCCAAATTGCCACAGGCACGCAGGTCAATCTCCTGTGTTTGTGGTTCCTCCTCCTCTTCTTCTTCCTCTCCACTGCAGTCCTCAGCATCAAGTACCTGCAGTGTCTTGCTGACAACTGGCATGGCTCTTGAATCTAGCTGCATTCCAGGCAAAACCTGTAGGGGAATGGAATATGAAAGTTCATCTTTTTCGCTACTCTCATCAGCAGCCTCACACTTGCGATAACAGAAACAAAAGGAGCAACATTTTTCCCTGTCCTCATTCTCTTCACTTAAACCAAGTAGAACCTCAGTGGTTCCCTCTCGACCCTGACGAAGAAGTTCTTCACCCTGGATAAAGAATACTCCTTTCTTTTTGGAATCTCCACCTTGAGTATGAATAGGTTCTACTGGAGTAGGAAGTCGTAGGCCTGTAGCTCTAACTCTTTCCATTTCCTTCTCCAGGCTTTTTGTTTTGGTTGTTTTAACCTCAGCATAAAGGGGTGTGCTGTCATTATCGATTTCCCCTATGCTATATCGTCTTTGTAGTTTTTTGTACTGTGGGGCTCCAGCACATTCTGAATGGGAGGTGCATGTAGGTAAACAGGACGTATGTGTATCGCTGAGTTCTCTTGACTCCAGGCTTGTGGAACGGATTCGCGTGGTTTTGATCTCCAAAGTTTGAGGTTGTGTAGCAGTCCCTTGAGTGTGTGGAGATTTGGGTTTTGCAGGGGGAGTTTTGGAAATGGTTCTCTCTCTGCCTCTGTGCTCCACTGCAGAACCTACTGGAGTATCAGGGAGACGCATTGCCCTACACATCCTCTTGCAATCACAGCTACGTCTCTGCTCTCGTGAGATTCCAGGGACTTTCTGCACTGGGCTTGTGCGCAGCTGGCATGAACATGGAGTACCTGATGGGATGGGAGATGACCCTTGGGACAGGAACTCTCCTTGTGATGTCTTAGGCTTTAGAAGTTCCTCGAGGAACTCTAGTTCATACTGCCTCACTTTCTGGAGCTGTGCACGACGTTCATCTGTCTCCCGACGCAGGCGGGCAGGAAAGGTGGCTGAAATTAGATTTCTAATACTCAGAAATGGAGCACTACGCTGGGCCTTGGCTTTGCTGTTTGCTTGCTTCTTATATTCTGCTCCAGGAATAGTTGCCCCTTTTTCTCCACAGCTCAAAACATGTGATGTGTTCACTAGGACTGGCACATTTTTAGTGTTTTTCTGTGGCTCAGCAAGGACAGTACATTTGGAGCTGTCTGTAGTGACCTCAGGTACATCTTTCCCTTCCATTTTCACAGGCACTACTGGGGGGTACTTTGCTGGGGGCAGGACTTTAGGCTTAGCTAAGTTTATATCAGCGGTCCTAACTGTGCTGTCTTTGTTGCTAGATAACTGTAGTCCTTTGGCACAGAGTCGCTCATCATCAGTGGGAGAGGGTGAGTGCAACACTACCTTTTGGGTCGGTGGGTCCTTCAGTCGCAGTTGTTGCCCTGGTTCTGATCGAACTGGACATGTGCAGAACAAATCATCAACTGGCAGTAGACCCTTTGAACTTGAAGGCTTATCGGTCTCACTTGAGGCAGCCTCAGCATCTTGGCATATCTTTGTTGGGGAAATCTTGGCAGAACCATTTTTGTCTACAGGCAAGGGAATAGGTAAGGCTTTATTGGTGGTTTCTGGGGTTGTGTGGCTAGGGCTTTTCTCCTTGATATTTTCAGAGATATTAGAGCTTAGTTTACCTTCTTTAGAATATGATAATTTCTCCTCTTTCTTGACCTCAGTAGTGTCCTCCTGTTCAGGAGTTTTTAACTCTTCTCCTGCCTGTGGAGCATGTTCTACAGAGCACTCTTTAGCTTTCTCTGAATCTTGTTCATTCTTTAACACATCTTCGGTCCTACCATGCTCCATAGAAGCTCTAGAAGGTGCAGTCCCTTGACTAGGACTGACCTTCAAGGGCACAGTTTTACTGAGGATCACAGACCTAGGTGGACAACCACCACGGATTTGACCCATAGAAAAAGCTCCTCCTCCAATTGCTTGTGTTGTGCAGCCTGGAATTGTCAGAGGGAAGTCACGTCGACTAAATATGCGTTCCTTGTTAATGTGGTGGGCCAAAAGGTAGGCCTGATTTTGATGGTGCTTCATGGCAGAAACCATTTCTGACACATCGGTTAGCTCTGATGAGTTGGTCTCATGTCCAGAGTCGAGTGAAGACTCTGGAGTAATGGCTGCCAGAACAATCAACCCTGTGGAGAACAGAAACAGGACACAATCAGGGTCAAAGTCAGGGCTAATCCTTAGATATCTAACGAAACTTGTAGAAATTAGACCAGTTTTCTCAGATGGCACAGTTAATTAAATAAATCCGATGAATTATCTTAATAACTTAAAGCATTTGTATTGTAGTATATAAGTAAACATCAGTGTTATATTTTACAGCAAATATGTGTGGTGTACTTCAGTACAGATAGAGGATGTAATAAAAGTTAAGTGTATTACACATTGGACATTTTCCTGAAACATCTTGTTTCTTTGGAAACTTTGTGTACTACACTTAACTTTTACTCTGTCCACCATAGGCCTAGTTACATTTTATAGCAAATAATAATTGAATTATCCCTTATGCCAACTTGGTAGGTTTGGCTTTTGGTCCAATTCCAAGTGATCATTCAAACATTCAAACACAAGTTTTAATAAAACCTCTGTGAGTATATATATATATATATATATATATATATATATATATATATATATATATATATATATATATATATATATATATATATATATAATTTCTGAACCTGATTGCTTTTAGGCAAAAATGAGACTTTGGGACTTTTTAAACTTTTTAACTTAAGTACTTTCATGTTTTAGATTTCAAAATATTTTAAAGTAATCCATAAAACAAAAATGTATGCAACAAGTAGTTTGTGGACATTTTGCACTTATTAAGAAGTACTTGGTATGTCCACCTGCTGTCTGTGGAGTCTGCTGCTGATGATGAGGGTAGTCCTCTGATGCAGCTAGTGCTTCCAGTGCCTGCAGAGTGGACACTAAAGCATCATCTAGCTCCTGAGCATGGTCTCGCACTGTCCTTGGGGTCACATTATCAATTAAAGTCACAGGTACTTTCTCGTGAGTATCTGCCAGAGGTGCTGCAGCCGCAGTAGCACCAGTGGTGGGAGCAGCCTTACGATTCTTTTTAGCGTCATCCTCATCTGAGCTATTATCTCGAAACCCTGGAGGTGGTGCTGCTATAGCAGGAGGAGGAGGTTGCAGCTTCCCTCCTCCATCCTCAATCTCTTCATCCTCCTCACTTCCAGGAGGAGGAAGAGCCGTGAGATCAACAGCTCCACTTTCACAGGAGGCACAGGCATTTATGCATTGCAAAGCATGTTTCCCGGATGTGCCTTTTTCGGTCGTCATGCCCCCAGCCTTAAGCTTTGCCTTGCAAGAGTCACAGAAGAATCTCCCTGTACGTTTTGAATTCTCCATTGTTTTAGCCCTGCCTCTGAAGCCTGAGCTGTCTTGAGTTGGGCTCTCTGGATCAGCCACTGATTCAATGCTTTTAAGGGTGGGATCGGACTTGGCACGTGAGCGGTTCTGTGACTTGGATATGAAGTTCTCATTAATATCCAGTTGCTCCTCTGCCTGCATTTGGAGCTCCTGCAGCTGCTGCTGCTCTTTCAAATGTATGTGACAGAGGCCGAGATGTTGTGACGGTGGTGCTGATATCTTCTGTGACACCTCTCTGGATGAACCCTCTCTCTCTTCACGTCGACTGCTACTTGACACAGAGGCCCCAGAGCGGGAATGAGGATGGGGGCTTCTGAAATCTGAAGAACAGAACCATCAGAAGAGTTGAAAAGGCAAGTGTTACATGGTAGATGGGCGTGAGTCCAGATGAGAAAAGCAGAGGCTGAGGGAGACCACAGATATGGAGGCTGAAGAAAAGTCTTTTGGAATGTCATGTGGTGTGGTCATCCTCACTGGTAGACCAGAGTAGATGGTGATAGCATCCAATGTATGGTTGAATATTATGGATGTATGTTTTTAGGTCAGAGTAATGAACAAATCCAGAATGTAGTTTCAGTTGAGAACAGAAAATGGATCAAACATCCATGGATTAATTTGAAATGAAGATGGAAGGATCAAGAACAGCAAGAACAAATGAGTGATTCTCATGACCAGTGCAAGTCCCAGAGAACGTAAAGAAACATAAATGTCATTCCAGGCAATACTGTATGATAACTTACAGAGGAGCAAATTTTTCCCTTTATTAAAGCTGCTGTAAGTAGTCCCTGCTAACTTCCAGTGTTCTTTTTTTGTGTAGTTAGTTATGTAGCTGAAATATCTATACATAACACATATGACAAATAGGGCTGGATAGAGTGCAACTGCACAAGTAAAATTAATAGGTAACTATGCCATGCACATTATGTTACATTTTGGTAGGGTAACAAATAACTTCCGCAGTCAACTACAGATCTTTCATGTCCTTCATAAAATCGGACAAAAATGACACATGCAATAAGTGATATTTTTAGCTTTTGCCCTGTTTTATGACAATATGATTCAAACAAAGAGAAAATTCTTGGTGGAGCAAATCCCTAGGTGGTGCAAAACACTAGTTTTCAAAATGATCACACAATTTATATCTGATGAAGTCTCCTTTAATAATGGAACACAGCCTCTTTCTGTAATGTTAGATGACTTGGACAGGTATGGTCCAATGAATGGGCACTTTTTTCTTATACCCCCCTTTTCACCAAAGTTGCTGATAGTGTTCATGGCCAAAAGTTTTGATTAAAGTCTGATTATTTAAAATGAGTTCCAATGAGGATCTGTGACTTTCAGGTCCAGCATTCTTTGCATTGCTCTCAGCAAGTTCTTTTTTTCACGCAACCTTACAAAACAGCTTCTAGTTGTTATTAAAATGATTTTTTCTGAACAGATAGTTTCTGAAAAATGTTAATCTTTATGTTTATACAAGCAACTTTGCACATTCTTTTGAATGATGCTAGTATTTATGGGGTTGATACTGCCTGTTAACTGGTCCATTCAATGCAAGTCAGCACAAGTTTTCAAGCTCTTCAGATCTCTTAAGTCTCACCAGCACAGATAAGTGGCACTGAGGTTCACTCTTGTTTGGCTCAGAGCTCGGTCCCATTATCTTATAGACGCATTCATTTATTTAGGCCATTTTGTAATATAAGCTGTTGTCAGCAATGGTGGAACCAGAACATGCTCTCTGCCACTCATTATATAATTTTAGTTGCTCAGTGCAAGCCTAGGACAGTTAAAGACACACTAAACCTCATTTGTCAAGCTGGATATGAACAAATGTATTTGTAAATCATTTGTAGGCACATTTACACAAGAAATGTGGTATTCATTAAAATTGTTAGTTCGGAAAAATGTAAATTTACGTATAAGGGGACTTACTAATGTAAACCTCAATTGATCGGCTTCAAAATGTATAATTGGTGATGGGTTACTGCAATGTTATATACAGATTATGCTGTCAAGTACACACACTAATAAAAAATTTTGTGAAACCCAGTCATTTTGTATTAATGGCATTAATTTAAATAAATAATAAAGGACGTGAGCCAACACAAATCCATAGTTTAAGACAAATAAGACTAGTTATTCTATTAAGACAATAGAAATGCCCCTTCCATTTGCCACAGCACCTTATTTTAATGCTGTGCAACACTTTAGAGTCAGGAGTAAGTGACTGATAAGTGATATATCTGGTATGTCTCAACCTACAATAAGCTGTATACTCCCTAGTGTGCTGCGTGCCATCATCAGCTTCATCCCGGATATATCAGGTTTCCTTATGAGACATGTGTTTCCCGCATGGCATTGAGGAGGCAGCATTGGTGTGCATGAGACTTAAAATAGTTAAACAGAGAAGTTTCCCTGTGTGATGTGCTTGGTGTCCATGATCACCTGGTTACAGAGTAGATATCTTTTTTTTGTTCTCCATTTTCATGTCAAACCATTTTTTTTCACCCCACTGAATTCACACCTAATTAATTTTTCTGTAATTTTTATCCTGTTCAGGCGCTGCTATATAATAGTTCCTATAGGCATAACTATTAATAATAAATGAGGCCCATTTTCTTTTTTTCCCACATCTATTTTAATGATGGTTATCAGGATAGTTTAGACCAGATGTCCTTAAAAAATGCTTACAGCAGCTTTAATACTCTTACTTTACAAGAATTTAAAAACAATAATTGAAAGGAAAAGGCTACTCCTCTCTAAATGTCCACATAAAGGCCCCAATCATTTTTACTTCATTGGTTAAAATTATATTTTTAAAAAGATCTTTTTGGAAATAGAAAGAAAATTGAGTTTGGTGAAGGTGAATATCCTGCCTTTACTTTAATAAAAAACAAAACAACACAAAAAAAAAAAAATAAGGATGTGACTACTACCATACCTGCCTTGATCATATGAGACTGACCAGGTGTCCTGTAGTAGATGGTCCTTTTGGGATCCACAAAGAGCTTGTAATACCCGGAAATCAAACAGGCAAAGTTCGATGCATCTGGCCACTCCATCAGCAAGACCAGGGGCTAAACAGTTAAGCAACAAATAACTCGTGTGTCTAAATATTCTAAATCCTGTAACAAAAAAATCCTTTGAGTTTAGTGCCATACCTTAGCCTCAAGAATAGCCACTTCTACACGGGCTACTCCCTGGTGCTCCCGGAACAGCTGCACCTTTGCTACACGGCTGAATTCAGCCAAGACTGTTGTGAGGTTATTTTTCAGGTCAATGACATGACTGATGCCATGTCTAGGTCCTACCAACAGTGTAGTAGCTGTATGTTTTTCATCCTTGGAGAGAGAAAAAAAAAATGGTAAATGTAAGAAGTGAAGAAGTTATTATTCAGCCCAGCCCATTCTTACCAGTCCAACTGTATGAAACAACAAGCCTCCAAATGGTGGAAGGTCATTTAGCACGCGTATGTATTGTAACTTTCCTTGAAGAGGGGGCACCTGCAAAAAAAAAAAAAAAAAAAAAAAAAAAGTAATAAATGAAAATAAAAAAATAAAACAATAAGACCAGCAGGGGGCAATGTGTTTCTACTCCAGCTTAACTAAAGACCCAAGAAGCATGGCACTCTCTTTTAAAATGACATATACAACCATATAAAAAGTATACACACCCTTGTTAAAATGGCAGGTTTTTGTGAAGTAAAAGAATAACACTAAGATAAATCATCAGATCTTTTCCCACCTTTAATATGCAACTGCAGAGTATACAAATAAAGTGAAAAACAATCAGAACTCTTTTAGGGAAAAAAAAAATATATAAAAAACTTACAATAACGTAGTTGCATAAGTGTGCACACCCCTAAACTAATACTTTGTGGAAGCACCTTTTGATTTTATTACGTCACTCAGTCTTTTTGAGTCTATCAGCATGGCACATCTTGACTTATATTTGACAATATTTTCCCACTCTTTCTTCCAAAACATTCTAGATCCGTCAACTTGTAAGGCATCTCCTGTGCACAGCCTGCTTCTGGTCACCCCACAGGTTTTTAGCTGGATTCAGGTCTGGCTTTGGCTAGGTCATTCAAAAACATTGATCTTCTTTTGGTAAAACCGTTCCTTTGTTGATTTGGATGTATGCTTTGGGTCATTGTCATACTGTAAGGTGAAATTCCTTTTCGCCTTCAGCTTAGTAGCAGACATCTGAAAGTTTTGCACTAAAATCAGCTGGTATTTGTAGCTATTCATGATTCCCTCCAGCTTGATAAAACCCGCAGTTCTGGCTGAAGAAAAGCAGCTCTAAAGCATGATGCTGCCACCACCATGCTTCACCGTGGATATGGTGTTCTTTTTTGTTGATGTGCTTTTTTTTTTGCGCCAAACATACCTCTTGGAATTATGGAATTATTATACCTTTTGGTCTCATCAGGCCATAACACATTTTGCCACATGGTTTGGGGTGGTTTAGCTGGGCTTGAATGTTTTTTGTGAGAAAAGGCTTCTGTCTAGCCACCCTAACCCATAGCCCAGACATGTGAAGAATATGAAAGATTGTTTTCACATGCAGAGAGTAATCAGTACTTGTCAGATATTCCTGCAGCTCCATTAATGTTGCTGCAGGTCTCTCAGCAGCGTCCCAGGTAAGTTTTTGTCTTGTCCTTTTGTAAATTTTGGAGGGACATCTTGTTCTTGGTAATGTCACTGTGGTGCTCCATTTTCTCCACTTGTTGATGATGGCCTTTATGGTGTTCCATGGTACATCTAATGTTTTGGAAATTATTTTGTACCCCTCTCCTGATCAACTATGGCTTCAGCAGTTAGATGAAACCAAGATGTCAAGAAAATCTTACAGAAACAGCTGGTCTTTATTTGGGGTTTATCAGAATAATTTCATTGATGACAGCTGTATGATAATTACTTTTGAACATGAGAAAGAACGTGATTGGCTCATTCTGAACACAGCCACATCCCCAATTATAAACGGTGTGCACACTTATGCAACGAGGTTACTGTAACTCTTTTTTAATTTTCCTAATTTTTCCTGAAATGTTTCTGATTGTTTTTCTCTTGATTTTTATATGCTGTAATTTCACACTGAGGGTAGAAAAATTTGACATGATTTATCTTGGTTTAATTGTTTTCATCACAAAAACTTGCCATTTTAACAGGGGTGTGTAGACTTTTTATATCCACTGTACAATAGAATATGAGATAAAAGATTGTTTCTATGAAAATTGAAAAGTAAATACATCTTTGATCTGAAGAACTTAATCTGAACAGGCAAATGATACAATAAGAGAATGTGCAAGAATTTTTTTCAAGGCTGTGTTCCTGACAAGTGTTTGATCACTAAGGATGAAAGTAAAAGGGTGTCTTTGAATCAATTCTTCACTCAAAACATGAGTTCTGCCTGCTTGCAGTTGTTAAGTGCAGTTATTTTAAAAAAAAAAATACATATTTACAGATTTACTGATGTTCACACTTTTACTTGCACCATGTATGCACCACTGAATTGGCACAAAAGTCACTTAATGGAATGCATAAAGCTTGTAAATATTTAGTTCAAATCTGAAGAATGAATTTGTTTCATTTACGGGGATAGGCTTTTAAAAATAATAAACATTTTTTCTGCAGGCTTAAAATTTAAATTTGTACAGGTATATGTGACTGTTAGTATTGATGCTTTTTTTTATAAACATGGTTTATCTTATCTCCGAATGATATTTTGGTTTCAGCAATACTAATATCGCATTTAATATACATTTTCACGAACGCTAAATGTGCTTAAATATTCGTGTGTTACTATCTTTTCACACTGGGTCTGCACCTTGTTGCCAGCAGGTGGAGGGTGCTGATAAGTCTTGAGAAGTTGGGAAAGGGTCTTGCAGACGTTCTTCTCCTTGACAGTTGGCAACAAGGTAAGAGGAAGGAAAGGTTCCAAACCCCATTCTTTCCTGAAAAAGGTAAGGCAGTTGAGCTTTCACGGCTTGAACATGTATTTTTAGAAACACTGCGTTCTTTAAAAGTGGCATGGTGGCACAGCAGATAGCGTTGCTACCTCACAGCTTCATGGTCCACAGTTTTATCCAGAGTTCAGGTTACTGTCTCTCTGGAGATTTGCATGTTCTCCCTGTGTCCATGGGTTCTGTGGTTTCCTCCAAAAACATGCCAGCAGGTAGACTAGCTACTCTAAATTGTCCTTCCACTCTCTCAACTCTACCTTTCTTAGTCACTGAGGTGGTAGTCTCAAGAGTGTACCTTTAGTATTTATTTATAACATAAAAGGTGCATGTAGTGTACTTTCAAAGCATTACTCTGAAAAACTAATTATGGTCCATTTACTGTATGTACTTTCATTGATTTTTAAAGGTGCACTCAGGTCAGTTTTTCCAGGTGAAAATTACATATTAAAGGTACAAAATATGTACTGTTGAGGGTACCACAGCAGCAATAACGAAATATTTTTTCTGAGAGTGTATTCTTGGGGTTTGGTCCAGATCCACTGCAACTCTGACCAAGATAAAGCACTTGCTGAAGTTGAATGAATGAATGAATATGCTCTTCATTGCCTTGTGGTATTCTTGATCTGAGAACTCTGTTACTGTTCTCAAAAATTTAATACTCAGGGTGGTATCTGTCATTCATGAGGAATAGGTTCATATTACTTGAGCTTGATTCAGGACTTACTCCACATGCTTGAGGGAGATCTTCTGATTGGGTCTTGCTACTGACACTGTGATGTAAATGTGGAGGGCTGCCAGCTTAAGTGTTACGTCAGACTTCCAGTCCATTCCAAATCGTTCCTTGATGACATCATTGCGACTCTGTTCAATATTATAAGTGAGACGTTTTACACAAGCAAAGTATCAAAGTATAATTATTTCTTGGTAAGTAGTGAAGGACTTCAACCTGTATGTACAGGTACTCAAATGCAGCAGGATCCCTCCTCAGTAAGTCAGCAGGGTCTTTGGGGAAGAAGCAGATCCGGAATAGACAACGCATCCCCTGGAAATAGGTTCTATGTACCACCTGAAGTAATAGAACAAAATTATTTGACTATTTATTGTGCATATTTTGAGTAAAGAGTATTCCAGATTACAGAACTGACAAAAGTGTGGCATGACATTTCCAGCACAAAGGCAGACTCACGTGAGAGAGAGGTTGGCTTTCCTGCAGCAGGTGCAGTCTCTGTTTGTGATCGAGTCCTCCAGACTCCAGAACCAGAGCAAAGTGCTCGATGTAGCGTAGAGAGAGGCGGTCTTGTAACGAGGATATGACATCCTGTCACAAGGAAGGAAGAAACAATCACTGTTTTTGTTTCAAAGGTCAGTCAACATTAACATTTTAGGGTAAACTCTTTTATGCTCGAAAATAATTTTAATTACTGTCCCATTTTACATAAATATTAAAAATCTGTTAAATCATTTTGACCCAAATGAAATATAAGAATAACACCCATCAGATGCCAGGGCTTTTGGCAAAATTGGGTTTTTCTGCCTATAACATATACATCAACTTTAAGATACTATAAATATTTTTCACCAAATATATTTCTCCAGGTTCTCAATATTTTTCACCAGATATACTTCTCCAGGTTCTCCAGTTTTTTTCCCATCTCCCAAAAAAACATGCTAGTAAGTGGATTGGCTATGCTAACTGGCCCCTGGGTGTGAATGTGTGTGTGCAGGGTGCCCTGTGGTGGTCTGGTGTCCCATCCTGGATGTATTCCTGCCTCATAGCCAGGTTTCCTGGGGTAGGCTCCTGTGATAATCACTACAACACTGACCAAGATGAAGTGGTTACTGAAGATGATTGAAAAGTGGAATAATAATGTGGAGATGTTTTTATTTACTTTTGAATCTTGTCTAGACCTGCAATGATCATGTAAGGAGCCAGTTTAACAAATGCAGTGGTAAACATAGTCAGTCTGCCTAAAGACATAAACCTGTGCTAGCTAAGTGTGAATTCACACAGTCAATGTCAGACTTAGATCAAGTTGTTGAATAGCTACACTATATGGCCAAAAGTTTGCGGACACCTGACCATCACATTCATATATGCTTTTTGAACATACCATTTCAGATTTAGTCCCCCTTTTGCTGCTGCAATAACCTCCACTCTTCTGGGAAGGCTTTCCACTAGATGTTGGAGCATGGCTGTGGGGATTTATCCATTCAGCCACAAGAGCATCAGTGAGGTTAGGCAATTATGTCAGGTGAGAAGGCCTGGGGCACAGTCAGCATTTCAATTCATCCCAAAGGTATTCAGTGGGGTTGAGGTAAGGGCTCTGTGCAGGCCACTTGAGTGCAGGAGGCCTCTTAGTTCCAGGGAAGGTAAAATTGTAATGCTACAGCATACAGAGACACACATAATTGTGGAAACAGTTTGGGGAAGATCCACATATGGGTGTGATGGTCAGGTGTCCACAAACTTTTGGCCATATAGTGTACGTGCCATAGAGAAATGGCTGTATGCCTAATCAGTTCAGTTCATAATCAGATAACAGGTGTGAAAATGTCCATGATGCTCCTGTGCCACAGTCAGAACGGAATCTTTAAATGAAAGCAAGTTGCAGGTAAGCAGACATTAAAATGCTATTACTTTGCTTGTGATTAAGATACATGCAAAAGAGAAACATATTTATCTAACATATATATATATATATATATATGTATATATATATATATATATATATATATATATATATATATATATATATATATATATATGTATATATATATATATATATATATATATATATATATATATATATATATATATACAGTTGAGGTCAAAAGTTTACATTCCCCTTTCAGAATCTGCAAAATGTTTATTATTTTACCAAAATAAGAGGGATCATACAAAATGCATGTTATTGTTTATTTAGTGCTGACCTGAATAAGATATTTCACATAAAAGATGTTTACATATAGTCCACAAGAGAAAATAATAGTTGAATTTATGAAAATGACCCCGTTCAAAAGTTTACATCCCCTTGATTCTTAATACTGTGTTGTTACCTGAATGATCCACAGCTGTGTTTTTTTGTTTACTGATAGTTGTTCAAGAGTCCCTTGTTTGTCCTGAACAGTTAAACTGCCTGCTGTTCTTCAGAAAAATTGTGAAAGGGGTATGTAAATTTTTGACCTCAACTGTACATACATACATACATACGTACATACATACACCGATCAGCCATAACATTATGACCACTGACAGGTGAAGTGAATAATATTGATTATCTCGTTACAATAGCACCTGTCAGAGGTTGAGATATATTAGACAGCAAGTGAGCAGTCAGTACTCGAAGTTGATGTGTTGGAAACAGGAAAAATGGGCAAGCGTAAGGATTAGAGAGACATTGACAAGGGCCAAATTGTGATGGCTAGATGACTGGGTCAGAGCATCTTTAAAACAGCAGGCCTTGTGGGGTGTTCCTGGTGTGACCTCTTTTGGCAGGATAATGCGCCCTGCCACACTGTAAAAATTGTTCAGGAATGGTTCGAGGAACACGACAAAGAGTTCAAGGTGTTGACTTGGCCTCAATCCAATCTAATCCAATCGAATATCTGTGGGGTGTGCTGGCCATCAAGTCTGATCCATGGAGGGCCCACCTCGCAACTTACAGGACTTAAAGGATCTGCTGTTAACGTCTTTGTGCCAGATACCACAGCACACCTTCAGGGATCTAGTGGAGTCCATGCCTCGACAGGTCAGAGCTGTTTTGGCAGCAAAAGGGGGACCAACACAATATTAGGCAGGTGGTCATAATGTTATGGCTGATTGGTGTATCTACTATATATAGTAGAACACATCAAAATATTCAAGGGTGAATGGTTCTCTCAGTCCACCACTCATATGTGGTGGAAAATATGGAGGCAGAAATGTGTGTGTACCTAGTAAACATATTTGGCATTTACTTCACTAATGCAACAGTGGAATCGATTGAACTGAGTTGAGCATTCATCCTGAACATTCATCTTTAGAAACAGATATGTGGGGGTTCTTAGTATCTCACGGCCGTGCTTGGGAAAAGGTCTTGGAATATAAATGAGTGAAACGTGTTGTATGCAAACACTGTATCCTCAGTGCTCCTGAGTGCTTCCTGCTGAGGCCGAAGCAGTGTTGCATTGCTCTTACAGTGCAGCATGGATCCATATTGATGTGAAGCGAATAATTACCTGAGTGCTTGGTTGGGCTTTTGTCCACAGAGTCTCATTCACCTCCAATCACACATTTATTGATACATACAGGTTTGCTAAAGCAGCGCTCTTCCCCTCAAATTATGTTAATCTGTTTTGGTAATATTGACCGAAGGCTAAATCAATGAAAATGCTATTGGGTTCACTCAGTGAAAGAGAATTTTGCCTTACAGAGGATCACGTCTAAACATTTACCTCTATGTGTTTTCCTAAAGGCAAATGTTTATTGCTTGTTAGCTATTGTATTATACAACAACTAGTTGAATACTAATTTTGTTGCTTTGATCATCGTTTTTGTCTCGTCAGATATCATCATCCCTGATCCCTGTATTGGTTTTTAGACTTGCACTGGAGCCTTTTTGCTTTATCTGAATGTTTATCATCCTTTCTGCATCATCCTTGCTGCTGAATCCATTCAGAACAATAATCCATAACCCATTCTATGAAAATAAAGAGCCTTTTGGAGCAGATGTGGTTGAGTTAATGAGTATGAATTGGACAATGTAATACATTTTGCATGCTTTTTTCATTTCGCATTTGATTTTAAACTAATCTGGAACAATTACAAACAGATGCAAGGCTTTTTTCCTACTCTAAGACGAAGGTCTACATCCAATCTCTCCCCTTTGTTGTAAGAAAAGATTTCGAAATATCTAATAATGTAGCCTAATGAGTCAGCTATGAGATGTGTGTCCTCCTGATGTGTCAGTTGAAAGACACTAATGGTTTTTTCTTCTACTTTCAGTCATGTGTCATTGACAAGACTGATTCATTTAAATACCAGTAATTAATTGCAGTACTGTGCCAAGAATTAGGCGCATGGTGAATTTAATGAGTTTGAGATTTTATGAAAAGTAAATGCTGTGCTATTCATCATGTGTCATCTATGATGCTTTGGCACATTATAGCAGCTCATAGTGAGTCCAAAAGGAATGACTGTAGCAGCACTTTGCACTCAGAGTTTCTCTTTATGTAGCCTGGTATGGCATTAATCATCAATCACACACACTGAATGCCCTGATGGTTACAAAAAAGCAGCTTTGAAACCTGATGTAGTCCAAAAACACGCTTACCCTGACCGTGGTGCGGCTGTCAAAAGTGAAGGACTTGATTTGCCCATTCTCCAGGAACACCTTCAACACGTTGGGTATTAGTAGCAACGAGTCGTCCTTAAGCATGGTCTAACAGAGAGCAAGAAAAAGTAAAAAGAAAGAAGAAATAATGAAAAAAGGCTAGTAGTTGGTGACTCCTGGACCAGAGAGGTTCTTGCATAAAGAGTATCACATAAGGTACTTTATATGCTCAGTAAGGATATCGATTAGGTTGTAAGGGAAGGGGAAATAAAAAGGTTATGAGAATTATAACTTGGGAATGAGAAGGGACAAGAACACAGTATCCAGTCAGACAACAGTTAAAAGGACAAGGTGTGTTACAGCCCGTGATGCAAATTCATTAGTGCAGTGATGCCAGAATGAGGAAAAAAACAATACTTTTGGAGTCTACAGGAGTACACTCTGGAACAATCAAAGAGCAATTTGTTTAATTTCTATAGTGCATCTTTTTAATATGTATGCACAATCAGACACTGGAGCTGGATTTATTCATGCTGAAGAGTTCTGGCTCAAGGTTACATCTATTTCCATGACTTCCACATCATTTTGAATATTTGGAGGAGGTATTTTCTACTATTACTAAAAGAATCTTCTGAATGGGTTATTTATTGATGTAATTTTTTTTTAAGTGCGTCTCCTCTCAGAACATATAGAAAGAGATTACTTCATTAAATGTGTAATGACACTGTGACATAATATGTGTCTTGTGTTAAATTTCAAACAACTGTTTAAAATTGTTTGCGCTCCAACCCAATAGCTTTTCCCCCTACACCTTGGGGCTATAAGGTTCATATGCACTTATATGCAAAAAGAAAGTCTCTGTGTGACACTTTCTAGTCAGGTGATATCTATAATAAAGTATTATATACATTGTTATATATCATTATGTATAGTACACATCATTATATATGAAAATGCATTATATTTTATAGCTATTTTCATTATGAATTATAAATTGTTACATAATGCATTACAAGCACTTCTCATAGCACCCTATCACCATTATGAAAGGAACTCAGCCCCAGTTCGTATAATGCATTATGAGGGGTTTCTTTTTAATAATCTGCAATAATAGTCAATACTCAGAAAGTATTGGAACGGCAAGGCCAATTCTTTTGTTTTTGCTATACACTGGTGACATTTGGGTTTGAGATCAAAAGATGAATATAAGATGATAGATAAGAATTTCAGCTTTCATTTCCTGATATTTACATCTAGATTTGTTAAAGAATTTTCAACATGGCACGTTTGGTGGCAGACGATCCAATTTTAGGTGAGCAAAGTATTGGAACAGATAGTCTTAAAGTAAATTACACTTTATATTTTGTTGCATATCGCTTGTTTACAGTAACTGCATCAAGTTGGCAACTCACTGACATCACCAAACTGTTGCATTCTTCTTTTGTGATGCTTTTCCAGGCTTGCACAGCTTCGTTCAGTTGTTGTTAGTTAGTTAGTTGGGGGTTTCGCCCTTCAGTCTCCTCTTCAGGAGGTGAAATGCATGCTCAATTGGGTTAAGGTCAGGTGATTGACTTGGTCAGTCTAAAACCTTCCACTTTTTCCCCTGATGAAGTGCTTTGTTGTGTTGGCAGTGTGATTTGGGTCATTGTTTTGCTGCATAATGAAGTTCCTCTAAATTAGATTGGATGCATTTCTCTGTAAATTGGCAGACAGGATGTTTCTGTAGACTTCTGAATTCATTCTGCTGCTACCATCATGAGTTACATCATCAATAAAGATTAGTAAGCCAATTCCAGAATCAGCCACGCAAGCCCAATCCAAGACACTACCTCCACCATGCTTGACCGATGAGCTTGTACATTTTGGATCATGAGCAGGTAATTTCTTTCTCCACACTTTGGCCTTTCCGTCACTTTGGTAGAGATTAATTGGTTCCAGAGGTTTTGTGGCTCATCTCTGTATTTCTTTGCGAATTCCAATCTGGCCTTCCAATTCTTTCTGCTGAAGAGTGGTTTGCTTCTTGAGGTATGGCCTCTATATTTCTGCTCTCGAAGTCTTCTTCGAACGGTGGATTGTGATACCTTCATCCCTGCCCTGTACAGTTTGTTGGTGATGTCACGGATTGTTGTTTTTTGGTTTTTCTTCACAGCTCCCACAAAGTTTTTGTCCTCAACTGCTGTTGTTTTCCTTGTCTGACCTGTTCCATGTCTGGTCATTAGGACACCAGAGATTTCTTTCTTTTTCTTGATGTATTGTCTATGCCCAATGCTTGTGCAATGTGTGTGATCAATTCTCCCTCTTTTCTCAGATTCATAATGGCTTGCCTTTCTCCCATACACAGCTCTCTGGTCTTCATGTTGGTTTATCCTTTTTAACAACAAACCCAGGGCTCAAACTAAGAGTAGATATTCAGAGCTATTAATTGTTTAATCAATCAGCCTAACATGGCACACCTGGGCAACAAGAAACACCTGTCACATGTTCCAATATTTTTTATCATTTGAAAACTGGATGGGTTCAAACACAAGGTGCCATGTTCTAAGTTGTTTAACACATCTAGATGTAAATATCAGGAAATTAAAGCTGAATTCTGATTTATTGTCTCATTCATCTTTTGATCTCAAACCCAAATGTCTTCAGTATATAGCAAAAACTTCTAACACATTATGTTAAGAATTTATAAACACTGCTACGAACAGTAATGCATTTTCTTAAATAGTCATAACAATGTATATAATACCTCATTAATGCATTAAGCTTTAGAGGCTAATTTATTCATGCAAATGTAATTCAATGGTTCAGTGAGATGTGATATTTGTTTCATATATATGTACCATGTATATGTATATACAGAACTAGCTATATAATACATACAGGTGACAAATTAAAGGAAAAAACAGCATAAAGTGTGTTAGAAAGGTATTGGACCACTACGAGCTGCCAGAACAGATCATGCCTTTGCATCGATTCTACAAGTCTCTGGAACTGTACTGGGGACATAAATACAGTTCTTCCAAAAGATTTTCCCTCAGTTGGTGTTTTTGGTGATGGTGGTATACAGCGCTGTCTAACTTGTTGCTCCAAAATCTCCCATACCATAGGTGTTTGTTTGGGTTGAGATCTGTTGACTGAGAAGGCTATAGCATTCGATTTACATTATTTTCATACTCAAACCATTCAGTGACCCTTATTCCCTGTGGATGAGGGTGTAGTCATCCTTGAAGAGACCACTCCTATCAGGATAGAAGTGTTTCTTGATAGGATAAAGATGATCAGTTAGAAGAGCTTATATTGATTTGGGGACAAGTGGATCCAAACCATACAAGCAAAATGTTTCCAACAACAGAACAATGCCACTGACTTTTCCGTTACTTTGGCACCGTTCTGTATGTATATTTGTAGTAAAAGTTATTCTTTTTCAGTGTCTACAAGCTTAGACTGCTATAAACTATAAACTGCTCATCAGGTATTACAGAAGTTACAATGGTGGTTCTTATAGACATTCTCATTTTATTGTTATCTCTTCAACCACATGAAGCTTTGACCCAGTGCTTTGCGTTGATGTCTTGACATTTTCACCCTCCTTCATTTCATTTTTTTAGAGTGTTCTTCCTTTTGGTCTGCTTCTTCCTTGCTGCCTTCTTTTCACGTTTAATTCTGTTAAGGTGCCTGGTGTTGGTTCCTTGTTGACATGACTGTGCCATCATCATACAGCAGATCTGTAAGGATCATCTGATGAATGCAGGTAATGGAAGCAGATGAGCTGATTCCTAACACTTTTAGACTCAAGAATATCAAAATGTACTGATGAGTAAAGTGAGGATTGTAAGAAGAAATGATGTGAATATGAAGCCTGACCAACTCCCTTATAGTTTCTTGTTCTCTTATAGAAAGGACTATTGGCAAGTCAGATGAAACAGTCCCCTAGTCTGTCAATTGCCAGTTGCGCAAGATGGACTGAAATGATTAGGGAGGCTCAGGTGAGGTGGTTTGATCTTTACCGATTTGGGCCCTCTAGGCCTGATCAGCGAGCTTCTTCTTCCAGGAGAGCTGCACGCCCCTCCCATTCTTCCTCTTTTTTAATATGGTGTTCGCAGCACCCGAGGGTGTTGTGTTCACTCTTCCTTGCTCGCAAGGCAGATATGAGACTGTATAGGACATAACCCATGGAAGGAAATGTTAACATGGGCACTATCGACCCATGTCCATGTCCAGCTAGAGGGGATGGCAGCTTTAGCGCAAATGAAAAGCTACAAATGAATGGACTCCTAGAAACAACATTAAGTGTTATTGGAAAACTAAGTCGTGGCTGGGTGCAGTGCTTCTCTGATCTCCATCTAATTACACCAATAAGGTTCTGGTATAAAACTGTTACCATACTGGGATTTTCTTGAGCATAGTCCATCAATTTGCATCTTTTGTTACAACTCAGCTTTCCTCATTTGCCATTTTGCCCTAATAATTCCATTATTTAATTAATAGACATTAGAAGCTGCTGCTCAATTTTGGTGCCTGGTACATTAAAGGTGTGGTGAATGTTTTATGTCAGTTTGGTCTCATTTCACCTTCTGGACAACAGAAGGAAGGTACACATATGTTATTCATGAATTATTATAATCTCCCTGTCTGGCTTCAGTCCTAATCTATTTGGGTGGAATTTGGGTAGAGCAACTATGGAACCACACCCTAAGCCAAGCCATTTCCAAAGCCTATATTTTAATGTAACCTGGAGAAAATATACTCTGGGTTTACTTCAAGCTATGAACTCTGAGAGCTCACAGTCAAAGGAGCACTTAGGTGAGAATGAGGGAGTCAAAACAACTTAGTGTTGTATATCATTTCCCTTAGCTCCTCAGTATGATGGAATGGGTGTACACTGAGACGGAATTTATGCTTGGTCCCCTGGATAATGGATCTACAGTATGATGCAATGGGATGAGTAGGGTCTGAAATGACAGCAATGTGGCAATATGAAGGCCACCCACTGAGGAACATATTAACACTCAAATTTGAATAATTCTGCCATGGGCCACATGACAGTCATCATAATCAATATTCAAAATTGATGGTCGCTTTCTTGGTGTTCCCCAGTACCCCAGTGCTGTGTTACTTGTAAATATTTTATAATTCTCATTTCAGAAACCACCCCAAGCACGTTACCACTGATATGATTTGGGAAAAAGATGAGCGTGACAGGCAGCAGGACATACTGAGTCTGGGTCACTGATGGACACTTGCTCAGAAAAGCGCACTTTGGGGGGATTGGTTCGCAGGCGAGCTTTCTTGGCTGCACTTATGAAGGCAGATTTAGGCGACTAAGGGAACAAAACAGAGAGAAAGAAGAAGAAGTGAATTACTTCATTTCATGTCACCATAAAGATTTTTTAATGAATTCAGCAAATTGGTAAGCAGTGTGTTTGGTTTTAAGATGTTATGTGGACAGCAGAGGTTAGTAATAACATGCAAGTTACATGAGTAACTTTGAACAAATTATACTCTTACTCCAGTAACACTTTGTTCACACTAGTAAGCGACAAATGACCATTCTGATTATCCTTTCATTAAATGTGTATAGAAACATTACAAAGAATAAAGCTTGGAAGGATATTGTAGAAATTGTTCGTGCCTCTGGTGAATGTTAGCTTGCTTTGCTCATCTGCCAGCAAAGCCTATGAAGTCTAGCATGTAACGTGTAAATCAAACAACCAGATCAAATCAGTTTTTACACTGATTAGTGGATTATTTAATTCAGTTTAACTAGTTAGCTTTAAAAATATATATACACTATATGGTATATATGCTACTACCATTCTCATTATTAAAAAAAAAAGCTGGACAGTGCATGGCCACAAGCAACGACAGTAGCAGTCACACCATGGCTGCAAGAGACAAACTACAATCGAGCCAAGGGACTCATTGCACCCTAGTGTGAACATAAGGTAAAGTAGTATAGAGAAAAATGTATTTACTTTATTAAATTTGGGCTATGTTCTCCCCTCTACATTAGATTTGTGGCTGAATCCCAAATGCCTCAACATTCCCTCTATTAAAGATGTGCACTAAGATTAACTATATCAAAGTTAGCTAGCAAAGAATGCTATGCATATTTTTTCTTCACAGACTAGAGGTGTTCTTTATATGATTTTATACATACGTATGTTATGGTTATGATCTTATCATCATCATCATGATCATCATTGCATGTTTACAAATGTGAAACTGATCCTTATCTCAAGTATCATGCTACTGAAATTGTTTTTTACCAGATACTTTTGCACACTTACTCTAGTAGTTATTCTAATGACTACTTATACTTTCACTTAAGTTATTATTTTTTAAAAGTAATCGAACTAAGATTCTTACTAAGACTACTCTACACATCTCTGCTGAACAGTCATGTGAAATAAATGGTGGGAAAAAAGGTTTTCATAATTGTGGAAATCAGTAATTCTGCTATATAAATTCACATTAAAGTTTCATTACATGCATGAATGCACAAGACTCCATAATTAGGCACAGTTGGAAAAAGATTCATCACGTTATTGTACATAGAGCAGTTTTTTCCTAAATTACAGACGAAAAAAATAATTCCCAATAATGTTTGAAGAGATGGCTTAGCAATAAAAGGTGCTGTTGTGTGAAAAACATATTGTATCATAGAAGAAACGGATGATGCCATTACCTGTAGAGGCTGCAACACAGTGAGAACAATTGAATCGTTGCAATTCCTGTAAAGAGAGACATAGGAGGAAGTCAGGGAGGTGCAACAAGTCAAAACGAACATAGCTGAAATAAACTATCTTGTCTGATGCAGCCACAGAGAATATGCAATACATTAAACATAGTCAGTTATGACAAGGCCCTTCCACGTTTGGTGACAATAAAGGATGTTACCTTACAAGGTCTATGACTCTCTCCCTGGGTGCGTCACTGACGTTTTCCTCGTTGATGACTAGGATCTGATCACCAGCAAAAAGCTTGCCGTCAGATGGTCCGTCTGCAAGCCAACACACAGAAGGTGTGTATTTTTTGCAGCGTGGCTGTGGGAGATCACTTGTTCTCAATACCTGCTCATGAAGCCACCAATTGGATCACCTCTACCTTAATGGTATAGCAACTCAATTAGAATTGTAATGATATGCTTTGGGTTATTGAATGTAAGTGCAGTGCACAGTGCACCTGAGACATTCAAATACGAGTATACAATAAAACAAGCAGTCACTTTTAGCGTAGATGAGATTGGGTGGCCTGGTGGAGCAGACGGCTGCTGTGTCCCAGTGGGCTGCAGACGTCTGGTCCCCAGGTCCTGCTAGAGACACGTGTCCTACCCGCAGAGACAGAGCGTACAATGACAGGCCGTTCGCTGCCGGCAATGAAGCCAAAGCCGTGGATCGGGTGGCGCTGGATGCAGACCTGTCGAGCTATGCCAGACGTCAGGCTACCACTGTCCATGCCATCCTGACTCTCCTCTAACATTGCAGGACTGGGACAAAACAGCATAAGAGTTAACTCTTACTTAACAATGTCCCGTTGACCCAGGCATTTGATTCTGTACCAAAATTATATAGTTATAAAATCTGTTTGAAAATATCTTGTTTTTATGTTATATATTATCAATGTATACTACCCTGATGGGTATGGATGCAAAAACATGCACAAGGATCCTCCTGAAGGCATGTGTGTGCATGTGTGACTGGGTCAAATTTACTTGAACAAAATTTTTAAAACATAAGTAAGCAAGTATCATAATGTAATGTAGTAACATAAATAAACAAGTACCTAAATTCTCAAAAATTATAATTGTTAATTAATCCAAATTTAGTCATTTTGAACTGAACAGTAAGTTAACATGGGCGTGCTGGGGTCAGGTATGTCACGGAAATGATACACTCCAATTTTAAATCCACATCAGCTTTTTAAACTCTTATGGTAAGCAAGGAATGATCTGAAACATTGGAATTTTTTTTTTTTTAATTTGTTGATATGGTTTACACCACTTACAAGCTGTCTTCCCTGAGTCGGTTAGGGTTAAGGTTAGTAATGGCAGCCACAGCCAGTAAATGTTCTAATATGCCACAACATAATTAGCTTTTTCTATACATAATGTCACGATACAATAATCTGGTCATATCTCTGTGTGACACACACATCCAGGTTTGCAGGAAAGGAAACCTGCTAGACACTCTACTGTGCCATGTTAAAGTCATCCGGATGCAATAGTTTTATCATTATAGACACCACCCTGAGACATTAACACCAGACATATAGTCTAAGTGATATTTTTTAGAAAGAATTTGGATTAGTTTCTTATATGAGCTGTTATATAAAAGATTTTTAATGGACTACACTTTCAAAAAGTGGTGGAAGCTTGTCCCCAGTGTCCCCAGCAAAATTTACACCTATGTTGATTATAAGATCAGTTTTTGTTAATATTACTCATTACCAAAATAATACTAAGTGCAACACGCTGTATTTCAACCGTCTCATATTCTGCCAATGACTAAACTTAGCAGGTAGTGCTAATGTGGCTACCATGATATGAAAGTTAGTAGTGTAGTTAGCAGTATGCTAGCTAGCAGCACTAGCCTACAGTGTAAAGCTTGCTAGTGTTCTTGTTAAACTCACAGCATAGATGGTTTCATAAAAATGTTAATGTGACTTGAATGTGAATGAAAGCTATTAGTAGCAGTGGCAATATTATATTGAAACATTCTGTCAATTCCTAATTTTCATTTAAAAAAAAATGTTAGCATATTTGCTAAATGAAACTTGAATCTCAATGGGAGAAAGATTTTTAGTCCTAAATCAGGTTAATGTTTCATGGTAAAACAAAGAATCCATTTTATTAAATCATATCTGGTGTTATGTTTGAATAGAGAGGATTTTTCTGTTGCCGTCCTCTGCTTTATTAGGTATGATGTTGAAGTTATGTACAGTGCTTATTTTCTGCCCACTCTTCAACATTGTCAGAATGTAAGAGTATGAGATAACACTTCCTTGCATAATTAGGCTCTTCTAACGCACTTTGCATATAATGTTAACTAAGCTGCTCACCTGTCACATTCTTTTGGGTGTCCATCCTGGACCTGGGCCATGCCCTGCGAGGAGAAGACAGGATGGAATAGTGTTTCTTTGCCACAGGGTCTCTCTGTTTCGCACTCATTCACCTGAAGAGGAGGAGAGCAAAGAAAGAAGAGAAACATGGTTACATGAAGAGGTTTATTTCTGAAATACTGCCATAGCTTAATGCATTGGTTGTAACTGAAAGCAATGGAATGTTTTAGGATGTGTGTTTGGAAAAGCATTTACAGTTTCAGTAGCAATGTCAACTAAGGGTGGGTGAAAGGACAAAAATATCATATCGCATACTTGAAGACATTTCTATGTTCCACAGTATGCGTTTTGATATAGGTTTGCGTTCAATGAAACTTTCATTTAATGTCTACAGAAATCAATTATTTAACAGTGAAAAGGAAGAAAAGTGTGACATTTTACAATTCTGAAGATTCAACACAAAATTTTAACATCACCTGCTTCCAGTTCCAATCAGTGTTTTTAATTGTCATAAACTACATTATACAGTGTATGTATATATATATATATATATATATATATATATATATATATATATATATATATATATATATATATATATATATATATAAACACACTCACAAAGCACTGTGTTAGGAACACCAGTACACCTACACATTCATGCAATTATCTAATCAGTTACCAGTGTGGCAGCAGTGCAATGCAATGTAAAATCATGCAGACATGGACCAGCAGCTTTGGGTAACGTTCACATCAAACATCAGAATGGGGAAAAATGTGATCTCAGTGATATCGACCATGGCATGATTGTTGGTGCCAGATGGGCTGATTTGAGTATTTCTATAACTACTGAGCTCCTGGGATTTTCACACACAACAGTCTCTAGAGTTTACTCAGAATGGTGCAAATAAGAAAAAACATCCAGTGAGCAGCAGTTCTGCAGATGGAAACACCTTGTTGATGAGAGAGGTCAATGGCGAATGGCCAGACTGGTTCGAGCTGACAGAAAGGCTACAGTAACTCAGATAACCACTCTGTACAATTGTGGTGAGCAGAGAAGCATCTCAGTATACACAATACATCGAACCTTGACGTGGATGGGCTACAACAGAAAAAGACTATGTCAGGTTCCACTTCTGTGAGCCAAGAACTGAAAGCTGAGGCTGAAGTGGGAACAGGCTCACCAAAACTTGACATTTGAAGACTGGAAAAAGGTAGCCTGGTCTGATGAATCTTGATTTCTGCTAAGTAACTCAGATGGTAGGGTCAGAATTTGGTACCAACAGCATGAATCCATGGACCCAACCTGCCTTGTGTCAACAGTGCAGGCTGGTGGAGGTGGTGTAATGGTGTGGGGAATGATTTTTTGGCACACTTTGGGCCTGTTAATATCAATCAATCATCGCTTGAATGCCACAGCCTATTTGAGTATTGTTACTGACCATGTGCATCCCTTCATGGCCACAATTTACCCATCTTCTAATGGCTACTTCCAGCATGATAATGCACCATGTCACAAAGCAAAAGTCGTCTCAAACTGGTTTCATGAACATGACAATGAGTTCTCTGTTCTTCAGTGGCATTTCCAGTCACTGGATCTGAATCCAATAGAATACCTTTGGGATGGGGTAGAATGGGAGATTCACAGCATGAAAGTGTATCTGAAAAATCTGCAGGAATTGAGTGATGTAATCTTATCAACATAGACCAGAATCTCAAAGGAATATTTCCAACATCTTGTGGAATCCACAAAGAATTGAGGCTGAGAGCAAATGGAAGTCCTACCCAGTATTAGTATAGTGTTCCTAATAAAGTGCTCAGTGTGAGTGGGTGTGGGGTACATATATATATATATATATATATATATATATATATATATATATATATATATATATATATATATATATATATGTATATATATATATATATACACACACACACACACACACAAACACTGTATATATTTATATACTGTAAGTGTATTTACTATGATACTGACCAGCCCTAGATCAACCTGCACACAGTGCTGGCAGTCATGATGGGCTATTATTTAGTAGTTAAAACTATTAAGTAATCTGAATAATTTATTTATGAAAATGTAGGGTATAATATAGGTAAAATATAACCCGTTGCTTCAGAAGAATGTTAAGGATGACCTGTCAACAGTTTTTTCTTTCACGCTATCTCTCTATAGTACTTTATGTTCAAACATGCAGTTGTATAAATCTCAGTCTACAGTCTTCCAGCATTCTGCTACTGGCTCATGCTTGGCTTGCGGAGCAAAAAAAAAAAAAAAAAACACAAAATCGGAGGAGGCATAGAGACCTTGCCATCCATTAAGTGCCTGCAGTGTCTGTAAGCCATTAGCCATGTCGATATGCTCCTTAAAATCAGACATCCTGTGTGGAGGGCAAGAAGGACTTATGGACTTATACCCCTACTGATGAGGCCGCATAAATATCTCTTTTAAGAAACCAATATTGGACATTTCTACAGAAACAGTATATTCAAAAAATAAATAAATAAAATAACTTAAACAACATATCTGGTATGCAGTAAGGGTGTAATGTAATGCCACTATCTGTATCTGTATCTTGCATATGTATTTCAATGTTATGCCCTGAAATTGTACATTCATGTAAACACGTGACATCATGTGAATAGTATGTGATAAAACCACATGTGAAAAATGAACATGAAAATAAATGAATCATGTAAAAACAAATCACATTTGGAAACAAAGAATTCCGTGGGGAAAAAAAATCACACATGAATAAAGGATACACAAGTTGCTTCTCATTTCTTTAATTCCACCTCCTTATTTCCTTTCCTTGCGTCCTTCCTTCTGAAGAAGCAGAGAAAGGATACAAAAAAAGGAAAAGAGGACAGGAGGAATCAAGAAGAAACATATTTACCAAATGAGACTTGCTCACTGAAGGGTCACTCTATTGTGCCATTTATTGATGACTTGATTACAACATGCTGTTGTTGTTGTTGTTTTAGCCTAAACAAGACTCTACTCATCTCCTTACATCTTGGTTCTTAAAGCAAGTCATATTCACTGACATTCATTCAAAGGTTACATTTTTTATTTTGTGGTTCATATTATTTTATCATTTATTTCATACTCTTACATCACTTGCCAAAATAAAAAGCACCTGTGTGTCGTTTATTCAAAAGAATCCTCTCTTCATTCCGTGACTCCTCTGAGCTGATTTTAAAAATTGGTACATCTTTTTTAAGGATGGTGGACTTCAATTGATTTCTGGTCCACGAGTTGAAAGATGTAGGTTTGAGGAATCAAGGAGGCTTCAATTAGAGTTTTGGGATGCACCCCCTGACTCTGGTTGTGAGTAGAGACCCTGAGCATACAGAGGAAGCTTTACATAATAAGCTGTATTCAAGAAGAAAAAAAACTTGCACAAAGGTCTGAAATAAACAGTTCAGTCACAGGCCAATTATTGCAGTAAGAAACCACATCCCAAGGGCACTGGCAAGCCAGATTGTTGCCATGGTTACCACCGCACAGGCTTGATAGGAAGCGAGGGATGATGAATTGACCGCTTCAAATGATGGCTTCAGTTTCCATTACAGACACAGAGATCACTAAAGAGAGTCTTTAAGAACTGTTTGCCCCATTGTACTTTGAAGAGATGAAACTCAACATCTCTGACTTTTTCTTACAACCCAAACCCTGAGGCTTCTATTCTTCGCCTGAGTAGAAGAGTTTTTAGAAAACATGGGTAACTGAATCTACAGAGATTTCATTGTGTGATTTTCTCTGTAGCACAGTGTTATACTTTAGATTTAAAAGATACTCAACAATTTTTCTTCTAGAATACAAATGCAGTCATCCGTTTGGCAGTCAACTTTTTGCAAGCTGTTCAGTCTTCTCTAGACATAAATTTGCACAGCCAGATGCTGTCCAATTTGTTGCGAGTCATTGACCGTCTGGGAATTTTTGTTGTGTGCCATGCAGTCAAATCACATAGCTCCCCCTAAACATTACAAATTTCTGCCAGCTTAACTAAATCTCTCCATGTTCCACCCACAATGATCAGTTTGAGAAATTGCAAAGAACAGTCTTTAAGGAACAGCTATAAATGGAAAAGTATTTTCTTTACTCTGTCTCTGAAACATCAGTATCAATGACTGAGGACCTAAAATCCAACAAAAAGACAGCTTGCATATCATTAGTCATTTGCTGTCAGTCAGAATTGGCCATGGAGCTAGAACAATTCCAAGCATGAAAAAAGTCTAGATAGAAAAATCCTAGAATATTAAACAAAATCTGCCATACTATTGACCACAAGGGCATAATATCTTTTTGGAATAACATTCATCCATTTTAACAGATTTTGAGTTAGTTTGGTGTGAGCCAGTAAATCTTCTTCAGTCCTTCAGTAATCTGACTTGAAAATTTATTCATATTCTGTTACTTAGTGACTGTCATATCTTAGTGAAAGTTCCCCAGGTGACTTGATATTTTAATATTATTTAATATTTTATATTTTACCTTTAATTTAATAAGCACACAAGGGAGTGAATCTATTGGATCTCAAATTATTATGACTGAGAGATTCACTAAAACATTTCTGTAGCAGTCTCAGCCACATAAATCTATCCATGTCTATTAAATGTATATTATAGACATGTGTGCATGAGCACTTATCTCTACAGTGCCCAAAAATGACAGACAGATACTAATTGGACATATCTACATGGAGTATTCAACTAAAATGTGTAAAGGTCCAGTTACATAAAAATCCTTGCTTACTAATGTCCACATACGCAAATAACAAGTCTGGATAGTGGCAACAGTTATCTTTTAATGCTTAACCATTAGTCATTTGTTCATGGTTATTAATAAAACACATCAATTAAAGTGGTTTTATGTTTTGCACATTATCATTTTTGACTAGTGCCACAGACTCTGAATAGATGAGATGTTTAAAACTTGAAGCTGAGAATAAACGCACACAAACTTTTTTTTTTTTAACAAGCCATAGCATCATTTCAATAATCAGACCAGACAGGGTAAATGGAATGCAGTAAAAATCTATGAAAGTCTGTGAAAACTCTTTCCTTAATGACCTGCCTTCAGGTAAATCATTTACATAAATACATGTGATTGGCTGCAATAGAGGATCTGCTAGAGAAGATGCAATAGTTCATGTTTAAATAACTGGAACTACATTGATTAGTTCTGCAAAGTGCTCGGTTCGATCTGCTGAAACACTTTGCTTGGTCTGCATCTGGACTGCAAATCCGGACACTCCGTGGCAACCTTGGTGTATAGTATTGTATAGTTAGACTATGATAAATAAAGAAGCTGTGGCTGTTTTAAAATGATTTTAGACCCGATTTACTGGTTATCTGGTTATGTCATTTATCTTAATATTGACATTTTAACCATATGCATTAACACTTTTAGTTAAACACATATTTGGAGAGCCAGATTGCTATATCACATGTCAATATGCAAATCTTCTTATTCCATTTGACCACCAACTTCAAGTGTTGTCCCTTGTTTTCAGTTTTATGCAAAAGATGGTTGTCACATCAAAAATTGCAATTTTACACAATGTGACGGCACCGTGTGTTATGAAATGACAATATTGGCAGAGGATTTTGTGTAGTCTATATCGGAGAGATGGCTGTGTTTACGCTTATGTACTATGATGCAATTATGCATATATGCTTATATATACTCATGTTGCATGAAACCAGGTGCAACCCTGCAGGAAACAGTTTAATATTCTGTTTCTGTGCTTTGCGAGTTGTTACAGATTCAGTATTTGGCTTTGCTCCATTTTAGACCTTCTATTCTAAATCTACAACCAACTCAAGCATAAAGCAAACTATCTTATGGAGATGCCTCCTGTGTGTGTGTGTGCACAAAAAGTCCTTCAACACTCCTTGCAACTTACAAAAAAATCTTCATCTATATTATTCCATTATCTCCATGCCTACTCCAGTGGAGGTTTAGAAACCATATTATGGTTGGCATTTGACTCTTGGCTAAGCAGAAATGAAAGCATTAGATTTTATCTATCCTTGCAGTAGGTGGTATTATAATACATCTGTACAGAGGACAAACAAAAGCCGATGGGCCAAATATCAAACCACATGCTGGATCCTGCTAGAAGATGGCAGTCATTCACCTTCTTCACTATACTGCATAAATTGCTCCCCTGCTAATGCCAGATGGTGTCCATTTAGCCTGAGCCATTAACTGAGTCCTCACTTGCGAGAGACGGCAGCTTAACACCAGTGATTGATGTTTTCGACGGAGGGGGTTTAGTCTGACTAGAAGTTGCACAGTTCATGATGATGTTTGCCAGGACAATAATGCTGGATGACTTGTGACTTGACATAAACATGATCCGAATAAGTAATATTTCCATAAACATTGGTGTGTCATGAAAGCAGTCAAGAGGAAACAGACGATACACTGCTTGAGATGACGTTAATTTAACGTGAAATTGAGGTTACAGCTTCTGGCAGAACTTTGCTGCCGCTGTCTCAACCACAACAACAACAGGGAATGAAACTCCATACCACCAGCTCAAGCCAAAATGCAGAGACTTGGAGACCTGCTTAATCAGAGAAAATGTCTATAATAGTCTACAAAGGGCAGAATAAAGCAGGGTTTTAAGATGATGTGGAAAGTGGACTCTGGATACATCTAAGGCCATACATTTGTTGGCATAACAATCATGCACGCTTCACACTGCTTAAGCCACTATGTGTATTTACACTACCAGCACTGAAACTAGAAAAAGCTGACATGCTGGTTTTCCAAACATTGAAGATACACCTTACATTGACATGTAAGAGTTTACTAATTTATTTATTTTTATTTCATGATATTTTTACTTAATTATTTAGGGTTATAGCAGCACGCTAGTCCTCGTTCGATCCTGAGCTTGGGTTACTCATTAACATAATATAATATGTTTATATTATTTATTGATTCTGTTCTCTGTTCCTTGCTAATAAATGTGCTTTATATGTTTTATAGTTGCATAATTAGTCAACCTGCCACACTCTTTTGGATTTTTGAGGCTAAAATTAAAATTAACACATGCAGTCTTAATGTTTTTTTTCATGTGGTTTGAATTTCTTTTGTACTTGGATATAGATGTACAGTTTTCTCAGGTTATATAACACATTCATCCAAACTAAGTTCAATGTTCGAGTTCAAATTGCACATTTTTAATGATATTATACAAATTACAAATACCACATTTCCCAAACACTGCACCCAAAACTCTACACCCGAAATGAAGTGTCCTTGTCTTCAAAAGAAGTTACACAGCTATTTAATGCCTTTGTAAAATGCTGTTATAAAAACCTAGAGTGACTTCTTCATAGTTCACATCCAATTACCAAAAAAATATGCTCTATTTTTTCCAGCTCGGCAAACAAAACTGCGTATAAAACGTTCACATCATTTCAACTTACATTCTTCTCACATTCACATAACTAATTTACATTTGTTCCCAAATTAATGTCAGCTTGGTTAGTAAGAGGAAGAGGTAGAAAGACATGGGAAAAGAACAAGAGATCAGGCAAGGGAATGAGGAGAGCATTGAGGAAGGAGAAGAAGAGGAAGGTGGTTGAGAGGAAGAGCATGTCTCACATAAAATTACGGCTACTCCAATTGATCATGTCCTCAGCCATTGATTTCTCACTGAGAACAGAGAGTGCATAGAGACAATACCATACAATACAGCAGCATGCATCATTCTTCTGAACTCACTAGTGATTTACGTTTACATTTGCATTTGCCGCATTCAACCGAAACATTCCAAATATTAGGAACAACTGTAATCAAGACAGTTTCTGGTAATTTGGGAAAATGTCCAATTCCATCATTGAGCATTGAGTGGTTTACTGTAAAACCCATCCATGTTTCCTAATGGTGCTTCCTCCACCATATTCTCCTTATCTGAATTCTGCTGAAGAGTTCATTTCCTCTGGGAAATGGAAAATATTTGAAAGAAACCTCAGGCCATGGATGACGCTTGTGGAAATATCCAGGCAAATGCATGTCAGACAGATTCAAGACTCACTGCTTTTTCCCCGAGGTGCAGTGCTAGAGAAACATTATGTGATGTGGATGAAAGTCTCTCGCCTTGGAGAAATGTCATATTGATTGAGAAAAACTGTATTAAGGTGTTATTTAAAGAAGCCAGATATTCTTTTTAAGTTAGTTTCATCATTACTTTTCCACTACTCATGTCCTGTGTTTCCTACAAATAATACAGCATTGCATATCCAACTAGAACATTAGAAACAAGTAAATGTCAAAAATAAGTAAATGTACATTCCTGGGAAAAAAAAGAAGAGCCAAGCCCAAAATGCTTAAATATGCAGCTTTTAATGGTCTTAACAACAAATCATTGGTCAGAAAATTAGCAAGAATTAAACAAATGCGCCACCATTTGCTCGTTTACTTTTGCTGTAGTGAACTGTTTGGGGAAAAGCTAGAAACAGGGAAATTCACTTATATAGTCTTCTTGTATGCAAAGGTAAAATCATGATAATGATTAAAATGTTTGATGTAAAATTCAAATTAACACGTGTCTGCATGTACAAAATGTTTCAAAAATATCTCCTGGGATGTTTTTTTTTTCTTAAAAGATTAGGGATTATTTGGTTGTCTGCCTGATAAATGGAACCAGTATTGATAGAGCAGGGAGATATCTAAAGTATTTGTTTAATTCTTGCTAATTTCCTGACCAATGATTTGTTGTTAAGACCATTAAAAACTTAATATTTTGCCATTTTGGGCTTGTCCCATTTTTTTTGCCCAGGAGTGTAAATAGTAAACATTTGAATATGCAGGTGGAAACTTTGTATCTTTTACAAAATTTAATTAATCTCTCAAGAATCTTTATTTAGTCCTTAACTATTCCCACCTTTATGTCAAATTAGTGTTGCATCCTAGAATTAGTGTCTTAAATCTAATATAGTTAATTCTGCTGTATCCTCTTATTGGCTTCACTGAGGTATAGCTCTTTTCATGTGTATATATAGATTATACTGCTGGATGTTTAGAAGTGCATGTAAATTAAATGTCTGGATGACAATGGTAATCTCTCAGATGATCTACCCACGGGCCACAAAGCATCTGATATATTTTGTACACTTTTCTGGTAACAAGCTTCAGAATCTTGAATCATGTGCTGCTTTTTAAGTGTAAAAAAAGATACACTATATGGCCAAAAGTATGTGAACACCTCACTATTACACCTAAATGTGTCGTCCACACACCCCCCCCCCCCCCCCCCCCCCCCCCCCCCCCCCCGAAAAAAGTTGCCCACAAAGTTGGAGGCACATAATTGTCTAGAATTGTCACACAATTGTCATTGTATGCTGTAGATTTCCATCCACTGGAACTAATCGGCCCAAAAATATTCCAGTATTACTATTCCCCTGTGCACAAAGCGAGATCCATAAAGATATGGTTTGCCAAGGTTGGAGTAGAAGAACATGAGTGACCTGCACAGAGCCTTGACCTCAACCCCACTGAACACCTCTGGGATGAATTGGAACTCCAACTGTGCACCAGGCCTCCTCACCTGATATCAGTACTGGACTTCACTAATGCTCTTGTGGCTAAATGGGCACCAATCCCACACAGCAACATCCCAAAATCTAGTGGAAAGCCTTCCCAGAAGAGTGGAAGTCATTAAAGCAGCAATTTGGGGCAAACTCTGGAATGGAATGTTCAACAACCACATATGATTGTGATGGTTAGGTGTCCACATATTTTTGGACATATGTATCTTGCATATTTGAAGATGGTCTATTGGAAAAGATCTGTGACTGGTCATCTGGCTTGTCAGTCAATTTGGGACTTTCTGTTTAAGTAAGAGTTTCTTAGCAAAATGTACCAGACTTTCTAGCAAATGACAAAAGCCTGGCTTGCAGTACTGATGAGGCTGCATTGCTGTATGTGCTGTGTTAGCACATTAGTTGAAAAGTTTGTGTTCATTTATCATCAAGAGTTTTAGCTCACCCAGCTAGCCAGTGAGATAGTGATAGCCAGATGATATTCAAAATATTGAAGCCTACAAGTGATATGTTCATAAATCAATCAGTAAGGGACAACAAAACAGGGGGTTAATGCAACCTGATTATTACTGCAGTATACAGCTTAATACAATGTGCAAGTATCCATATGTTCATTTAGGTAGCAGCAGTATACTTTATATTATTATTTGTGGTAGTAGTGGGCTAGAATGTCTTCTTGCTAAATAAATGGTGAAAACCAAACACCTTTAATGCCTGTATGAAATGTTATATTCACCATACATTTTCACTGTACACTGATCAAATATATTATTTGAATGGTGGTTAATTATAACAATTGTAACATTTTCTGTGTAGTGCAGGACTAGCATTTGTTTTTTTTTAACCCAAGATGCAAGTGTGTAGTTATTATAATTCCATGAGTAATACATAAAGAGCTAATTATACAGTACATATGAAGTGGATAGAAAAAAACAAGAATCCAAATTAATGACAGATGCATGGCCTAAACAAATACCTAATTAATAAATAACTGGGCTATATAATTAGGTTTGTAGGAATTATTCTAAAGATGATATACACAGGGTGGATGGTTTTGGATATATGCAGTGTAATTGCTATATCTTGGAATCAAAGATATACGGTTCATAATAAAATGTTTACTTTCACTCATTTTATGGGAAACCTCAACAAGGGCCTTGTAGGTATTGTGTATGCCTGTACCTGTTCATTATTTTTGAGCTTTTGTAGTTTCCTATTCATAGCTATTTTAGGGGCTTCCTCCTAAAGTCAGGTTGTTAATAATAGGTGTATATCATTATGGATATCTGCATGTACACAAACAGCAAAATCTATGTACACACCCAGTTTCTCTCTCTCTCTCTCTCTCTCTCTCTCTCTCTCTCACTCAATCACTTTCAGTACCACCACTTTATCCTGGTCAGGATCACAATGGATCTGGAGCCTATCCTGGGAACACTGACCATGAGGTGGGAATACACTGTGAAAAGGACTCCAGTCCACATGATTTAGGTTTTAAAAAACTGTGTGTACGTTCAATTCAATTCAATTTTATTTTATTTATACAGCACCTTTAACAATGGTCATTGTCATAAAGCAGCTTTACAGAAATCCAGATATAAAATTAAAAATATCCCTAATGTGCAAGCCAGAGGCAACAGTGTCAAGGAAAAACTCCCTGAGAAGACAAGAGGAAGAAACCCATCCTTATGTGGGCAACGCCAGATTATACATAATCTCTCTTGTATAACTGTATATTATAGTGTCAAATAGTGCTAATTGTGTTAACAGGAACATGAGTATGAGCATCATTAGAGTTTTAACTTTAAGTCTACTGTATCAACTGTTCAGTAATGGAGACTTGAGTATAAACTGTTCTCAGCAATTGCAGTCTTTACAATTAGAGTGTGTAGTCTACGACTCACAAAACCCCCTTTACAAATCCCATACACGATAAGATTGTGTGCATATCTATTAACTTTAGGTTCCACCTAAGGATTAAATTAGGATTTCTAACCATCTTGGGACGGTTAATGATGCTAGCATTTTAAATAGGTTCTACTTGGAACCTTTTCTGAAAGCCAACCATCTGTTGTCCTAAACATCCAAGAGTTTAGGACAAACTGGATCACCCTTTATGGTCCTAGATTTTTTTTTTAAAGAGTGTCTACATATAAATCTAAATATAAACATTCATATGTAGAAACACTGATGGAAAAATCAATATTCTTATAAATGAGGTAGAAGCTTGTTAGAACATTTTAGGGGGTGAGCTCTTTTTCGGCATCATCAATAATGGAAAAAATGCTGAGTGGCAGCAATTGACAGTTACTCTAAATGTCAGGGAAGTTCGCAGTGAAAAAAGTGGCCTACTTTAAAAGTTGGTGTAAAATGAAAAAGTGGTGCAATGTAGATACAGCAGGTTCAATTCTAAGTAAGTAAGTAACTAACTTTAACTAAGTAAAAGTCCCGATTCACTTCTCCCAAGTTTATACAGATAGCAGTTTGCAATTAAACTGTTTGTTTAATTTCTAGACAGATTGTGGAATATATGAGAATCCAGTCCCGAGAGAAAAGAAAGTAATTAGAGGAAGGCATCCAGTGCAATAAGAGTCTCCTCCAGTGAAGTCCAATCGTGACATGTTTTAAATGAGCAAGTGCTGCTGACAAAAAGAAAAATTATACAGACTGTAAATTACATCTACACTGAGCTTAGAGTAATCAAAAACATATTGTCCAACAATAGTAGACTGCTGAAAGAGCTTTTTTTTTTTCAAAAATATTTGCACCATGTATGAGCTTACCATTTTTTCACATTCGACTATTCACATTGCTGAACTGCTCATGCACTTGACATATCGCTGGGGCGCATTGATATCGTTACTGTGATCAGGGTTAGGGTCAAGTGGAACCGCTAACCCATTAAGCCTTCTCTAAGGCAAAATTGAGCAGAACCTCACAAACAAAGCTCATCACCATTTAAATTATTGTCAACGTACAATGATTCATTAGACCATTGAATGTATTTGTAAATGTAATGTATTTGTTATATCTTTTCTATGCAGAAATTTATCAGCATTGTTGATAAAGGTTATCAATGGGTGCCCAGGGACATCATGGAAGAGTTATATATGTAAAGCATAAATCACAACAAGGTGCGTTGTTATGGGAAAATAATCAGTGATGGCATGGTGTGATATAGCTTGACATGAAGGTTACTTTTACTATAACAGCATACCGCAAAATATATTTTTCCTCTTATTCCACAGCAATTTGTCAATGCTAATAATTTCTTATTTATTAATAGATGACATGTCAGACTTTTTTCATTTATAGTTACATTTAATGTTGTGGAGCATCTGTGAAATAACTTCCTGTTATCATTATAACACCTATAAACATTCACCCACCAGCCTCTCTTATTTTCCCTTGAAGTTAATAAGACAAAAAATGCAGCTTGTCAGAGTTACCAAGAAACCGCAAAGCCCTCTGCCCTGAAGACTTTCCACACTTCATAACATCTGACTGTTACGAAGTGCCGATGCTGGAGACTCCTTCTAAAAATACTAAATAAATATTTCCTTAGAAAACTTGACCATATATCAACAATTACAGAATTTTTAAAATCCATTGGAGGAGGTGGTGTGTCCCATTACAAGTGGGTTACAAGTCCCATTGTAAACTGTTACAACAGAAATGATTGAGTCAGTTCCTCACTTGCATTGCTTCCCTAAAATGTAGGTATGCTGGGTGAACTCAAGTTGATCACAACTAGTTAGTCAGAGCCAACTGCAGAAAACAGATTGTTTACACATTAATGGGGTATAATCTGGCAACGAAAATCAGTTAAACCAATTACGAAAACCAATTACAATAAAGGCACCAATAGTGCCTTATTGCACGGATTATGTCTGGAAATCCACCGATTATTGAGGATGTTGGATGGCACGACATATCTAAAAAACTTGTCGAGTATCAGTTGCTCTATAACACCAGTGTTTTTTAATAGCCTGAGGCACATTTGTAATTTTGTTGAAAAAGGCTTCACATGTAAATACTGAAAAGAAAGTACACCTGGGTGGAAATGTACTTAATTAAGTCTCAATGCTAAACTCTTTTAATAAATATTTTAGTTTAATTAGCACTGTCATTAATTAAGTACATTCATTTTTTAAACAATTAGTTGATTTCATTTCCATGTCAAGCTTACTTTTTATAAATTCCAATGAGCACAGTAATTTAAGATCCACTTTATTTATAACACTTAAACACCAGCTTTCACATCTTAATTTATTTTCTTATATCACTAATTGGTATTACCATTTTTACAAAGACCAATTTTACCTTGCCCTTTACACACAATATGGAGCATACTTCCTGCCAAGTCTCTAGTACTTTGACTCATCCGGAAATTATTAACATGATTGCATTTCCACACGACCTTCATGAGCAAGTTAATATAGTGACCCAGGATTACTTTGCACCTACACTCCTGCTCAAAAAGGCTCTCCCTCCATCTCCTGTCTATCCCACCACTATATTTCCTTCTTATACCATAATGTGTGATGGTGGCCTAACTGACTCTGAATATGAGGCCTTGAGAAGTAGAACTGTTTTTAAGCTATTAGCACCACCTATTCAGTTACGCTATTTACCAGACTAAAATGTTTAAAATAATTCTCCCTCCTTCAACAAAAGCAGGAGATATACTGTAGTTATGCTTATTCTATCATGAGTAAAACATTTTTGTTTATTTAAAATGATTTTTTTGTTTATTTAAAACTGCCTAATCGCAATTATTTTAGCGATCAGATTATTTGAGTAAACTTCTAAGATTAATCAGCACAAATAGACATAGTTAAAAATTATGTTTGTTATTATTAACTCTGTTCATATAATTTAAGGGCTTTGAACTAGGAACTCTTTGCAATTATTGTTTTTTTCATTGAACAAAGTAATATTTAGTTGGACTATATCCTAGCATTCTCTGAAAAGCATAATACATTTATTTTCAGAATCGTTGCTGTAGAATTTTGTTTATTGTCTGGTTTATTGCTTAGCTTGTCACACCTCTCTCCCAGTGCAGACCCATGCTAAACCATGGTCCCTCCTGCTACATTCCCCAGTAATAATGTAGATGTAGCCCAGGGAACCATCCAGCATGTGACTGAATCTCCCTTACAAGAGCCTGTGGATCCCAGTGAAGTGAAAAGTATGTTGCAAAAGTGAAGCAGGGGTCCCCCACAGAGAGTCACATTAACATTCACAAAGGCCTGCTGGCATTGCTCTGACCAGATCTGACTCGCTTTTTAGTGAGATCAGTCAGCACACTGGTTATGGCAGCCCCAGGAAATGTCTCACCTTTTTCAGTCTTGGTTTGCCGGAAGACCACAATTGCAGCAGTCTATCAATTTATTAACACGCTTGCCTATGATCTAAGCCCCTGCAGAAATTCTCTGATGACTCAGTGGTGGCCGGGTGCATCAGAGATGGACAGGAAGATGAGTATAGGGACTTGATAAGCAACTTTGTTGAGTGGTGTGGGAGGAACCATCTACTCCTCAATGTGGCCAAGACAAAGGAGATGGTGGCTGTCTTCAGGAGGAAAAGGACCATAACCAGACCAGTAAAAATCATGCAACAGGATGTGTGAGCTTGTTGACACCTACAAGTATCTTGTGTGTCCACCTTGGCCACAGTCTGGACTGGAAGGTCAACACGGAGACTGTGTAAGGGAAGGGGATGAGCAGCCTCTATTTTCTGAGGAAGCTTTTAATGTTTGCAGCAAGATGTTGGAGATCTTCTACCAGTCTGTTGCAAGTGCTATCTTCTTTGCAGCAGAAGCAAAATAATAATGAAGGCTGGCTCTGTCCTGTGTTGCCTTTGGACAGTTTTGAGGTGGTTGTGGAAAGGTGCACCTTCAGTAAAAGACTCTTTCAGCTCTGCTGTAGCAAGAAACGGTACAGGGGGTTGTTCTTACCAACAGCGATCACTCTGTACACCAATTCTTCATTGTGCCAGGACATTATTGTGCATTAGAGCCTATTCCTACAATAAGGTCATTAGACATACAGTATGTTACATTCTTGTACTGGGTTACATTCTGCTTTCTGCACTGATGCTACTCAAATGATTGCACCATACAACTGTACAGCTGTGGTCACTCTGTTGATCACAAGTACTCCGCTGCAAATCCGTGGTTCCATACCTGCTGTTTTGTATTATATGCACCACACATTACATTAATAATTTATCTTCCCTGGGGTTAATACTCCATATTTCACTGACACTTTCACATGAATCAGAGGACCTGTGTATATAAGGCTATACTCACATTATATCCTGTATTATATTGTTTTTTTTTATTATTATTATTATTCTAAATACTCTTGCCTGCACACTCTACCTTTTGGATTGATGCTTAATCTGCGATTTTTCCTCTGGCATTAGTCAAGTCATCTATCTATCTATCTATCTATCTATCTATCTATCTATCTATCTATCTATGCAAGGCAAGGCATTGGATAAGCATACAAAGTTTGAAACTGCATTCACCTTTTAGAAATCCATGCAGAAATGGACTCTCCGTTCACATTGGGCCATTACTCTCCGTTCACATTGGGCTATTACTTCCCTCTCTGGCATTTTCCCCGATTTGAAACACTTTTCTTTTGTGTTCAGGAAAGAGATACAATATGTCTGGCTGCAAAAAACAACACCAGGAGGTGTCTCTGTGTGGTGTTCGCTGAGGTCAGTGCACCTCAGCAAGAGAGAAAAGACATCAGAAAATTTGGCTTGCATCTTGGCAACCTCTGATCTCTGGTGAAAGATGGTCTCCAAGTGGGATTGGATTGGAACTCAGGGTCTCCCAAAAGTCTCTATACATAGGGTAAATGAAAACTTTTTTAGCAAAATGTCTTCCAAAAATTTTCATATGTAGTTTATATATATATATATATATATATATATATATATATATTTTTTTTTTTTTTTTTTTTTTTTTCAGATAGCCTTTAAGAATGCCTTTGACAAAAGAAGAATGTATTGAAATCATTCTTATGGCTGGACTGGGAAGCTGTTGCAAGGTTGTGATGGACTTTAACAGGAAACATGGCAAGCACATCACACATCACACAGTTGCCAAACTTATTAACAAAATCAAAAAGACTGTAACTGTTGTGGACCATCTGAGAAGTGGACGGCCACAAACATTCACTGACAAAGGCACAACCAAAGTGGTGCTGGCGTACATAGTCCCCTATGTATGGAGACTTTTGGGACACCCTGTAGATTGTTGTTAAACAATCTTGCTACTCATCTCTCTCTGCCACCACTGTTGCCAGAGCAACAAGGACTGCCTCTCTCCAATGTTTCAAGAGATTGAGGTGGTAAATCTATTGGGTGTTTCCCTTGTCTATTTGCAATGCTGCATAGTTGACTTCCCCAATCTGCTCAGCTAGAGGTGTGGAGTAAAACAAGCACTTTATCTCCTGGTGCAAATAGGTTCAGTTGGGTGTGCCTATTTCTGGGCTTGTAGCAAATACTCCCCTGACAACTGACCAGTGGGTTTGAGCTCAGGTCCAGCAGAACAGAACGTCATTTTTACTAGGTGTTGTACCTTCCTCTACCTTTAATTATGTGAAACACCCCCTGGACTTATATAATAAGATCATATAATAACTCAAAAAGGGAAAACCCCGTGGATGCCCGGGGCACCTCCCAGACAGCAAATAATAGAACTTCTAAACATTTATACCATTTCCTGCTACCATCATATATGAATGTTCCCAGAGGCACTGCTTCAGGATTTATCTTTACCTTATATGGCTGAAGCTTTCAGCCAAATTGACTTATACAACTGAGATTGTGTCACATGGTCCATGAAGACTATGCGACATTTGCAGTATGATACCCACCACCAACATACATTACCACGAATGGCTGACCAATTGAGACATTAGCTGGTATAGTGTTTTTTCTACCCTCAGATGTCCAGCTATGAGATTATAATGAGCCAGGGAAAAATACTGTAAATATATATGGGACAGCAGGGCTCAGGTGTACCACGTTGGTCTTTATCCCTCTAGCTTGCCCCCAAACACCTCCCTCCCAGTGCTAAGCCATACCCACACCCGCTATGATTGGTGTTTAAAAGAGTAATTTTACTATAGTTCCACTTTTACAGAAAATTTCAAATTTGCAAATTTTTATTTGAAAATGAAAATTTAAAACAAAATTTAAAGGTTAAATGTACATCCACTAAGGTATACAGTCTTGATAATCTATTTGAATAAACTTTTTTCTTTAATTTGTTTTAAATCACTTCTACATAAGTAGCTAAAGTGTTGGATGTTTTCCAGTGAAAAGCCTTATTAAATTAATTAGCTCATTTTCCAGAACCTCACTGTAATTTGATTAATGAATGGATTATCTATGTAATGCAATCCTGATATATCTATTCCATTACAACCTCCTTCCTTCCCAAAAGCCTTGCCATGTCTCCATTTCACAGTTGACATATCACAACTCACTTATGTTGTATAAGCAAAAAGGGAATAGTAGGGAATAATTAATTTCTTAGTTCATACTATAACCCGATTCAGAGAGGTTTAAATTTACATGGGGACCTGGAGTAATTTCATCATTTGCAGGTGCTCCTCTATGATTTTATTTCCATACAACTCATCCATGTCTGTGTTTTCTCTCTTCTACCCTGAAAAAATTCTGTATCACACACCAGTTTACCTAATTTTAGTCCCATCTAGATATCTTTCTACATGTTGTCCCCAAGTTGGTCATCTGCCAATTCCCACTCTCTACCCAGGTCTCCCCTATCACATGATAGCTACCAACAGCAGGATACATGCTTCTTCAGAAGCCTACTGCAACTTTTTGAACTTTTGCACATGCTACATCACAGGGCAGAGTAACACACTCGGAGGAAAGCTGCCCTCATCCTCATACATGAGCTCACAGATGTGCATCATTGGTCAGTGTCATTCTGATTGACAGGTGAGAGAGTACGCCATTCCTCTCACCCAAAGAGCATGACCAATTTTGTTCTCTAGGACTCCCGGACCAGAATTATAGAACACAGCACTATATGCACTATAGAGCAAACTCTAAGGCTCATATGTTTCACAAACAATAAAAAAATAAATATTATAAGGTCTAATTATGCCAGTAATTGCCTTCATAAAACTTGCTTTACATAGAACCCACAATCTTACATTATTTATGGAAAAGCTAGCAATCTACAGGTAGTAGGTTGGCAGTATAATCTGTGGTGCATTAAATGTGTACAAAACCCTCATCTGCTGTTTGATGGACATGGAGAGGAGTATGATGAGACAGCTTTTGATATCACCTGTCATGAATGCTTACAGAAGATACATGGTAAGCTGCTTTAACAGTAATTAGAATTAGTATGTTGTAGAGTCTAAAATCTGAAAAGGAAGAGGCAGACATTCAAGCTCCCAGTCTGTGGAGTTTTAGGTTTCATGTTTATGTACACTGTCCATGTTTTACACTAAAAGACACAATCTGGCACATTGTCAACATGGAGGATGCATTTTGCAAAGGGAAACCTTGAGGAATACTTGATCATAACTTTCTTTAAGGGTCTCATTTACATGGTAAAAATTATGTACTCAAACATTGATACCACATCAATTCAATTTTATTCATATATAGCACTTCTAACAATAGACATTTTCACAAAGCAGCAACAGTGGCAAGGACAAACCTACTGAGATGAGAAAGAAACGTTAAGAGGAACCAAACTCAAAAGGGTGATACTGGAAATAAATCTATAACAAACACAATGCAGAGTATGAAGATCCATGTGCATGAAGTTTACGTATTTACAAAATCTACAATCCAGAGACACACATGGTATACAGGCCAGGGTCAAACACGAATATCCTCAAGATTTCCAAGATTAACGGGCAAATCCAAAGAGTAGTCGAAAATCCATGGCAAGGGTAAAACACAACAAGGCAATAACAATACAAAGGCTCAGAACTTACACAAAATATAACAATCAGCAAGGCTTCACAATGAACATAATGAACCATGTGGTTTATATAGCCAGTGAACAGGGAGTGTGTGATCACTGAGGAATAATCTTTAGAATTCAGGGGAGGGGGCCCTTTGGTTTCGTGGCAGAGAAATTTCCCTAATAGGTGTCACAAAATCATTATGCTTCCACAATTATATTCTATAACAGTAATGAACAGTCAGCAGTCAAAAGTCAAACAGTAATGAGTGTGTTGAAATATTGTTCATTATGAGCATCAGCATTTTTATGATTACAGTAGAAGCTTTTAGATACAAGTCTACAGTATCCAAGTGATGTTATCCACTGAAGAACCAGTGAGTCTTGGGCATAAATTGTTTTTGGTAAGAGCATTCATTGGGTGTCCATATTGGACCAGCTACAATAATCCTTAGGGTATCCATATGGGAACAACCACAGCAATCTTTACAGCATCCATATGGCACCAGCAGCAGCTATCAGCATCTAAACACACTGAAAGGGTGACAGCAAGAAGTAAGTAAGTAAGTAAGTAAGTTATGGCCATGACTCTGATGCAAAGGAACAAGGTTAAGACTGGTTGTTCATCTATGCAAATATGTGGCACTGTTCCCTTCCAATGAACAATAAACTCTAAATGATATCATTCATTCATTCATTCATCTGCAGTAACCATTTTCTCCTGGTTATTGTTGCACTGAATCCAGATCCTATCCTGGGAACCCTGGTGTACACTCTCATTTACACATGGAGCACCAATCCACCTACTTGCATATTTTTGGACAGTGGGAGGAAACAAGTAACTCAAGACAGTAACCCACACTCAGGACACTGGTTCATTGCAGGGCACCACACACACACACACATTCACAAGCTCTTTCACACCTAGGGGTGATTTTAGACTTGCCAATCCACTGGCACTTTGGGAGGTGGGAGGAAGCCAGAGAACCCAGAAGAAACCCATGTGAACACAGGGAGAACATGTGAAACTCCACACAGACCTGAGCTCAGGATCAAACTCAGGACTCTGGAGCTGTAAGGCAACAATACTTCCCACTGCTCCACTGTGCTTCTCCAACTCATACAAATGAAAAAAATAAAAACTCACCTTGCCCAGTTGAATTTGAACAAATTGCTCATGTGATCAGGTTAAATAAAATGCAGCACTAAACATTGCTGAATCCCTCTGAGATTCTGTTTTTTCATATTCTCCATTTCCCAGACTTAAAAGGCCCATGGAAATACTGTTTTAGTTTTTCTGTATATACATTCTTTGTGTAATATACTTGAAAATTTAATATATAGATTTGACAGAGTGACTTTCTGGCTTTTCTAATTTGCCCCTGTTAAAATGCTAAACTCCAAACCCAAGCAGCTGATGAAACAGGAGCTACTCGTTCCTCTGAATCATGGAAGATGTATACAGTACCGGAGCTCAGACTTATCAGTTTCATTAAAGTCCACTTTACCCAGTGAGAAAGCAGTGTTTTATTGGGTTAGCAATGCTCCAGCATTAGTAAATCACATATAAATGACAGATAGATATGGATTGCTTAATCACTCCAGGGTGTGGAGGTACAGGAACTGCGCCTTATTAGAATAGTGATGAGAGAAGCATAGCTCACGGCGGTTTATGCCCACAGCAGAATCACGTCCAACTGATGAAACAGCAAATTAAATGCAGCGTCGACTCCTATTAGCTCTCTGTTGTATCTTTATAATCATGGGCTGAACAAATGTTTCCAAGGAGTGAGCAAATGAAAGAAACCAAAGTAAGGACTCTGCATTTGTCACAGACAGTGAGTATTTTTTTTTCCACCAGCAAACAAGAGAGGAATGATACTAGAACAAATGCAAGGTGGCAGAAAGGGGAGAAAAGGAGAAAGTACCAAGAGCAGATTAAAAAAGAGCTGGGACAAATCAACCATCATTGACAGATGTAAAGATTTCCCCTGGCAGAATGACCTCATCATTGCCCATTTTGTTTACCACATGATGGCTCTGTGTGACAGTATTGTACAGCACTGATGTAGAACAGATTAAAATGATGCAGATTCTCAGTGCAAAGTCACAGTTTATAATGCTATTGAGAGTGAGAATGACTTGAGCAGTCTGACAGTCTTTTTTTTCCCCATTCAGCATTCAGCTTTCAACTCATTTCATGGCTCTCCTCCTTGGGAAAGGCGTGACTGGCGTTCTTGATGAACTGTGGCAGACTCGACTGTAAACTTCGGCCACACATGATTGGCAGACAACCATCCACTGCTTGACACTGTGAGCACAACTCATAATAGCTGAGCTATGAGGTGACAGGCTGACTTGGGCTTGAGTTTCAGTAGATGGATACCCTGAACATGCAGTAGCACCGAGATGCAAGAAACAATGGAAAATTTGTCACTGTGTCATAAAATCTGCAGAAATGGAGAGATTGTTTAAGGGCTAGTGGAGAAAAATTGAATCATGTAAAGTCATGCATGCAGCTCTGCACCATCCGCTGTGTATAATTACAGATTTCATGCCTCAGTCAGAATGACTAGTGTGTCATATGTAGTGTTTCATTTCATTTCATTTTGTCAACACTGAGTGAGTCAACATAGTGTTATATAAGTGTTACAAATCAGGCACTTGCATGGACCATTTGAAAGCCAGACTGACATCATCTTAGATGCTGTATTTAACTTAACTTAACTTAACTTAACTTAACTTAACTTAACTTAACTTAACTTAACTTAACTTAACATTTATTGTTAAATAATTTTTTATTATTTATACCTTCAGGATTTATTATATTGATAAAATATAAAAAACACCGTGATTTCTATTCTGCCTTACATTGTATGAAATGAAGATGACATTCTACATTTATTCTCCCAGTCATTGTTTCAGTTCAAATGCACTGCATACTGGACTCAGGTGCTCTAGTGCTATTTACTGACTTTCCCTCTTTCTGAGGAAAAAGTTATTAGATTACACATTATGTGGTGTTGCCTGCAGTCAGACATGTACAGAATACAAAGGCTTTGCCTCTATCGACCACTTTTCAAGAAACTGTTGAAGCGCAGAGCAACAGCTATGTCCTGATGGCAAAGAAACTATAATGACATTTCAGCTTTATAAAACATAAGAAAACGTTCTCTAAGGAACTCTCGATCTGAACTTTGGAAATGTGAATATCGCTAAAATGTCATATAAAAGCTGAACTTGTGGCTTGCTGTGGTCAGCACTTCTATTTGAGTTGTTGTGAATTATTAAACTTTTCAGAGACTTTCATAGATTTTTTTTAAATTTACACTTTCATATCTGATTAGGAAAGTAATGACATGGTTTGTTGAAAAATCTGACAACAAAACAGAATGTTTAAAGACGATCGGACAGAGTTCAAGTTTCAACTTTGTGCTAGTCAATATGGTAATTTGAAACATCAATGTGGACCAAATGTAACCAATTCGCATATGTCTTATTTACAGGCATGATCTCATGATCGCCAGTGGGTAAGCATTAAAAAGTATCTATTGTTGCCATTCAGTCATGTAAGCTACTTATCCAGATCTTGTAAGCAAAGAATTTTATGTAGCTGGACCTTCACATAATTGAGTTGAATTCCCTGCTTTAAAATAATAATTGAAAAAATCCTGGCTGAAAAAAAAAACGAATAGCAGACTTGCGAGACAGAGGAAATGATATACTAAATCTAGTGTGATATTTAGAAGCTGTGGAATTATGGGAAATCAAAATTGCAGAGACTGTTTATCACATTTGTATGCTTTTGGCTACTGGTGATGTTCACCGCTTTATTCCCAAAATACTTCTAACAAGGTGCAGTCTTGAGCCATGGTAATATCCATACTGACATGCCGTGGCTAAAGAGTATCTGAGCTGATATAATGCATATGGCAGGCCATCATACAACCTGCACTGCGCTGTAATTTCAGGTCATCTCCCCAGTACATTCCAGAGCACTACGTGGGTTGTGTGACATTCTCTGGGTCCTGGCAACGTCTCGGCTGTCTGGAGGAATGTTACAGCACAGAGGGTGATGGATGGCCTTTTTAAATGGCCTTATCTGGACTGTATGTTTTCTCCCTGTGTGCTGAGAATACCAAGTATACAGCCTGCCAGCACACAATTATCTGGCAGGCTGAGCAGACTGGCTTGCCCCAGAGTTGATACACACACACACACACACACACACACACATACCACACACCCTCACACATCCATACGCATGCTAACGTTAATGAGTTTGTGTGTGAGGCACAGGAAAACTCGGTACCCAGACTTTCCCTGAAAATGGCACTGGCGCAGCATCTCATTAACGCATTTAGCTTGGCAAACGCAGAAGTGTGAGGTAATTGGATTTGTACTGTCACTATTCAGACTTGGGGACATATGATCTCGTGCTTTGCTGTCACAGAAGAGAGATGCCACACAGTGCAAGTGTACAAACATAAAACCAGTTGAAGAACTGAAGAACTGAAATGTACAAACCTTTCATCATATAGTATTTTGGCTCAATTTTTTTAGGAACTGAAACAAAATGTTGAAGCAGGGAAGTTGCAAAGAAAGTTTAGATTCCAGTCTCTTTCAAGAATTCCAAAGAGTCATTTGGCTGGATTTTATATGAATGAAGTCATAAGAAAAAACATGAACGGTAACTTTACTTACCTTACTGTAACATTTAATTTCAATTTTTTCATTCCTAATTAACTGAATTTGTATCAAAGTTAAATAAAAATAATACAACACTCTCATGAAGGTGTTTTAAAAAAAAGGCTAATCAATATGCATCTTACTGGTGAATTTTATTGGAACTAGTCTATTTGTGGTTTCAACACGAGTACCTACAATGTTCGAGTCCTCAGATCTGTGAGAACGCTGTTGATAGGCAACCTGTACATATGGAGGTCTAGCATAAACTAGCCAATAACTGAGGCAGTTCAACAGTTTCCTCAGATTTCCTCAGTAGCTCAGAGGCTCTGTGTAACCAAAATGTCATAGTAATTAGCATCGACCACAAACCAAACTTCCATGGATTACACCATATTGAGAAACATCAACATTATTTCACAACTCAGAAGAACAGAAGCTCATTAATAGAAAATTTTGACATTGAAAGTGATAGATACCTATGTTCACGAACCCCATCTGAATCATTTGTGTAGGTATCTTAAATCAAATTTCTAATATCTTATTCTTATTCTAAAGCCCTTCTTAATTTGAAGGGAACAAAGCAGCACCACTGTAGCTATCAATGAGAAGAATTTAAAACATCTTGCTTTCTTGAAAGGCCAAATAAGGAAATCAGCTATAAACTTAAAAAAAGAAAACACTTTCTTTTCTCATGTCCTGATATATTATTCCAGTATTGGTATACAGTGAGAGGTGACACATTAACATACTCTCTACATATCAAAATGTAAATTATTGTGCTACATACTCAGTTTTATTCAAATTCCAGATTCCGTTAATGCTGTGTGATAATGTACTTTTGTGCCTAACTTCTATGAAATCAAAACAGGGCTGATGAGTCTGGAGAAAAGATAAATAAATAAAGAATATTTATTTATACACACACACACACACACACACACACACACACGCATATATATATATATATACATACACACACACACACACACACACGCACACACACACACACATATATATATATATGTGTGTGTGTGTGTGTGTGTGTGTGTGTGTGTGCGTGTGTGTGTGTGTGTGTATAAATAAATAAAGGTTCTGTTAATCAAATCTCACTTCGTGATTTCATAATGATTGCAGAGGTGGTCTTGGGGCTCTGAGGATTCAGTGTGAGGGAAATAAATGAGTGCTTGGCTGCTCTCATCAATTTCATTTATTAAATGCACCTAAAGGACAGAGGGTTGATAAAATCAGCCAATAGCAATGTGTACCTCCTCAAGGGAATATTTTATGACAGTTCCAAATGCTTATGCATGAGTGGTGAACATAACACATATACAGCACAGCTGATTATATGTGTATAAAATAACATTGCTTTCCACAGTAACTGTTCTATAATTATGGCAGAACTGTCATTAAGGTATTTTATTTCCTATGCCTATTAACGTATTGATATCACACGACAATATATAATAATATAACAAATTCTGAATACAACCACTCACTGTCTGGCATCCACCCAAAATTCATGATGGTGTCACATTTATCAATTTAATTGTACAGATCATGTGATGATTTTATGTAGCTTATTTCTTCATCCCCCGCCCACCCAAAATTAACTCCTACAGTTACTGTGGTAGCATTTTTCACAGCACGATTATAATTTCTTGCTTTCTGTATGGTAAGTTTGAGGTACAACTATAATATTTAAGCATGTCTGTAACCTGAATAGTCCTGTGAGTTCTCGCTTAAGTATTAGTTTAAATTCTAGTTCACGATTTCCTCCGAGGACTAGCATGATAGATCCAGAGAAAATCTGAACCAGTGTGAAGCATTACATATTGTAGTCTTTGTGTCTTTTTAGCATTTACTGTAATTTTAATCCATTTTTCAACAATTTGGGTATCAAGATGATAGTGTTGTAGCTAGCTTATGGCATCATGCAAGTTGCTAAATGACCCAGCATTAACATAAATACACTGAGAAGTCTTATCTTTTACTGGACTCTGTGTTAGATGTAGGTCACAGCTGTTTAAACTTCTGTGGCCTGTGGGCCAAATACAGCCTGCTGCCTCATGTCATTCAGCACACTCAAAAAAAAAGGCAAAAAAATAATATTCAAATAACTAAAATCTAAAATTCATACCAGACCTGAGTAGTGAGTGCCTGCGGTCTGTTCAAGCCACTGTACAGCACGAGCATGTGGTTAAATTTGTCACATTTGTCACAATCTCCTGCATTTGGTACGAGTGAGGCCCACTGTCTAAAAATGATTCAGAAATGATAATATGTTAAAGAATCAATTACATTTTTAAAAATATGTGGCCAGGGCAGGATTGGCAGAATTTGAGTTTGAGCACATCCGTGGTGTAGGTAGTGGGCTAAATAATGGACAGCCATTTCAGTTCTTACATACCATGTTCACAATGTTCAGCAGTCAGATTTGATGTAAGCAGTCACTGAACGATGAATGTGATCATATACAGTAACAAAAATGGGAGACGCAAAGAGAGTTAGTATTATTGTGCACAGTGTTGTACACTGGGTTTATATAGAATCCATGCCTTGTTTTGTGATACAGGTCTTTGGACTGGGGGAGGAAACTGGAGTAACCAGAGGTAACCCCCAAAACAAAGGGAGAACATGCAAACTCCACACACACACACACACACAAAATAACAAGGTGGAGTAAGGGTTCGAACCCCCAACCCCGGACCAACCCCGGAGGTGCAAGGCAACAGTGCTAAGCCACCATGCCCCCATATTGTATTTTATATATATAAATATATATATATTATAATATTATATTACTATATAATATTACATTATTATAGCATTATGCTTTTCTTTTAGTAGTTTAGTAGCAAGTTCTTATTGTTTATTGTGCCTGATATATGTATAATACATGTATGTATAATATATGTATAATACAATATGGGGGCTGAACGATGAATGTGATCATGTCTGCGTTGCTTTTGCTTTGCATTTATCTGTTAGCTCACATAGCCATTCACTGCACAACTGGAGAAAGAATAATTAAGTAAATAAAATATTTCAAAAAGTTTAAGTATGGTAGAATGGTATGGTAGGAATGGTAGACGCTAGCTAGCAGGCTATGACAGTTTCAACATTTAGTCACCCCAAAGGCATAAAGTGTTGCTGCTAATTAGCCTTCTGCTGAAGTGTTGCCAAAAGGCAAAGTAAACAATTCAACAATACTACAGCACTGTGATATTATCTTAATATTTAATTTATCTACAGTATGCTTCTTTACTATAGTAAGTAGCTAGATTATTTCAGGATGTACCAAAATTGCAGTATGGACCCAATTGGTTCTGACATGTTTTCAACCATAACAGTGCTCACCTCAGGACTTCATCATCCATGCCTCATTCTCATAGCCATCATCTGTCAGCTAGATCTCTATGGTGCCTGTGAATCTTCAGCACAACACTGTGGCATAAACTAGGGGAGATGAGCTATTGGGTATACTAGGAGGTAATATGCTAGGAGGCATTTTGACAAGAAGAAACTCAGCTGGAGGCTGGCTTGCACCAAGTCTCTGATTCCAGCAACAGCCAACCTCCTCCACCCCCAATCCTCCCCTTAATGCAAGTGTGATTTCTTCATTAGCCTGGGTGTTCACAGATAATTAACATCTCCTGTCATGCAAAATACATGTTGTGTTTATCAGCAGAGCTCTCCTTTCCATCCCTATACCTCCCTCCTACCCTCATCTTTCTTACTCGCATGAATGGTTTTCAGTGAGCTAAACACCCTGGTTGCAGGAGGCAGAGCGAGATGTTTCATTCGCTACTGCCAGTTCTGCCAAGAGGAAGAAGCTGGCTGCTGTTGCTAAGCCTAGGGTGCAAAACAGAGGATTGTGGAAGGATTGTAGTAAAAAGCTGTTCTTCTGACTGTGTGCTTCAGTGAAGTGGCCTAGACTCAGTTAATACATGAAGAGTCATCTGTTGGTGCCTTAAGTCACATCCTCCAGCAAAAACTTTTACTTTCTGCTCTGAGGACACTAAATCCAGTATTCTATCACATCTTCAGCTAATTATCCGTATGTACCTCCTTCTGCACTTACCAATTAATAAATCAGAAGAAGCCATTGCATGACACTGAATATATCAGCTTGGCACTGCTGCCTCCACAAAGCAGTTATGGATGCTTCATTTACGTATTCTTTATATTACAAAGATGTGGAAATACTACTGCGAAGATCATGTGTAAAGCTAAATTCTTCTCGCTGGTGCTGTATGGATGAGACTGCTGATCCTTTATTCTGTTTGACAGTATGTATAGGTATACTGTACTGTATATTTTTTCATTTTGTAATTTTATCATATTTAGCTTTTGAACTGTGCAAAGGTTTGTCTGCATGATTATAATATGGATGAGATTTGTTCAGTTTATTATACGCAATATACATACAACTGTACAGCTCAGGTCTTGCAATACACACTTAACGCACTCTGTCTTTTATACGTCTCTGAATATGAATACATGATCTGGAATACAGATAATGTGTTCTAAACAGACACAAATACAGATACTAATATGAGGAGCAAGAAGAAAGTCACATGGCGATGGGGTTTTTACTTTCATGTGGGCACAAGAGAGCGTGAGATATGAAACTCCTGGCACAAACAAAAGCAGCATTTACAGCATTTGTTCTTTCATCCTTAGTAATGGGCCTGGTCAATGTTGCGGTGGTTTAATTTATTTGAACATATCATAGGCAGGTACAAACAAAAATAAAAATGAGTGAATGTGATTGAAAAATCCTCCCATGCACATCTCTAGTTGAGACCAATTACGAACTCAAGTGACATGGCTGAGGTTGATGAACTGTCCAAGCCAAAATTCACAGACCATCCTGACATGCTGGGCTTTGTTTATGCCTCACATTTTCACCGGTGTTTTCCAGTGTCTCTGAGGACATAGGGACAGGGTTCATATTTCATTGAAACAACAAAACAAAACAAAACTCTGGCAGGTGGGGGCGTATTTTAGCGGGAGTCTGCAGCAGGAGTGTGGGGAATAAGCAATTTAACGTGGAACACCTGCATCTTTTTTGTGAATGTTTATTTAACGCACAGTGAGTGGGGCTGAGGCTTGTGTGTGTGTGTGTGTGTGTGCGTGTGTGTGTGAGACGTGAACTGAACTTGATCCAAGTTGCTGGAAAGCTGCCAAGTTTCTGTTACGTTTGATTTTGTTTTGCCTTTTTATGCCATACGGGGCGTGGACAAGAATAAGCGCTAACCAGTCACCTCGCCCTGAGTCCACTGCGTTCTTCAGTCGCACTGTGCCACAAAAACAAAATAAAAAAAAGAGTTGCAGGTTTAGACCCACTTTGGGTTAAATCTGAATATTTGGAGCATGTGGAAAAGGGGGCGTGGTCGAGCACCAGTTTGTGAATGGAAGGTGGAACTGGGGAGAGTGAGTAATAAGGACCCCACACCTGTTGAAATGTGGCTAATGAGTGTTTCTGTGAGTGGCGGGAAGGATAAAGATGGGAGTGACGAGAGCCATGGGAAAGACAGTTGACACAGCACAGAGCCATGTGTGTGTGCGTTCCAGATCCAGATACAGAGAGTGGCATTGTGTTACACCCATAGTATGTTGTAAAGTTGGAAACAGTTCTAGCGAGTAAAAAAAAGAGTGTGATTGGTTGGGTATGTGTTTTATCATAATTGTGTCCTAAATCCATACTTCATACTACTAAATGTTCATAGGACCTTTTTTTCAGATAAACTGTCCATATGTCCAGTGCATTAGACCACTTTCAATCAATCAAGCTCCTCAAAAATGATTGCAAAATTATTAATTTTTAAGGTTTCCTTACTGACTTATTTAACACAAACTATGAACTTCTCTTTTAATACACAATCATCCACATTAACAAAGTAACCAAGAGTTATTAGTATTAATGGATGTTTTTAAAATAATCAGTGAAATAAGCCATATAATCAACACCCGCATAAACCAGTGTTCTTACCATCAGTGAGTAAAGCCTACAGTTAGCAATATGAACCAATACCTTAATTTACATCTTTACAATGTTTGAAAACTAAGCCTGAAAAGCAAGTTTGAATATTTACACCTGGGGATCAGAGTTCAGTAAATTATCAACATTTAGGAACATGCTGTAATTAGTCACGGGTTGAATAAACATTAATTAATGCAGACATATTTCATATAATGCCAATTAATACGTGTGTTGACTTACTTAGCGGTTTTCTTTTTTTTGGACCCCCAAAAGCCTAGAGCTGGCCCTGTGATCTCATGATCTGACAACTGCTCATACTGCATGGCTTAATCTCCAAACATGTAGCTGAAAAATCGTTTCGCAAAGCTGCTCACACTGTAGGATATGTCATGACACAGGTGCTCACACAGAAAGTCAAATGCCAATACTGCCACTAGTAACCTCAGTCTGAAATCAGTCTGTGCACTTTAATGCACTAAAACTTTAAAAGGAAAGGAGAGGCCAAAGAAGATGGACACTGAGGATGCTGTTACAACGAATATGGTTACCGAGCAACCACACAATACTGATGACAGCAAATAATTATTCTCATACTTACCTTCAAATTATCTTCTCATACTGTGCAATTCACATGCAATTTAGCCACAATTCAAAAAAACTGTCTGAGACAACAAAATCGATCAAAATTGTGCCACAATCGTACAGTATAAGCCCTTCTCCCTAAACCCAAGGGAATATGAGGACGTAGTATAAAAGACAGATACTCAGTGTTGATGTACTGTCCATCTGCTAGTGGTTTCATGCAACTCCCACATTATGTCTGAGCAACTTGCTAGAGGTAAGCAACCAGCTCGAGGCACTATTACAGCAACACAGACTTGCAAACACTTTGCACAACCTTTCAAGCCACTGGCCCAAGATTGTCATCAGTTCTTGTTAAGTTGATTAAAACAGAGTGGGAAGCTTTTGTTACTGTAATCTTGGGCCATTCTGGATTCCAGGATGTTCAGCATTTTAATGGAAATTTGCGTCTATGGAAATTAGTGGCAGACTGACCTTGAGGAATGAAATGGGAGGAATATATGAGTCTGAACCGAGAGCAGTATGGTCTTAATTAAGAAATAGTGTGAGACATCAGCAATCACTCCCTCCCCTCATGGCTGTTCTAGAGGAAAGCTTATTTCATGCATCACTGAATCTCTCTCTCATACACACAAGGAGGCACCCTCTGGAAACACAATATATATATGTTATATACAGTATATACAGTATGTATTTATCTTATTATATATTATATTTATGCATTGATTTCATATGCTTAATATACTGTATAAATAAATAAAATACAGGTAGCCCATCCAGCCTCTGTTGTTGCATAGCAAAACATGTCTACTGCTATGAGTTGCAGTCCAATTAGTATTGGGAGCCTTATTGTCCCTAGTTCAACCTACACTGCAGTTTGACAAGTTTTTCTTAGACTCACTGAAAATTCCCATCTCATTATCTAGGTCTATATTTTCAACTAACTGTTTCTCACACAACATCATAGGACATAAGCTTTCCCAGCCCTTAATAGTTGTAGCATTGTCAGGATTTGCTATTAAGCACAATTAGGGCCATAACAATATAGTTTGCTTAAAAATAGTTGGAAATTTGCCAGGAATTTGACCCATAACCACACTGCTCTCTCCACAGAGTCAGGAGGATGGTAAAGGACAGAAAAAAGCCCAAAGATCACAGTTTTTGAATTGCACAGTTTAGTTTATTCTTGTGATTGTCGAGGTTCAGAATCAACTGTTAAGTGCCACTTACATAGCAAGAAGCTTGAAAGTGTTGCAGGAAAGAAGTTTTTCTGAGGCTTTCTCACAAAATTCAGTGCTTGAACCTCACCAAGCTGAATAAGAACTAAAGTTGTCATTGTATGCTGAAGTCAAATGAGTTCAAAATCAAATTTTTTGGTCATGCACACTTGGCCAGAGAGAGAGAGCTTTCAACAAGATGATGAGGCAAACATCCAAATCAACACAGAAATGGTAGAAAAGAAACACAAAATCAGTAGTTTGTAATATCTCAAGCCTGTAGTCTGAATTGAAGATGGAAGTCCACATGCACAAACCCAACAATATAAATGAGCTTCTATATAAATTCTATATGAGATCTCATGGTTCTATATAAGTTCTCATGGTTCCCTTTCCAGTGTCTGTCTCAGGTCCTGACCCAGTCCTTGTCTGTGGCCATGATCCTCTTCTAAGTCATGTCTAAATCTCTGGCCCAGTCCCGGTACCTCATATCCAGTACCATATAGCTGTCTCTGTCTCTGTCTCTGTTATAGACCCCACTCTGGAACATGTCTTTGGCCTTGGTCTAGGTGGAGCAATTCCAATGCATGTACTGCCCAGATGGTCCAGCCTTCCTCAGATTTATTCCTGTTAGTGTGTGTGTGAGATATGCATTAAGAGCATGGCTTTCTGTCAAGTCCAGTCCAGTGTCTCATGTGTCCTGTGTCATAACACTAACGTAGCCTTGTCATACACCTGTCATATCTGTCATAAGTCATCATAACACTTGATGTCCAGTAATATAACAGTTATGCTAACATATTAATTGTTATTGTAGTTGTCATCATGTTTGCTGATATAACAGATTATCACATGGTAGTTTTTGCTAAGTGTGTTCTAATTAATATAGTCCACAGAGAGTAACCCAAGCTCAGGATCAAGCCAAGCACCCTGGAGCTGCAACACTGCAACACTGATCACTGTAACAGTATGCACCCATTAGTTAGTTAGTTAGTTAAATCATTAATTATACATAAAGGCTCATAATAATGAATCATATCTATCTATATCTATATCTATCTATCTATCTATCTATCTATATATATATATATATATAATGTTCTAACTTAGTGCCTATAACCTATAACATCAGACTGCTCCCACCCCAAGTCTGGGTTGTCATGAAAACTGTTTCTGATTTTATATTTTTATCTGCCCTGATCTCATCTCCCACAATGCTTGCAGTGAATATATATATATTTTTAAATATACAAAAAATATAAAATATGTCTGGTGTAAAAATTCTTAGAAATATAAAACTCAAGTGCACAGTCAGTCACATCAACCCCCGACCTATGTGCTGTGCCATGATCACTCATGATTGGTGGAAATACCTGGCCTGTGCTTAACTACAAAAATGTATGTAAATCATTGATTCTTACTCTGTAAAATATTGCAGGGTAGTTTTTGTTTAATCATTTGTTCAAGGTTTTGAAAAACACAGCAAGCAAGGGCGTAAATCATAGTAAATTAATAGCAGTGGAAATTAATGTAAACTATTTCAGACATTGATGCATTTTCACTTTTTTCAAAACAAACAAACAAAAAAAAACCTTAATCAGTTTTTTAATCATTTCTTTCGTTGAGTTTGTAAATATACAATAATGGACTCATGGGATAACATTACACCCATGGATAATACACCACTGAAACAGAATCAAATACTGGAGTGTATCCAGGGTTCATGTGGAACTGCTGCCAAGTACATCCAAGGCCCAGGATTCTCTGCTGCTGTAGAGCTTTGATACTCACAAGAAGCCATGTCTTTTGGACAGACTACTGAAAGCTCTCAGTAAGGCTCTTGAACTAGGATTAAGCTTATTGCAACAGGCCTAGACTTATTTTAATCTAGATTTAAATGATTTGAAACACCCAGGCCATTCAGAAATCCCTCGGGGTTCGATTTATGAGAAATTGGAAACTAAGCGATAAAGATTCTTCTCTTAGCGTCAAAGATAAAAAGCTCTTAAAGTGAAATAGTCTTTGTTGGTCTTTAGTCTCACTCTCTCTCAAAATAGTCTCTTTTTTAATAGCCAGTATTATACTGCTTGAAATCCTATTATTTAGTAAATAAACTATGCAATGACTACAATGAAGCTAATAGGATAAGTATGCAGTTACAAAAGTGAGGTCTGTATGCCTAGAGCTTTTTTGTGGTTAATAATAACTGTTGTATTTTGCATATGTGTTAAATAGTGTAAAACAGGTAGAGGATGAGCACCCTTTATTTTTGATGTCTATTTTCTCTTGTTATGGCGGTTGGGGGGTAGGGTAGAATATTGTATTTTTTGTTTCTTTTATTTTAGGTTAGTTCACCACCCCCAAAACTTGGTTATTCTTTTTGTTTGTTATTTTGGGGTGCAACTATCTCAATAAAACCACACTGATAGTCTAATAAGTGTTCAGTGCTTTGGTCAGGCAGTAAGCAAGAGGGACTCCATTCTTTCAATCACCCTATCACCCAATCAGTCCACCCTAGACAGGCTGTAAGATGTATGTTAACAGATGTTAAGAACATTGTTTCCTCTGCCTGTATAATTACTGTTTTAAATGAAGTTTTCCCATAACAGAAACAACTTACAGTATTTTATTATTAACTGTTTTTGACACATGATTATACACTTTGTTTTATGCTATGTACTTCTGTTTCTATTTTCTTTTCCTATGGAAAGCGCCTTGAGAGGCCTTTTTAAAGGTGCTACATATAATATAGTGTTTTATTATTATTATTATTATTATTATTATTATTATTACAATATATGCTCTTCCCTGATGTTACAACCCAGATAAATAAATAAATAGATGAAATGGGTGGGGGTGGAAATTAAAAAATGGAAATATTGGATGAAATACAAACATTAGAGAGAAAGAAAAAGAGCTTCAAAGGGAAGAAAGACAAAAACAAACTGAAATATCTTCATATACCAGCTATATGTACAGTAGCTATGCTTATTTTCTTGTCAATAAATTATCTATTTGGTCAGTTTTTTTATTTGCATGCTCATAACAAGTCTTTACATTCTCCGTTTTTTTGCTGCTGCACTCTGATTATTCAATTCTTATTTTTACGTTCTTCGATAATATCTGCATTTAGTTGTATATGTATTGTCAACCAAATAAATCCATAAAAAGAATAATAAAGAAGAAGAATAAAGATGAATTGTAATGTTCTTTTAGATATGTGCAGTCAGGCATTGAATTAATTACAAATTAATGTGAAGGCATTCATTTATATGTGCTGTTTCTCTTGGTTTCATTCCAATTTTATCTTTTTCAGTGTCCTTTGCAGGCTCAGCAAGCGCAGTCCCGTAGTGGTCATTAATAATCATTAATGCAGACTAGCACAGGTGGCTTTAATAAAATGGTGTTTAATTTAATTTGTGCATCTACAGTCCAGAAGTAAGGTACCTGAAGGTAAAAGAAGTTAAATTGTGTGTCAGGAAACCAGTATCTGAGCACTGATGAACTTTTCTGGAATAAAGTCTGCTTATTGTAGATTAAGACCTTCTTTATCTTTATCTAAATGCTATTGCTCTATTGCTATGGTTTTGAATATTGAATATCTAATTTTTGGATAATATAAGCAATTTCAAATACATAAAGACATAAAATACATAAAATACATAAAGTTATATTGTATATGTATCAAGTCTATGACTCTCATTCTTATATAACATACATACACTGGGTTGCCAAATTAGATATACCTATTATCTAGTAAAAAAAAAAAAAAAAAAAAAAAAAAGGGTAACTCTTTGCAAGCACACACAATCACTATATTCCTGTTGCCAGAATACCAAGTCATATAGCTCCAGAGGTGATGCTAAAATAGGTAGGTTGAGGTTGTGTTGGACTGCAGGTGCCCTCAGGTCTGTGTTTACTGCCTACACACAGGCACACTTGTTCAGGAATGATATTTTTTAGAGATATCTAGGAGAAAAAGGAACTAAGGAAAATTATCTGTGCTGGTATCTTCTCTGATCTCTGCTGCTAATATAGTAGTTCTTGTGTGCACGCACACATTTTCTTCAATATTATTCAATATTATGAGTTGAATCAGACTTGAACCAGACAACCCAATGCATTAGGTCTCCAAGTTTGATGTTGAGAACCATTGTAAATACATTGCAAGCATTACTGAACCTTACTTTGGAAGCAAACTTATATAATAAAGTTTTTATTGTTGTGCCTGAAAGTTTATCCCTTTACATGTATGTTTATGAAATACTTATTTTAAGTCTTTAAGTTTGTCAGTTGCCCCACCAGGGAAAATAAGACACTGGACTTGCTGTATGCCAATATCAATGAGGCATATAGCTCTACTGCACTTCCCCCACTGGGAAACTCGGACCATAACCTGGTGCACCTGAGGACTCTGTACAATCCTTTTGTACTGAGGAAACTGTGGTGACCAAGTCAGCCAGGAAGTGGTCTCATGAGGCTATGGATACTTTGAAAGGCTTTGAAATAACTGACTGGGGTGTTCTTTGTGAACCCTATGCTGAGGACATTTATGGTCTAATGGACTGTGTAATGGACTACATGAACTCTGTATGACATTGCTGTACCATCTAAGTCAGTGCATTATTTTGCAAACAGTGGTGACCTGAAGGCCTTGCTGAATAAGAAGTGGGCCTTTATAGCTGGTGACAGGGATGGCATGAGGAGTATACGTAGGGAGTTGAAGGCGAGGATTAGGGAGAGTAAGGAGGACTATAGGAGGAAAATGGAGAGCAATCATCAGAAGGGTAAGGTGAAAGAGGTGTGGAATGGGATGAAGAATATGTGGAATGGGTGTCAGGCTACAAACTGTCCTGCAATCAGCAGGCAGAGGAGAGTTGGATTAGGGCAAATGAGCTGAACACCTTCTTTAATAGGTTTGATATTGGGAGATTCACAAATCCATCACTAAGGACATCTCTGCATGAGTACTCTTTGTGTCCTCCTCTGCCCCCAAATGATGATCATTCCCTGCTATGTCACCCTCCACCTCCTCACCTAGATCTCTACATCACCGCTGACCAGGTGAGAAGGGAGCTGCATGCAGGAAAAGCAGCAAGCTCTGATGGTGTCAGTGCCTGAGACTGCAGAGGATCCCAGTGCTTTGGAAATGTTCCTGGATTGTTCCAGTACCAAAGATCAATATCCCCAGGGAACTGAATGACTACAGACCTGTAGCGTTGATGTCACACCTGATGAAGTCACTGGAAAGGGTTGTTCAGAGTCACCTCAGGGCACATCTGGGTGCAGCATTGAACTCCATGCAGTTTGCCTATTGGCCGCATTTGAGGATGCTATGATGTACTTACTGCACAGAGCTTACTCAGACCTGGAGACCGCCTGTGAGAGTCATGTTTTTTTTTAACTTTTCTAGTGCCTTCAACACCATCCAGCCCCACCTGCTGAGTGCGGTGCTGTTGGACACTGCCCTCGTGTCCTGGATCACTGACTATCTGACCTTCAGGCCCCTGTACGATCAGCTACAGAGTCAGAGTGGACTGTATGCAGCACAGGTGCTCCACAGGGGACTGTACTTGCCTCCTTTCTTTTCTCTTTGTACATCTCTGATTTCAGGTATAATTCTGAGACCTGTCATCTGCAAAAGTTCTTGGATAACACTATTATTGTGGGGTGTATTACGGAGGTGAGGGAGGAGGAGTACAGGAACTCCTCCTGGTGAACAGTTTTGTGGACTGGTGTCAGCAGAAACATCTCCAACTAAACACCAGGGAGACAAAGGAGCTTGTGGTGGATTTCCGGAAGATAAAGTCCCCTCCAGCTCCTGTTACCATCCAGGGTGAGAACATTGAAGTAGTTTACACCTACAAGTACCTGGATGTCAATCTTTGTGACAAGTTGGGATGGGAAGTGAATGTGGACAGGCTATACAATAAGGGCCAGAGCCAGAACTTCCCGAGGAGGCTGAGGTCCTTTGGTGTGAAAGGCCGGCTGCTGAGAACTTTCTATGAGTCATCTTTTATGCTGTCATGTGCCAGGGCAGCAGCACTTCATCAAAGGACAGTAACAGACTGACAAGATCATTAGAAAGGCCAGCTCAGGTTAGCTCAGGGGTTAAACAGGACACAGTGGAGATGGTGGCAGAGAGAAGGATGCTGGCAAAGGTGTCAGTGATCATAAAGAAACCCTCCCACCCACTCCATAAACCACAGAGGAGTACACTGAGTGGCAGATTGCTCCTGTCCTGCTACAGGAAGGAACGCTTTTGGAGGTCATTTCTCCTGGCAGCCAAAAGACTGTACAAATCTGCACTCTAATCCATCTTTTTCTCCATGCATCTCCGTACGTCTATGCATTGTCTGCATTGGACATAATACAGCAAAAGTAACTACCACATCTATGGATAATAACACATCTGTGGATAACTAACCCATATGTGGATAATACTGTACACATAACTATTACACTGTAAAGGACTGCAACACAATATACTGTACTTCTTGCATCTTAGCATAGCTATAGATGTATATGATACATACTATATAAGTTTACTATTTATATTATATCTATGCTATGCTACTTTTTTATATTTTTACTTTTAAATTTTATCTGATCTTATACCATCCCAACACTATTTCATGCAAAATGTGTACACAATGTATCTAATTCATAATGATGTTGTTTCATTTCATACTAATAAAATAATAAGAAAAGCTATGCTAACCCTGCTAACCATGGCCCTTAGTGGTCTCATTAATCAGATCTAACTCTGAAATGGACAGACATTAAATCATCTACTTTAAATAGCAGCAAACCTCAGTTGTTTGCAAAGTCTCCCAGGCTCTCCGAGCCATTAGATCTGATTCGAAGCCTTTAGATCCGATCAATACTCTGGTTTTGACTTAAAGTTCTGCATACTTTATAAGTTAGTCCTGGCCTAGTGTTATCTGTTTGCTGATCATCTGACCCTGTGCCTGTTTATCACTCTGAATTAGCCCTTTTCACTTGTATGCCATGGTCTTTTAATAAACCCATCTGCATTTATAGCCAAACCCTGTGACCATTCCTTGTATGTGAAGATGGACTTGGTTGATTCTGATTACCAAGTCATAATCTTTCAAATTGACTGATGAAAATTCTTAATAGAGTTCTAGCTCTATCTATGTTACCTGGTCTGTTGGTACCTAAATAAACCATTGTCTCTAAATGGCTCCCAAAATTAAGAGGGTAGTACTTTTATCTATTCTGCATGATCCACTATTGAAAGTTGTCTATGAGCCTGCAATTGCCAGCTACAGTGGATATAAAAGTAATGTAGTAGTGAAGTAAAAAAATTACGCTAGGATAAATCATGTCAGATCTTTTCCCACCTTGAATGTGCAATTGCTAAGTATACAAATAAAGTGAAAAACAATCAGAAACCTTTTGGGAAAAAAATTAAAAAAACTTACAACAACCTAGTTGCATAAGTGTGCACACCTCTAAACTAATGCTTTGTTGAAGCACTTTTTGATTTTATTAAATCACTCAGTCTTTTTGGGTAAGAGTCTATCAGCATGGCACATCTTGACTTGGCAATATTTCCCCACTCTTTCTTGCAAAAAAACATTCTAGATATATCAAACTGTGAGGGCATCTCCTGTGCACAGCCTGCTTCAGGTCACTCCACAGATTTTTAGCTGGATTCAGGTCTGGCTCTGGCTAGGTCATTCAGTAACATTGATCTTCTTTTGGTGAAGCCATTCCTTTGTTGATTTGGATGTATGCTTTGGGTCACTGTCATACTGAAAGGTGAAATTCCTTTTCATCTTCAGCTTACTAGCGGACACCTGAAAGTTTTGCACTAAAATCAGCTGGTATTTGTAGCTATGATTCCCTCTATCTTGATAAAACCTGCAGTTCTCACTGAAGAAAAGCAGCTCTAAAGCATGATGCTGCAACCACCATGCTTCATGGTATGGTGTTCTTTTGGTCATGTGCATTTTTTTTTGCACCAAACATACCTCTTGGAATTATGGAATTATTATACCTTTTGGAATTGGTCTCATCAGGCCATAACACATTTTGCCACATGGTTTGGGGTGATTTAGTTGGGTTTGGATGTTTTTTGTGAGAAAGGGCTTCTGTCTAGCCACCCTGCCCCATAGCCCAGACATGTGAAGAATACGAGGGATTTTTGTCAAATGCAGAGAATAATCAGTACTTGTCAGATATTCCTGCAGCTCCTTTAATGTTGCCATTGGTCTCTTGGCAGCCTCCTTGGTAAGTTTTTGTCTTGTCCTTTTATAAATTTTGGAGAGACATCCTGTTCTTGGTAATGTCACTGTGGTGCTCCATTTTCTCCACTTGTTGATGATGGCCTTCACGGTGTTCCATGGTACATCTAATGTTTTGGAAATTTTTTTGTACCCCTCTCCTGATCGATTCCTTTTGACAGTGGGACCCTATACAGGCTTTGTCAGCTCTTTGCAGACCATGACATCTTCAGCGGTCAGATGAAACCAAGAAGATGTCAAGAAAATCCTACAGAAGCAGCTGGTCTTTAGTTGGGGGTTAATCAGAATAATTTAATTGATGACAGCTGTATGATAATTACTTTTGAACATAAGACTGAATGTGCTTAGTTCATTCTAATCTAAAAACATCCCCAATTATAAAAGGTGTGCTTTTTTATTTTTCCTTTTATTTTTTGCCAAAATGTTTCTGATTGTTTTTTACTTTATTTTTATACATTGTAATTTCACATTGAGGGTGGGAAAAGTTCTGACATGATTTATCTTGGTTTAATTTTTCTCATCATAAAAAACGTGCCATTTTAACAGGGGTGTGTAGACTTTTTATTTCCACTGTATTTCTAGAGATGTCAATGCTTGTCAACATTTTGCTGCAGATGTATAAAGATGATGCTGTCTGAGTGAAATAGACATTTTCTCTTTCGTCAATCCAGATACAATCCTTTCCATGCCTCTGTTTCTATGAATGTGCTTGTGTGTGTGTGTTTGTGTTTGTGTGTAATCTCTAACATATTCAATTTACAAGCCTACTGACATAAGATCCATGGAGCGAAACTGCCATGGAGTGTTTTGGGGTATGTACAGACATCCAGTGTCACGAAGGCCAGCCTCTCCCCAGAGAAGAAATGACTTCTCTTCGCCTTCAAGCTCGATTCCCTCTCACTAGAGAGTAGTCTTTAAAATAAAAGTGCATACATTTTCTCATCAGTGTTGCTCTGCTGTGGTTTGTCTAATCCCTATTTTAGGGCAAGATTAGAACGCTCAAAAGAAAAAGCAGAGACATAAATAATTAATTATCATGTGTGAGGGATATAGCAGTTAATTAAGGTGGCCAATCACCTGCTATGATGTCTCATTAGGGACGCTGCCATCTCCGACAATGTTTGTAAAGACTGCCATTCCATTTAGGTTTCAAACCAAGAATTATCTGGAACCAGTACTTAATTTGTAGTGTCTGCAGCTGTTTTTTCTTTTAACAATAATAATAATAATAATAATAATAATAATAATAATAATGATAATGAAGTGATCATTCTTTGTCACCTCCTTTCCAAAAATACCATCAGCTTATTTCCATGACGATCACTTTTTTAAATAATAATCATAGAGTATCAGTTACATGTGCTCATCGATCATTGTTTTTCTTAAACAAGTATGCAAATGTAATCGGGCAGAAGAAGATGGAGGCAAAGAAGGTATCATTTCTGTTTCTGAAACTTGTTAGCCTCAAAATTCTCACAAAATTCAACCCTGTGCCATATGCTCATTTTTGAATTTCTAAAGGACACTGAACTGCCATAGATGAGCAGAGCTAATTTTGCCATCGGGAAGAGAGTGTAAATTACATAACTGTGGAGTAATTTGGATAATTAGTTGGGCTAAGAAAGTCTATTATTCATTGGTGTGCATGTTGTAATATTCATATTATGTGGCTTAAAGGGCATAATGTACTTTGTTAAGACCCAGTGTTCGAAGCTGTGTGCAGGTTGTGAAGCTTAACACATTGGAAATGTTCAGTTGGCTACTCCGGTCTTCCCACGGCATCAAAAGCAAAAAAAAGCAAAAGTTATGCTTGCAATCCCTTATTGGCCCAAGGTCTTTAAGAGGGCATTAAACACTACTATGTTACATGAAGTGCTTGGAGCACTGTTGTGCCTGAGTTCTGAGACCTGAGTAATGTTCTGAGATCTATATCTCCATGTCCTCTTGCTGGATCACCTCTCCACTGGCATCCTGGTATCTTATGTTTTACAAATTTATGACACTGCTATGATTGCCAAACTAATAAAGGAGCATGGATTAAAGATTGTACTAAATTGCATATTGTGACACAAAAATATATTTCAGAACACAGCATTATTTTTCCACTATACAGTAAATGCAGCTTTTTAAGGTTAAAAAGTCATCACACCTCGTAGAGCATTTACTGTAGCCCTTTCTACAACTGCACTTAGTGAAAGGCCTTTTTAATTTAAACTTTAACAATTTTTGGGAATAAGAGGAATCCTAAAAGTCCTAATTCACGATTTTCTTAAAAGGTTTTACATTTGAGCCAGAGCAACCTTTAGTCTTAAATGCTGTCATGTTGAATGGCAGGATAATTCATCACCATAAAGCAAAAGCCCTTTACAAAACAAATCAACAGCAAAAGCTACCATATTTCAAAACCTGTAACAAAAAAGAGAAACGTTTCATTGCATATATCAGCCTTATTTATTTATTTATTTATTTATTTATTTATTTATTTATTTGTTATGGCAAGCTAAATTATGACAAAGTGAGCTCAATGCTTTTAAGGCTGAGAAAGTGAATACTGCACATCAATAAACACATTCAGGCATTGCAAGTAGTCAAATTACTGAATGCATTTTGTTAAAGGAAAAGAAGCATGATTACACCTATGCATGCATCCTAAAAAGCCTCACAGCTTTCTTTTTTTTTATCAAAACATCAGAGCTAGGCACAGCCGCTGTGAAAATCTGTCAGCACCTCAGACATCAGCTGCCTCGGGGGAACCAGAGCTGAATGTCAGAGCTCAGCACAGCCTGCTCAGGAAGATGGCCTGAGAAAAACACATGAAATGTTTGGAGATGGTCTTTGTCTGGAGACCTAAGATATGAGATAATCTGCTGTAGCTGACAATTTTTGTTATTTTAAGGGTGTGAATGCTGTGTTGAGTAAAACCTCTATTAGTATGACTCACTTAACCCTGATCATATTACCCAAAGTAAGGAAAGGATAAGAAACTATGTAGGAATAAGCTTAGGTTTGATCATACAATTCCTCTCTCCACATGGCTTTTATGGAGAGATGCTTAAACATCTCCAGGCATTCTGAATGTAGCAAAACCCACATAAACAGCATAGCAACAAAATTCATCCATATTTGTTTAAAGAAGCAGTTCTGAATGAGTTGCCAAAAATGTCCAGGGTCCCTTTTCATGTATAAATACTGTACAATAAAAAAAAATGCCATTAATAATTTGTCAAAAGTGGGGGATTTGTTATATAATAATACTCCAATACAACAGAAAGTTGTCAAATGACCCTTCATTTTTTTCAGTGTTGCCCACCTTAAAATTAAGTAAACAACAAAATATATTTTATTTTTTAATGTCTTTTCATTATTTGATTATTGCAAAGGTCCATCAGGGCTTTGTGTGTGTGTGTGTGTGTGTGTGTGTGTGTGTTATTTGCAATCCAATCTGTAATGGGCAGATGTGAGTACACATTTTCATTCCAACCCAGCAGGATTCCCACCTGATTCCACCTGTTTAATCAGCTGATCTTGTGTTTGAAGTGACTATCACATGTGACTCCTGCAGACATTTTTGAGTATTTTTGTTTTTGGATTGTTTTCTTTTTTCCCTTACTGCAAAGTATTTGCTTTATGCAAAAATGCTTACTTTATTGTAGTTATAAGGAATAAAACTTGTATTTTTAATAAAGTAACTAACCAGTGAGGAAGTAAACAGTAGATCGTTTCAGTGCATCTTTCTGGTAAGTACACCTGTAGTTCATCAACTCCAGTTTTTTAACCATAATGGCTTCTGTATCAGATCCTGTGTTGTGGCTTTTTGTGGTCAAAATAAAAAAGTTATAAAATAAGTAAATTGTTTACCTGGCAGCTCGTTGAGAAAGGGAAAAGTTTTCATAGACTTTCACAGATTTTAAAAAGTTTCATTTGCTCTCTCTGGTCTGTTTAGTGAAGTGACAACACGCTTTGTTAAAAAATGTGAAGCACCAATGTGAAACAAACTGTAACCAAACTGATGTTTCTTATTTACAGGGGTGGAAAGTAATGAACTACATGTATTCTCATTACAGAGCATGAGTACATGGGTCACTGTAACAGTACTTTTTTGAGTATAATTAAGTCATAGTATTTTTACTTCAGTTTTTTAAAAACTAAATTATTTAACTCAATGTCCAACCTGTGGAAACATGTACATGAATTCCATTAGCTAGCTGAGTGAGCTTACACTAGCTAGTCAGATCTTTGGATGTTAAGTTAAGAAGTTTAGATTTACATTATTATATTTATGCCGTTTGGCAGATGCCCTTAGAGTGAATATATGTATTCAAACAGCTTTTTTGACTACGTTAGCTAGCCAGCTAATGTTACCTTTCTATATACTATTGATAGTTGAAGTGCTGTCCACTACAGCACAGCTAACTTGGCTAGTGAACATAACTGTTCAAAAATGTATTGCTCAGATATTGAACATTTTCGGATTTGTTAACTGTAGACATGTACAAAAAAGTCATTTTCACTAGGTTACTTATTTACACATACTTGAGTAATCTTCTTGATCACTACTTTTACTTTTACTCGTCAATGTGAACGTATCACTAATGGCTAAGCATTAAAAGTTAACGCCATTTATTCATGCTAGTTGCTTATCGGGGCCTTTGTAAGCAAGGAATGTTATGTAAGTGGACCTTCACAAATTTTACTTGAATTTCCCTGCTGTAGTGTGTATGACTATAACATTTGTAACAAGAATTTAGAAAATCTTTAAAGGAAGGTCCAAAACCATACATCAATGAAGTTTACATATCAATGGAGAATGCACAGATGTCCGTGAGATAACAAAGTGATCTCCACCATTAGCTTTTAGCATTCTGATTGTTTATCTTCTTGAATAAAGTATTCCTGATGTGGGGAATGTGATGTGTCAGTGCCTGCCTTGCAGATCACAGAACATTAACTCCCGCAGTGCCCACTCGTGCACTTGTGGTACACTATGCTCTCAAAGGTTTTCTGTAGCAGGTCTGAAATCTCTTTGAAAGTGTGCAGCTGGTGGCACTACTCTCCCTCGCGTGAATGAGGAGCTGTTTTAGTGAGAGGGAATGTATGCTGTGGGAAGTAATGATCTGCTGTTAAGTATTTGCAGGGAAATGAATTGGTGTTTGTTTCTGCAAATCAAAAATCTGGCCTATAAGCTGGAAACCAATGGCTGGTTGGGCATGCAAAAAAAAGGCTTTTGATGTATTGGAGAAGCCAAGACAGACGACAGACACAGATCCTTGGGTACTCTTCTCGTTTTGCCTATTGAAGCAAAGGCCACATGCTGGTAGATCAGCTCCATTTATCTGCTGCACAAATCGCCTAATCTCAACATAAAATTTTCCCCATAGGGGGCTGATGCTAGCTATCATCTGTTCAGGCTTGATCTAGCCACTTAGCCATTGATATCACAATGGTGGGAAGTAAGGTAGAAAAAGCACAACCTTCTGCATAGCAATATCAGGCTTGACTGAAACTGAAGAGCTTCTGCATGGCCAAGCAATACCATAAATGTGAAGCTAGATTGAGTGTGCTAACATTGATGTGTGAGTCATTTTAAATGCACACTTAGTGGGAAGTGATGACAGAGGCGAGCAGAAAGAAAATAATCCAGTGGGTTATTTTATTTTATTTTTTAACTTTTGGCTAACATCTGTGATAAGAGTCCAAGTCTTAATGCAGGATGCTGCAACCTATAGACTCCACCCCATGCCAAAGATAAACATACACTTCACAAAGTAGAGGAGATGTCTGTCAGGACTTACGGTTTCTCTGGGATTTGTGTACCAGATAGATTATAGATCTTCCCAGGTCCTAGTTTCCACAACACCAAGACACTGCAAAAGACAAAACATACATTTCTTTAGAGGTTTAAAATCAAAACTGGAAAACCCTGGAATTAATTAGATAAAGCAAACAGGCTCTGATGTATGCAGTATGCGGTCATTAGGTAATGCAATGAAATTCAGAGAGTTCATAATTATGCAATGTGTCAGGGAACATCAGGCAAGAATTTGTAAACATACGGTCATGTTAATGGGTCACATAAAGCGGATCACTGCTAATTCTGGCATGGAAACGAAATTATTTCAATTTATTATAACGTAAACCAAGATCACTAATGTGATCCCATTACACAAAGATGGACAATCTATTGCAATGTTCTAACATTATTGTTAGAATATTGCAAGACATGTTTAATGTTTGTACTTTTGTAAGCCATTTTATTTGTATGGTACCTTATCTTGTGAAAAGAATCAAATACAATATAGCTTCACAGACATCACATAGGTAATACTATCCAAATTGGGTAGGCTTTTAGGATTTGTGTGAGTGTGTGTTTAATTTAGTGGCAAGATTCAGATATATTCATAGAAAAATACAGTGTACAAACAAAAAGAAATTGGCTGGTAAGTTTTATTGACCGTCTTGGAGAATCTGCAGCAGTTCTTCTGGAGACTTTGACTGTCTTTTTTGCATGTAAAACCCAGCAGCCTGGATTATGCTTTTTGTCTGAAAAGTGGTCTGTTGCAGAATATGTATCTTTCTTTACTGACATGCAAACATTTTTCTGTAACATTTAATTTTTTTGTTGGAAAAATATGATCAGAAATATAAAATGTCTTTGTACTTGCATTTTGTGTTTTTTAAAATCTAGGTTGCCTAAGACTTTTGCACAGTACTGTATACTGTATATGTAATATGGCCAAAAGCATGTGGACACCTGACCATCATACCCATATGTGGGTTTTCCCCAAACTGATGCTACAAAGTTGGAAGTGCACAATTGTATAGAATGTCTTTGTATGCTGTAGAATTAAGATTTCCCTTCACTGGAACTAAGGGGCCCAAACATGTTCCAGCATCACACTGCCCCTGTGCACAAAGTGAGGTTGTGCCAGGCCTCCTCACCCAACATCAACGCCTGACCACACTAATGGTCTTGTGGCACAAATCCCCACAGCCACGGTCTGTTCACACGACTGTCTTCAGTGGTAATTGTCAGTAGTGACAATATACACTGATCAGCCATAACATTAAAACCACCTGCCTAATATTGTATAGGTCAACCCTTGTGCCACCAAAACAGCTCTGACCCGTTGAGGCATGGACACCACAAGACCTCTGAAGGTCTGCTGTGGTATCTCGATTGGATTGAGATCTGGGGAATTTGGGGGCCAAGTAAACACTTTGAACTCTTTGTCATGTTCCTCAAACCATTCCTGATCAATTTTTTCAGTGTGGCAGGGCGCATTATCCTGCTGAAAGAGGCCACTGTCATTAGGGAATACTGTTGCCATGAAAGGATGTTCTTGTTCTGCAACAATGTTTAGGTAGGTGGAATGTGTTAACATCCACATGAATGCCAGGACCCGAGGTTTCCCAGCAGAGCATTGCCCAGATCATCACACTGCCTCTGCTTGCATGCCTTCTTCTCGTAGTGCATCCTGGTACCATCTATTCCCCAGATACATGACGTACACGCACCTGGCCATCAACATGATGTAAAAGAAAACGTGATTCATCAGACCAGGCCACCTTCTTCCATTGCTCCACGGTCCAGTTCTGATGCTCACGTGCCCCTCGTAGGCACTTTTGGCAGTGTGGCAGGGGTCAGCATGGTCAGTCTGACTGGTCTGCAGCTACGCAGCCCTATACACAACAAGTTGTGCTGCACTGTGTGTTCTGACACCTTGCTGTCATAGCCAGCATTAACTTTTTCAGCAATTTGTGCTACAGTAGCTCTTCTGTGGGATCGGACCAGACGGGCTAGCCTTTGCTCCCCATGTGCCTGAGCCTTGGGTGCCCATGACCCTGTCGCTGGTTCACCGGTTGTCCTTCCTTGGACCACTTTTGGTAGGAACTAACCACTGCATACCGGGAACACCCCACTAGACCTGCTGTTTTGGAGATCCTTATGCTTGCCCATAATATAATATAAAGTAAACTAGTGTTAATTTCCCTCATGTATGGAAACTTTTGGGACACCCTGTAGCATGGACAGAAACACTTAAACAAAAGTCACATCAGCAACACATAAATTGCTGTTTACTGTGTATCCAACTGACAGTATTATGCATTATGTTGTATTTGAAGGTCAGATTATATCTAATCTAAAATCTTTCTAATTGCTAGACCCGACTGGGGAGAGCTGTTTTTTTTTTTTCCTGCAGATCACCAGTGATGCATACATATTAATTTGCAGAAAAAGCACAGTCCTAAATCTCATGGGGACAGGACTGATGCTTTATTAGCATGCCCTCTGTTTATTACAGTACAGCCAAAAAATCTTCATAGTGCTAGATAAGGTTAGATCTCAGGTTATCGTGTTGCTCCTCAGGCATTCATTTATAAGTTGAACGTTCGGTTGTCCAAGAGCATGTAAAAGAAAAAAGAAAAGGATGAGGGGCTACATTTACTCCCTGTCAGCTCTTTGGGCACTGAACCAGTGAAAGGTGAAAGAAAACAATCTCCGGTCACTAATGGAAAAAAGAGATTCCTTTTCTGTGGCCTGCCACCACTGAGGCATTGTTGTGCAGAAGCCCTGACATGTGCCAGCATCCTGAAAAGACGGTATTTTAAAAAAGAAATTAGGAAATGTCGCTCACAGATAGCTTGTTGACGTGTGTAAACAGGAACACCTTTTTGTACAAAGTAGTTGACAGTATTTTCAAAATAATAAATCAGTGATGGCAAAAGAAAGCCTTGCATTGCTGTCTCAGACTTGTAGACTAAGATCATGGGCTATTTTTTTTATCCAGGTGGTGTAGCAAGGGAATCCGTTATATAGCTCAATTAGCGAGCGTGATTATGCAATTGTTTTTTGTTCTTACATTTAGCCTGAAAAGAACAGGGGGTAAATAGTCAGAGCAAATTAAGATCAGGTAGGAATCACATTTCCATGTTATTGTCCAACTCAAATACCTTATACTTCAGAGGAACAGAAGTGAATAACCTCATATCAAAGCCTATCATAGATGGTTGTAGTATTTTTATTTTTATTTTTTAAATTTCTGGTTGTTATTCGGACATCTCTGTTGTTGCACGGTTGTTTCCTGACCAGGAAGTCAGAACTCGTTCACCTTTTCTTTGCGGCATGACTTGTACAGACTTTTTCATACATCATACATTTCATCCTCACCTTTTGTCCTCCTAATGGCTTTCAGTCTATTGTGTCCCAAATTTAGACAAACTATTATGGTAATTACGGTAAACGCTCCATGTGAGACATGGATCCTAATGTATTTCAACATGGAGGTCAATTATACACAACTGCATACACTGTTTTGTTGGTAAGATAACACAAGTGCTGTTGTTACTTTGATGCCTAATGTGAGTGAAATTTAAATAGTGGAACTATTTTTAAAGCTGCAATTACAGCATTGATTTTTCCACCTAACACCAAAAATCTTTTTCTCTGAAATAGACTGCTTCACCATCAAATATCTTATCTGATTCAATCATATTATCACTAATTCTAAAATAAACCTTTGCACTCATATTACATATTACATGATGGCCTTATATGGTGGATTTTTCTTTTTCTTATCAAATCAAGTGCTGTGCTCCCAGTTTGTGCAAACATATGTGTAACATCTAGCTTGGACATTTCCCCTCCAGACTGGCAGAGGGTGCCCTCCAGTGTATTTTTAATCACTTCTTTGTTTCCTCTGCTAGTTTCCTCTGCTAGTTCCTAGGTTCCTGTTTCCTGTTTAATGCACATGGAGTATTGTGAACATGTGACGTTTTGCAGTTTGCCAGTCAATTTGGTGAGTTCTAAGCCATGTGTTTTTTTGGATAGCTATTCTGTGTATGACCTTGCTTCGCCTTGCCTCACCTCTGCCTCTGTCTTTTACTTTGCCCTACTGTTTTGATACAGCCTCTGATTTCAGGTACTTTGATCTTACCCTGTTTTTTGACAATGCTTTGGATTGTATTTTGGAATTGTCTGCCATCTCAAGCCTTTTTGATGCTAACCCAGACTGTTTTGACCTTGACCTATCTGTTAATGAACTTCCTGCCTATGTACTCTTCCTTATAACTGGATTTCCATTTCATATATATATATATATATATATATATATATATATATATGTGTGTGTGTGTGTATGTATATATGTGTATATACACTTTTTTTAAATAATAAACTAGATGTGTATTAAGAAGTTTGGATATTTTTATGTTGCCATTTTATTTGCAACAACCCATTTAAATGTGGTCACTACTATCTAATGATTTGAAATTTCTGTACAAACCAACTTGTATGTAAAGTTATGAAGTGGTTACTTTGGGCTAGGGATGGGTTTAGCATTTTCCTTACGACACAATACATGTGAAGATGCCTGGTTATATTGGAATAACAAATTGGCTTAGAAACAAAGAAACATTAATAAATTGGCTTAGAAACATTACACTGACTAGAGTTATGCAGTCTAATGCCGGCCAAAACATAAATATATCAATAGAATAGACAGATTTAAAGCTGTAAGGCTTCTATTACTCTGACTGTAAATGTGTCAGCATGATTTACTAAAATACTTGTCCCCAATCTGTCAAGTTCTATTGTTTTCCAATGCTTGGTCACACTTTGGATTGGGTGTTGCACCTTGACATTTCGTGACTTATCTTCATGATTGTCTTTGATGTTCATTCCTGCTTGAGCAGTAGCTTTTTCTCCCTTTCTGACAGTAATTAGAGTGAGGCTATGATCAAAATTTTCCTTTTTCAGGTCACACATTTTTTTTTCCAAAATGCATCTTATTATCCAAGACATGTATTGATCTTTGGAGTTGGGATAAAAATGATGAAATCAGAAGGTTAGTGCATAGTGCTTGAGATGGTAGAAATTTTCTGTCCCCTGGAGAACTATTGTTTTGTAGATGCATGCAGATTAGACTACAAGAGAACTGAATTAAGAAAAACTGCAGCACATTTGAGGAAAAAGGTGATAAAATAAGTAATAATCTGTTCTTGTCCTTTTGTTATATCTCATAGATCTTCTAATAGGCATATATGATTATGAGAGTGTAGTTGCACATCTTAAGAGACTCTTGCTTACAATGGACAGAATGGACAGAGAAGAATGATATTTCTTTGGGTTTCCTTGTTTTTCTTTTGTTTTACACCTGTTTTTTTTTTAAATCCATATAGGAAGATTACATATGTAACTGTGGTTCTACTTTCTTATGTATCAGACCACCAGAGTGGTATCCTTCAGAACTAGTGGAGGCTGTCTATCAAAGGCTTGAAAATACATCTTTTTTTCTCTACGTTTTGGCCTTTTATCCACACTGAGATGACATTTTTGTCCAGAGAAAATGTAGCTTTTTGAATACGTTCTCCCAAGTGGATACATTTGAAAACGCCATTTGAAAACATTGTGTTGTAGTGTGGAGATATTCAAAAACAATGATGTATTTCATGTGACCCATTTAACTCAAAAACAAGATGGTGGACGATGTTGTACTGCAGTTGCTGTGCCTGCTATCCAGTTTGATAGCATTGTTAAAGATTAATGTCACTTTGTACAACCTTCAGACATTGCCGCATCAATTCAAAGAGACAGAAAGTAAAGAAACGCCTTATGGAAATGACGCAGGCCAAAGCTTCTTGCGTTTTTATGCATATACAGTATAGGGATGTAAGCATTTTCAGACGTTTCAGTGTGGACAAGCAATTTTAGGAAAACGTTTGAAAGCGCCAGTGTAGACGGAGAGCATTTTGAAATGAAAATGCAGTTTTCCGATCCGGATTATTATTCGGATTAATGTGGACATAGCCAAAGTCATCATGAAGGTATGTAAGACATCCTGATGATGCACCTCTAGAGAAAGACGCCAATCATAAATAGTTAAAATACCATACTTTGTTGAGTCTGGGAATTACTCAAAGCATTAATACTGCTTCCTATTGAGGAAAAGTCTCTGTAGAGAGTTGAACTCCTTTATGGTGCTCCCCAAAGCACACAAACATTTGGTCAGTGATCAGCTCATAGGTTGATAAGTTTATAGATATACTGATACTGCATGCTGACCAGGTCACAGCAAAAATGAAAAGAAAAAAAAATCTATCTGCCCCCTGTGCACAGCCATTGCTGCCATATATGCCATTTTTGTAATTTTGCCTCTGAACATCGCCACAGTGGATTTGAAATGAAGCAATCAAAATGTGATTGAAGTGTAGACTTTCTTTAATTCAAGAAGTTTAACAAAAAATATTGCATTAATTATAGCATTTAGGAATTACAGCCAGCTTTTACATAGTACCTCCATTTTCACATGCTCAAAAGTAATTGGACAATTGACTGATAAGCAGTTTAATGGGCAGATGTGGGCTGCTTCCTCCTTATTTCATGACAAATTAAGGAGATAAAAGGTCTGGAGTTGATTCCAAGTATTGAATTTGCTTTTGGTAGCTGTTCATGTGAACTCTAAGTATGCGGTCCAACGTGGTGTTGATGCAAGTGAAATAGGCCATCATAAAAAAAAAGAACAAAACAGACCTATCAGAGAGGTAGCAGAAACTTTAGGAGTGGCCAAATCAACATTCTTAAAAAGAAGGAATGCACTGGCAAGCTCAGCAAAACCAAAAGGCCTGGAAGACTACAGAAGACAACTAAAGTGGATGATCACAGAATTCTTTCCTTGGTGAAGAAAATCCCCTTCACAGCATCCAGCCAAGTCAAGGACACTCTCAAGGAGGTAGGTGTTTTATTGTCCAAGTCTACAATCAAGACATGCCTTCACGAATGTGAATACAGATGGTTTATCGCAAGACGCAAACCACTGGATACGCTCAAACAGAAAGGCCAGATTAGACTTTGTTAAAAAGTTCTTATGCATGATTAACTTGTACCTGGATGATGGGAATCGAAGAGTATGGAGAAGGAAAGGAAGGGCACATGATCCAAAGCATACCATTGTAAAATACATCTGTAAAACATGTGGAGACAGTGTTAAGGCATGGGCATGTATGGCTGCCAATGGACCTGGGTCACTGGTGTTTATTGATGTGAGGTATACTTTCTGTTCAGATTCAGTCACAGTACAGATGGATAATGACCGAAAACGTACAGTGAAAGCAACCCAAGAGCTTGGAGATGGAATATTTTTAAATGGCTCAGTCAGTCACCTGACCTCAAACCAACTGAGACAAAACCGAAGTCAGAAAGACCTACAAACAAGCAGCAACTGAAGGTGGCTGCAGTAAAGGCCTGGCAAAGTATCTCAAGAGAGGAAACTCAGCATTTGGTGATGTCCATGGGTTCCAGACTTCAGGCAGTCATTGACTGCAAAGGATTTGCTTCCAAGTATTAAAAAATAATCCTAATATTTATGACTGTTAGTTTGTCCAATTACTTTTGAGTCTGCGAAAATGGAGGGACTTTGTAAAAAAAAAAAAAAAAAAAAAAAAAAAAAAATTACTGTAATTCCTAAAAGGTTAATGCAATATTTTTCTTAAACCCCTTGAATTAAAGTCGAAAGTCTACACGTCAATCATTGCTTTATTTCAAATCTGGTGTACAGAGGCAAAATTATGAAAATTGTGTCACTGTCCAAATACTTATGGACCTGACAGTATTTTAGGGTAGACCCAGAAAGATAAGCTTCTTGTCAACTTTGCAACATTGCCAATGTTGTAAGATAAGGGGTTTATGTCTGGCTTATCACTTGCTATTGGGACTATCCACACAGTTCACACTATTTTTATTGCCTGTTTTTCTAGTAATAGCAAATTGGCTTAGGTCTTGCACCACTGTGGAATGGACCCCAGGGTCAGTGGCTTACAGAGAGAGTGATAACTAGACAAAAGATCCAGTGCTCCAGTTCAGGGGTATTCAACTAAAATTGATGAAGCTCACTTTGCTTATCCATTATTAATGAATGGCTATAAATAAAATATCACTTTGAAGTTATATTATGTTTTACACCTACATGCCATGCTACTACTTTTGACTAGTGTCATAGACTTAACCTTCCATTTCTGTTTGCAAATTAGTTACGTCATTGATGTTTGCGGGTCAGTTTTGACTCTGTATGGATAAATTACCGCGAAACAATCCTAAAGCATATTTTTCTATTCAGTTTTACTAGTCAATTGTATTTGACTATACTTACGAACTACTCACCCATCAACAACTATAGTAACTGAAGTATGACACTAACTTATTTTATTGTTCATTCTTACCTTATTTACCTTACAGTTGGCCATTCTTTTTCATTACAAAACACACATTTTAGAGCATTTTCTGGGTTTCAATTGCTATTATGAATGTAGGAGCCATATATTATATTTGATTGTCTCTTTCTAGCATGTGTGTACTTCACAGATATTTTATTTATGTTCATGAATTCACATTATGAATAAATTCTGGGGTGTGGTCGAGTTCTTCCACTCCATCCTTGGCAAACCATGTCTTCACAGACCTCACTTTCTGCATAGGAGCATTATCATGCTAGAAGATGTTTGGCCTAGGCTCCTTAGTTCCAGTGAAGAGAAATTGTAATGCTACAGCATTAAAAGGCATTCTAGACAGTTTGTGTGCTTCCAACATGCAGCTCACATGCCATACTACCCCAGTAGAAGATACTTCCTCATGCTCTGAATTGATTTTAACATTGTACTCAGTTTCAGATGCCTCAATTTCACTATCAGCACATCATCTTGTAAATCATGGCTATGGCTATGTTCTTGCACAATGATTTCATGGATTTCATGGACTGTATGTGTTTGTGTGTGTGTGTGTATCTGCTACACAACCGTCTATGGCTCATGTCTCTGACCCTACAGTCTCTGAACTACATACATAGTCTCTTTGCTCATACATTGATTGGTTCTGCTACCATATTTTTGGAGTGTTTGGATTGATCTACTAAAATACTTTGCTTGATCCACATCCAGATCGCTGTCCATGAGTTGCTGAGCCCTGCTGTAGTTGCAGAGCACAGAACCATCCCATCATCGGCTGAGTGATTTCAGAACTCACACCTAGATCCTCCACTAGTTTTGGTAAATCATGCTTTGGAGGCTTGATCATACTCTGTTCTGGCCAATCTTGACTTCCATTGTTCACGAGGAAGAGCTGCCAATCCAGCCACATGCCTCCAGCTTATCTAAGTAGTGCGGAGTATACATCTGAATAGTAGAATAGTCTGAAGAGTCTCTGGGCAGACTTAAGTGGATATGGTCCTACTTGGTTCTCCAAGTCAATAAGGCCTTGCTCTGCTTCATGAGTAGAAGATGGGAGCCTTTAGCCAGTGAGATCCAGGCCAGAAGAAATCCACCAGCATCTGGGCAACAATCCAGCAGGAGCAGTCAACATGGCCAGCCGATGCCATCAACTGGATGATGCCAGACTGTTGACTATCATCACAATTCATCTGTAGGATGCTTATGATAGTAGTACCTTGGTTGGTCACAGCTTTTAGGGCACCTCCCAAGTTAATCTCTTGCACTTTAAGGCCTGCTCTGCTCCACTAACAAAGCTTTGCTACAAGTAAGCAATTTTCCCCCCCCACTTTTTGGATGTCCTGCCTATCCATCACGTCATCTGCATACTCTGATACTGTATAATATTTGTTGAACCCTGGTGACTCCTTTTGCCCCCTATACAGAAGTGATAGTAAATGCTCTATTGCTAATGTGTATAGAAGCAGGGAAACCCTGTCGGACACCCCATCCCGCCTTGACTGGTGTAGTCAGGTTCTCTTCTACTTTGACAGCTTTAAGCATTTGATAAACACAAAAGTGCAGCGGGTCAGCAGTTGCTTAAGTAGTAAGTAGTAAGTAGTATCTAGCTTGAGCCTGAAAGGCTTTATAAAACTATTGGTAGCCCATCAATCCTACTGACCTGGCCTACTAACATTTGAAAGGCAGCATCCTTGAGCTTTTCTAATGTTGGGGGAAGATCTAGCATATTTTTTACCTTCAGTAGACAATTTGGTATGTCAGACTAGAATGGATTTACACACGTAGCATAACATTCGACAGACTTATACAGGTCAGAATAAAATTCTCCTGCCCACTCCTGCACTCTTATTTGTTTTCTTTCATTGTATTGCTTTTCAAAACTGAAGAAAAATGAACTTGGTGCATCCATCTCTTTTCATGTGTTATGTCTAGCTCTTACAAGTGCTCCTTTTGCCCTGTTTTGAATAAATGCTCCCATGTTATGCAGCTCAGTCTGCAACCATACTCAACTTTTATTTATTTATTTACCTCAGAAATATTTTGATTTACAGCTTATACAACTCTTTTTGCTTATTCAGAAGAGTATGACAAATATTGCTGGCAGAAAAGCCTTGTCTGAGTTTTCATTACATCTTGCCTTTATCTCAAGGATCCAAACTCATCTTATTTTTTGCCTCTTCATCTCTCTCAGAAAGCCTGAGAATAAAAGTTGGTATCTTGTAAGAGCTTTACATTAAACCTCCAGTATGCTGGTGTACTATAGCTGGGTTAAACAGATAGATGGACAGTTATAATATGGTGATCTGAGAACCATGCTTATGAAACTGAAGCTCCAACAAGTGTGTTACCATGATGTTGGAATTATAAAACTGATGCAGAGGAGCTGTACTTACTATACCCTCTGTTATTTTTAGCGTACACATTCACAAAGATGAAATCCTATGAAGTCAATGTGTTTGGCATTAACTATTTGAAAGTGTCCTTACCAATTTCCTTGTAAAATTTAAAGTTAAAAATAATATAGATGGAACACAAAACTGCTACTCCCATTAGTATCATTGCTCAATATTATTTGCCCTTTCCATTACAGCTTGACCTGCACTTGCATCATCATCATCATCATCATCATCATCATAAAATAACATTAAATGTAAATTTTTGCTTTATATATGCTAAAAGTCTTTTTTATTTACATCCATGTCTACCACTGTTTATATTTAGTGAGGCTAGGTCTAGAACTTTAATAGGTTTCAAAAGGAAAAACAGAAAGGAAAGAGTACAGAAGTTTGCCCCAAAAATTCAGCCCTTAGCTAACTCTTTTTCTACTTCTGTTGGTATCCTTTTCCTTGGTGACAGCAGCTTCAATGTATGATGATCACATAAGTAATTGTTAGTGAAACGTTTTGTCTTCCGATAGTCAATTCTAAGAACATGTGCTAAAGTATTACATTACAATACATTGATCTGTGCACAAGTATTTTCATTAGTGTCAGTGTTCGTAACATCACAGTATTATTGTTAGTATCTCCTCTGGGTTTAACAGTAACCTCTTCTCTCTCTATCATGGCACTACTCTGTGATTCATTTATAGTTCTGAGCTCTGACACTTTGCTGTTGCCATTGTAAATCAGACCTGTCACTCCCTGAGTTCCCCTGCTGCACAAATTTGTGTGGGCAAACAATTTTTTTGTGCTGTACACCTTTCACCCCTATACTAGTTTCAGTTAGCCTGCTGAATAAACCAGGCGTGGCTGGTACAAATAGTCTAGCAGGCCTAAGCCCTCCCCTATCTTTCAAAGGTAGAATACATCAATATATGATTTTTGGCTTCTACATTAGATTATTTGCTGTTAATAAATGTCTTAAAGTGGATTATTTTGCCCTTATGTGGAACCGAGTGTAACATCACCAATGGTTATAAGAAAAATACACAGAATGGTATGAAGAAATGAAGCTGGGGCTGATTTCTTTCTAGCCCAGACTGTACATTCATGCAGCCTATCAGTGACAGCTGCGTCAGGTGAGTATACAGAATGAAACACGAACTACAAATGAGCTTCATTTGCTGACAGACTAGGCACACTTTCCACTGAAAGTGCAAAGTACTCAAAGCATAAATTTAAGTTTATATCTCGTGTGTGTGTGTGTGTGAGTAAAAAACAGTTTGCCCTACATCATTCTTATGAGACCTTATGCTATTATGCATTGCTCAACCCTAAAAGTGTTGAGCTATTTATAGTTATTAGATTAAGCACTCCCATCTAGCATCATGACCAGCCATTACTATACTAAACACAACCATGTCTTTGTTCAGATGTAGCATACTGCCTGCTCTCCCATTGCTAACAGCATGTCTAAAAATGCTCCAGTCTCCAGGACTCACTCGATGCCGTGCCAGAGATGAGAGTCTTCATGCTGGCCTCTGAGGCCATAGCAGCCCACATACTTTCAGCTGCCCCTTAATACTTAAAGCTAACACACCAAACTACAAATTCCCACTTTTGAGTTATGGAAAACGTTAGAACAGCTGCCGTAGAGCCAGAGACCTCCACTTGTCCCTTTGTCCCCACATCTCCACAGTACACAAAGCATGTGCATATAGGGCTGAGAAATTTACACATATTCAGACTTCAGCTACACAGCTGCTTAAGCAGATTTCTGTTTTTTTTAACTCAATTATATCCATAAAAATTTCAGTCCTCCACATAAGCAATATCTCCAATAAAGATGCTGTTTACGATAAGATAAGAAGAATTTCCATAAATACCAATACAATAGAAATAATAGAAACAATAAAATAGATCTATGTGTATGTACATATGCAATATCCTTTGTGTAAATGTGTGTGTGTATATGTGTGTGTGTATATATATATATATATATATATATATATATATATATATATATATATATATATTGCACATCTTTCTCTCATATATATGTATGAGAGAGAAAGATGTGCCATATCATATTTTTCCTCTGATGTCCTTTTTCTGGACTTGAAAGGGACACTGTTATTGATTAATTAATTAATAGTGTAATATTTAACATTGACCACAAATGGCATTCCATAGTTTTTAAGTATATTTACAGCCCAAAACATAAACTTCAGCTTGACTTATTGTGGTTACATCAAACTGTCAGTTAATGGTGCTGGGCTTAATACTGCTCCTCGCTTGAGCCAAGCCCAGGTCCAAGATCAGAATTGCGCAACTGAGACAGGCCTCAGTTAGTTAGTGTTTGAAGCAGACTCCAGCCTGGAGTCCAGCCACATAAATCATGTGCAACCTCTGAATAGCGCTTAAATCTGGTGTTACGTCTGAGATCTGAATGCCAATGTGAGCAATTTCGGTATTAAATCCTTACTGTACGCTTGCAATTCATCTCTGAATATGACTCAGAGAGAGAGAGACAGAGAGAATAGTGTGTGAAACTGAAACGCACCCAAACACTGGCGTTGGAATCTTTAGGTGATTAATCTCTTCCCTCCTAAGGCCTTCAATAAGCATGCCAAAAAACAAAAAAAGGAATTCGATGAGGTTCCCGTGTCATAAACATATTTTAGCAGATTGAGCCACATCATACACAAACATAGCATCCTGCCAACAGCATAGTCACACTCAGAAGAAAAACAGGGCATTTTTTAATCAGGGAATTCATTAGTGACAATGTGACACACACACAAATCTATGAGTGCACAACAAAAAGCAAAAAGCACAACAATGTATCTGATATTGAACTGAAATAATACTTCTATTCATAGACTTAATTAAGGTGGAAAAGAAATATCTGGGGAACTTTATCGGCTGAGTTGTCACAGTCCTCAACAACTGTGAAAAGTCAAATACGAAATCTGTTTAATGACAGAAGGCATTTCACTTCTTTCTCCAGCTCTCTTCCCTGCTGTAAAATGCTGCAAGTTTTAGCCTTAAGTTCTAAAAAAAATAAACCAGACCCTGCAGGATTTCTTTGCAGCCCAGCGGTTAATTAACAGTTTCAGCTTATCTGCTATCAGCTTGCTTCATCATTGTGTTAAATTTCACCACCGCAAATGATTCGCAGTGGAGACAGTCCCGCAGAGAAAGATGCAATTATACATCAATCAGTGATGTGCTGGGGCAACTCCATGCCACTGTGCAGGTGTGTGAAAGACTGTGCCTGCTGCACCGCACCACAAATTCTCAAGTCATAAGGTTATCATTTGAAGAGAATATGAGTATCACATTCATATCCTAATCAATACATTATGTTGATTTACAAAATCAGACATCTGGTAATCAGTCCCAATTCCTTCTACTGAATTCTCATTTGGTAATGATATTACATTAGCATTTCCACATTAAAACCTCCCTTCAAGATATTTTGTCTTAGTCTAGGCTTAATCTGTGTCTGGGAAGCCAGCCTATAACATGTCTTTCTTAATCTAATTACACTTGGCAAGCCTTTCTTCTCTTGGCACATCCATCTAGAGCTGTATTGATTGATTTATATTAAATTGTTCTCTACATTTGCAATACCTTGAATAATGCAAGAAAAGAAAGAACCACTTCATATTCCCACACAGTAAATATAGGCTTTTTTCTCACACACACACACACACACACACACACACACACTCCAGCATCGAATAAACATCCTTGTTGATTTCCTTTTGAAGGAACATGCAGTTGCAGAAAGAGTGATGGCCTTTACATCATGCATTTTTAAAACAAAGCACCCCCCGCATATTTTCTAAAAATGCATTAGTGCTTTTGGTGGTATTTTTAAAGTTTGCAGGCATAGCAAACAGACTGTTGGAAATGAAGGTTTCTTGACCCTGATTATTGCAATTGCTTTTGCTCAAATTGTGTTCTGAAGCATCCTTGGAAGTATCAGTGAAATTCTAAATTGCATTAGTAATGCTAGGTAGTGAAGCAATTTCACTGCAGTTCAGACTTCATCCATCCGCTAAGGTCACTTAGCATACATCCGAAATTCTTTAATGTCCATCCATTATCAATGGATCATTGCTAAGCAGAAATAAACTTCAGTGTTTGAATCAGAAATGCTGACTGATCTAGTTTTGTGTCTATCCACTGTGTCAATAAAATTTCTTATTTTCTCATTATCTTCAAATTTCTCATTTCTTAAGGTTTTAACACCACCAGTTGGGACAGTTCTTTGCTGGAGCTATAATCTATATTATTAATAAGCCCTTGTATGGCTAATAATACATTTATAGATACTACATTAATGATTGATGGCAGTAGCCAGGATGCATTTGAAGCCTGAATGCAACTGGCATAAGGACACACATCACCCCTCATTATAAATGTTTCCTCTAATAAATGAAATGGAATGTTTAAAAAAAAATATTCTACTGAGAGCAGAGGTTTTGCAACAGCAGTGAGGGTACTTTATGTGCACTTTATTACTGAACTCTTGAACTTGTTCCAGTGAGAGAGCTAGAAAGAGGATACATTAAATGCACTCAGGCAAATCTCAGTACTTTATTGAAGGTCAGAACTTTCATTTCGATGCGGTTTTCTCCCGCAGCATTGTTGTGCCTGAATGATGTATCCTCGGGAAGCGGTACAATTCATGTCTAAAATGAGCATTATAAGCAACTATATAAGCAGCTATATAAGCAACACGTAAACCTTATAAGCAGTGCACATACGTTTAAAATATACCTGCTTTTAAGATTACTTGGAGAATTACCAGTGTCAGTAAAAGAATTATGAAATGGATCACAGGAGCAGAAACACTTGATCTTGGCCCAAGTCCATGGAGAAATGTATAAAATTGATTTTGAATTTTTCCAAAGTACAGGTACAGTTCTTTTTTAGGTACAACATGGCTGCTTTATGTAAACTGATCATTATCTTAAAACGTATTATCTTATTATCTTGATTAATAGGTCTTGAGGGAGCAGAATGTATATAATAACATACCTGACAAATTCTAGCACTATTTTCTCCTGAGGGAATCGAGTGAAGTGAGGGTTCAGACTCTCATTTGTGTTCAAAAAGCAAGAGAGAGATATTTTCCAGCAAGTGCTATGCTGCTTAAACCGCTTCAATGCTAACTCTTCCGAGCCTTGCGGTTGCTTTTAGCTTACGTGCAAAATGTAAGGCCTTGCACACTTGCTATAAATAGAGCAGAATTCAACATCATATATACTATACATAACATGCTCAGAAATTACTATGCATTTTTAATGTATTTGGAGATATAACCCCTTTAATTTACGCAAATTCATATAAATTTGATTTTATGGTGCAGCACTTTGGGCTAAATACAGTTGGCTAAAAAATTAACCAACAAAATTATGAATTATTAAGAATGACAGAGCCAATTAAATCCACTTATTTGAAACCACTTCACAAGCTATCGTTTAATTATGCAGCCTTAAAGTGTTTCGCCTATGGTTCGTAACTCTCCTGTTCATATCATTTTCATATAGCGATCAATCAATCTTAGTATTAGAACCCACTCAGATAAGTAATGTTTGTAATGTGTGATACCAAGAGAACTTGCTCTTCTAAACATTCTTCAGGCATTTTCATACATATCTATATCTATCTATATATATATATATATATATATATATATATTAAAAAATCATGCAGATAAAGGTCAAGAGCATAAAATACAGTTGGGGTCATAAGTTTACATATGCCTTGCAAAAAAATAAGAGGGATCATAAAAATTGTATTTTGTTTTTATTTAATACTGCCCTGAATAAGCTATTTCACATAGCATATGTTTACATATAGTCCACAAGACAAAATAACTGAATTTACTCAAATTAACCAGTTTACATATGCTTGATTCTTAATACTGTGTGTTGTTAACTGGATGATCAACGACTGTTTTTATGTTTTGTGATAGTTGTTCATGAGTCTCTTGTTTGTCCTGAGGAGTTAAACTGCCCTTCAGAAAAATCCTCCAGGTCCTGCACATTCTCTGCTTTTCCAGCATCTTCTGCAAGTTTTTCCCCTTTCTAACAGCAGCTATATGATGTTGAGATCCATCTTTTCACACTGAGGACAATTGAGGGACTCGTACACAACTATTACAAAAGGTGCAAACATTCACTGATGCTCAAGAAGGCAACACGATACATTAAGAGCCAGGGGGGTGTAAACTTTTGAACAGGATGATCGGTGTAAACTGTTATTATTTTATCTTCTTGGAAACATGTAAATATCTTATGTAGCTTTTGAACGGCAATACTAAATGACAAAATAAGATCTTTTAACAAAATATTAACCAACACCGATCATCTGTTCAAAAGTTTACATCCCCCTGGGGTTCTTAATGTGTGCTGGAGCTGGTGTTGGTGATTGATTTTCATAATGGCTTAATAAATTCTTGTGCAATTTTGATCTCGAGTAAGTTTTTTAAAAACCTGTCTAGGTTTTTGTTTGGATCTGTGGTTATTGAGTCTGGTGCCTTTTTATTGTGAATTGTAACCTTAACACATGTGCTATTCATTTTTCTTTTCACCGTTTGACTAGGAATTTATTCTGCAGTTTTTCAAATGCAGCTTTTTAGCCATCAGATCAACAATTTTAATATTCCATATTCTAATCTAAAAGTCAGTTTGAGTAGGAATTACAGCTCACTTTATGTCTAAATGTGTCCAGAGATGTTTAATATGTTTTAATTACTGACTATGCAGTCTCCAAAGTGTTAATAAGCACAAATGAGTTTCCTACCAACAGTGTTTTAACCACATATTCTAATTTAGAAGCTGCTCACCTACAATTAATTTATAATAGATTTCTCTGAATCAATATGTATTAACACTAGTAACCTGTGTGTTTGTGGGTTTTTTTCCCCCACATGCATGCAGACTTGTTCCATAATGTTCCATAATGCACACTACAGTGAATAGATAGATAGGAGAAGAGAGCTGGCTAATACAGTATGCAAAATGGCTACTTCCCTTATCTGCAGTGTAATAAATTTAAACAGAGGGTGCAGAATGGCGTTGGCTGAGAAAGTGTGTGCCTGTGTGGGTGTGTGTGTTTTATGAGCAAATTATTCTTTGCATGCTCAGCATTCCTCAATCTTCACACATCATCCTTTCTGCCTGTTTAAATATTCCATAAAATGTATTGGTCCTACAGTTTTATCAGACTGTAGCTACTACAGTAGCTGAGCTATATATGAACATGTTTGTGTGTAATGTGTGACAGCCTGGAAAAAAACATTCACCCTGTAAAATTTTGATGTTTTCTAGCATATATAGATTAGAAAATGGTTACTTATTTAATCCTGTTCTATGAAATCCAATAAACCACCAGGGGTTGTATTTCAGAACCTTAAAATGCCAAGAAATTTATCACAAAACCACATGGTAAACTCATGACCTTTTGATACCTTTGAAAAGTGCTATGACATATCTATTAGTCTGCCAACCATATCAAGGAGCCATACCCATGGGCAGAGATTGCCTGGCCAGGAATGCCACACTTTTTCACTCTTCTGTGAAAAATGAGTCTGCTCAGGGAAAGTTTCCCAGGACATTCCAGTCACTAGTGAGTGTGGTAGTGAAAAGCAGGATCTGGATGTCTTGATGCCGTTTTGGAGCCTCAGGTAGACCTGTGGTTTGATTGCTAAATGCTGTGTAGCATGGACAGCAAAGGATGTGGGAATGCATACAGTAGACCACTACTGCATATTATCCCAAAGGGCTGTTTGGCTCCCCTAGAGAAAACAACAGGCAATAGGGTTGCTAGTATTCCCACTGGGTCTAGTTTCACTACAATAAATTGTGTGGTCTACTTCAGTACTAGGAATCTTCTATGTTCTATGAGACTGAGAGCCGTAATGTGCGTGTGGGGGATGGACATGTCCCAGATGGTGAGCTCCTTCGTGGAGGCAAAGTTTTTTGCCAGAAAGCATCCTGTCAGCAGTCCTTATCTTTCCTAAATGGCTCCGCAGGGTGGGGATGTCCATTGGAGATCGTATGTCCTATTCTCGTCTCACCGCAAGAAGTAAGGCTTTAATCAGCTCCACCACAGAGAGAACAATGGCTACAGATTGGGATGATCGGGCCAGTGCAAGCAGCCGTACCCTGTAAAAACCAATGGGTTGGTTGTTTAGTTGGATTATTTGTTTTATTATTATCTTAATTTGGTAAAAACCAACATTGGTTTTGATGGTTGGTTTAGATATTCCACTCCATGATGGCATTTTAAATTTTAACGGTCCAGCTTGTAATTGACAGAACTTGCTGATTTGAGATCGAGTCTACTGCTTTCCTCAAAAATAAAGTTAGCGATATATGTACCCTGTGTGGTAGACTGATTTCAGCTAATTAATGTTTGCCTCTGTAATTCTCATAAATAAATAAACTCCCAGTCAGTCACATAAAGTTAACAGATGTTATTTTGTAAGCTTATTAGCTCCGTTACTGTTGCACATATGCAAAATAACTTTACAGACATTGCCAGTTATAACAATTTAAATTGAGTGTATTTTAGTGAATGACATATTTTCTATTAGTCGCCGTTAATTGCCTTTAAGACGTGATGTTATTCATGATAGAGCACTCGGTAATGTTAGTCTAGCTACATGAAGTGGAGACAAACAGTACATATAAGCTCATAGTTACATTTAGAGCTAAATTTGTGATGGTTTGTGGTAACTGACCAGTTGGGTTGGGTTGAGCTGAGCATTTTTAACCCAATAAGCTAGGTACATATCCAATGCACCTAAAGATAGTTAAAAATAAACCAACATTGGGAAGGTGCTATATCTACACTTAGGTAGGTTACTAATTGGATTGTTTTTAATGCAACATTTTTTCGAGTATAGCTAATTGCCCATGTGAGATATGTGTAAGGTGATGTGTAAGGATATGAGCAGTGCATCTGTAATCATTGGTTGGGCGTTGTGCCTACTGTATGAATGTGCAATATTAGGCATGAGACAGAATTGCATTGCATTGTGTTGAATATTGCAATGGAACCCTGTATTGGGATATTGTATCCTCTCCTGTCTCATACCTACTCAATATATATGAAAGTTCCTTCATATATCAGATATGTCACAATGATAGACAAAGAGGAAGGGAGTGCGAGAGAGAGCGAGTGTGTCTAGGACAATGTTAACAGTAAATTAACCCTGGATTAAAAGGAAAGACTGCAGCCAAGCTTTGAGTAGTTAGCGACTTTAGCCCAAGTTTCACATCTGACAAAGGCTGTTTTATTGTTTCATCTCTGTTTCAGTATGTTGTTCTATCTGTTGTCTGCTTTGTTGGCTAAATAAAACTAAATACAAACAAATACTTAAGTAAGATCAAACCGTAATGCTTTAATGCTGTTATTTAATGCATGTTACTGTTATTGCGGTTCAGAGTTTATTGTTTTCTGGATAAAACCTTGCGACAGTTCTTATCTTATGAAGAAGTCAATGTACAACAATTTTAAATGCTAAAACATCAGAATTTGCTTTATTAGTAAATTTTGTTTGTCCAGTTACTGCTGCTGTAAAATGCATGTGATTCTGGGATTTTTAGTGTTGTTATCGCCAAAGGAGTAAAGTACTTAAATCAGTGTTCTTTGTTAAACTCTATAAAATGATGGATTATTATCACCTTAGTTTAATTGAAAATTAATAGTTGTACTCTTAGCCAATTACATTTCCATGCAAAACATTCTACTACTTTCAAGTGAACACAAATTATTACTTAAATACATTTTCATTTCCTGGCAATCAATCAAATCAGTTGTATTTCTCTGCATTTTTAACATTATTAGCTATATTTAAAACTATCAAATTCTATTAAATGCATAGCATACACCATTGGATTGATACTGCAGATTAATATTTTCATACAAATTTAAGAAAGTCATAAGTTATACGAGAAGCTGATTTGATACATATGATAAGTCTATGCAAAGCTTGTCTATAAAACAAATTAGATATATGTTAGCCATCTGCTAATATTGCCACCTGATAAGTTTTAGCAAACACTGTTTTTCAAAGAATAATATTTTAGTGCAACTAGCTGAGTGCAATGTTAAAATAATTTTGATCGTCAATTTTTGCCATGATGGTCTTAGTTCAGGTCATACTTTGTGCCACATCATGTTATTTAATTTCATGTATCAATTTATTGGCTTTAATGGTTCTAGAATGGGTGGGCACGGTGGCTTAGTTTTTAGCACTGTTGTCTCGCACGTTGGGGGTTCGAATCCCGCCTCTGCCCTGTGGGCGTGGAGTTTGCACATTCTCCTGGTGCTTTCCTCCTGGGACTCTGGTTTCCTCCTCAGTCCAAAAACAGGTAGGCTGATTGGCATTTCCAAATTGTCCATAGTGTGCGATTGTGCCCTGCAATGGGTTGGCACCCTATCCGGGGTGTTCCCCGCCTTGTGCCCCAAGTCCTCTGGGATAGACTCCAGGCTCCCCTGCCACCCTGTGTAGGATAACCATTATGGAGAATGGATGGATGTTTCTAGAATGGTTCTGTATTCTTTTTGCTGTATAAGATTTATAACCCAGAAAACATATATGTATATGTATGTATGTTATTTGCAGCAGTCAGGTTACAGGTTGAATTATTATTTTATTTGGATGCCTGTATCCCAGTGGGTGTGTAACGTCAGTGGCCAGTACTAGAGCACAGTGTTTACAGAAAGAACAGTTAAGGAGAATATCCCAGTGGGCTTCACTTGCTGCCTCAGTGTGTGAGCATCGATTTATGTCATTTCACGGTCACTCACGATCACGGGTAATTGCTTTCCATGTTGTAGAGGGTATTAATAAAATACGGCATGTTACCTTTTGGTGCAAGTATTACAAAAATACTTATCTTACCACCAAAAATACAAATTAGTTGGAATGAAAAGTTATGAACAGTTAAGGTTAGGGTAGGGGGCAGGGAATGGTGTTAGTATTCAGAGCTTTTTGTGGGACTTCATTAATTTAAAACATAATGCTTTTAATTGCACTCTTTAAAATTTCCTATTTTTGTGCAAGAAAAGAAAAGACTTTGTGCAAGATTAAGTCAGTCAATCAGAGACTGAAACATGCTTTTTGGTTTTTGTGGACTGATACAACTTCATTTAATAGATCAAACAACCATTGAATAATTGCATGATTCATACCTGAAATTTAGACATGTGGTTTTTAGATACTTCATGTTATGTTTCACATATAGTACACTTTTAACATGTAATACAGGTGTTTTTGTATTATGTGTATTTTTCATGGCTTTTCACATGATTCATTAATTTTCAAGTGATTTCTTACACAGGTCATTTACATTCTTCATACATAATTCATATTAATTTTTCACATGTTTGGAATGTGGTTTACTTTTTCAGATGTGATTTTCTCACATGAATAATTTTTCAGCGTGATCACATATTACTCACATAATCACGTGTGAAATACATGATCACATGTGAATCGTATATGATTTTTTTAATTTAAGGGGTATCATGATCACGAACATTAAAGTAAATTAAAATAAAATTTCTACCACAAAGTAGAAATATTTTGATCCAAATATTAAAAAACAACAACAACAAAAAAAAAACACGGCCAGCAAGCAGTGTTAGTGGCCACGTAAGCACACATATTTATTAGGTTCTATTTGGGCCAGTTCAAGATGGCTGGTTCTAGGTTTCAGTGTTTTAGCTCTGCTGCTTACTTATGCACACATTTTGACACTGTTGATATTGAATTAGCAAAGTTTACTCCCATAGTCTCCACATTGCTGACTACAAAGTACTTTGTTGAAAGCAAATATTAGAACTGTGTGCTGCCATCTTCCACTGATCTAAAGGCTTTCATTTTCTGTACTTTTATCCATGTAAGAGATGGCACAAGTTTCATTTTTTTAAATGATGTAGCTGCTTCTAATTCCTTCCAGTGTCTACTATTAGAGCAGATCTACTATTAGAACAATCTAAAATCAGAAGCAAACGTCAATTGACTGTCAATAAAATGGTAAAGCTGCAGAGATGCACCATGTACCCGTTTCTTTCTGTTCTGCTTGACATGGGAAATGTGACATTTTTTCTTTTCTTGATAATTAACACTGCTGACATTTCAGGGATTTGCATGATCACTTTTCTCTGGGATTGGTTGAGTAAGGTAAGTAAACATGACAGTGTAATTAGCATTTCAGGCTTGAATCACTTTCAGTACTGCTAAGTAGTTGGTGATAAATGAGCACTGCAAGGAGATTCTTCTATACTTAGCTGGTTATTCTGTTGTGCTTCCTGAGGGAAATATTATCAGTGGAAAGGGAATATTTGATTTCTCTAATGTTTCTGGGCCAAAGCATCCTGAATTGTATTAGTCCTAAAAAAGCTTCTGACAAAGAAAATTATAATTTCAACTTTTCATATAGTATTATGGCTTGCATATAAAGCCATATTTGTCATCCATAAAAGAACAGGAAAAAGACATGATGATATGATTAATAATTACAGGTTTTTCTATTATAGTTTTTTAATAGGTACCAAATAGCCTGTTTAATAATGTCTCTATAGCCAACACGGCCTCACAATTGCAAACCCATTAGCATTCACATAAGCCAACTTGTTTAAAAAGTAATGCTCCATTAAGGTTAAGCCGAACGGCAGGGTTAGAGGTCATAGCTTTTCTTATGACTTTATTCATCTGAAATCCAATTAATTGGTCCATTGACATGAAATTCTTCTTTTAGAATTCCTGTGAATTTTACATCAGATGGGGTCACCAGTCTGTGGTAAATGTGTAGCAGTTGGTGACTTGTGAGTGCCCACTTGGAGCCAAGCTGATTGACGATAGACATAAACAGCTGTCAGAGCTAAAGGGGACGGGGAAGACAGACATTAAATGTGCCTGTGAAGTTTTGGCTCCACTGAAGAGCCTCTTTTGAACCAGGTGTCATTTTATCTCAAAGGGAAATAGCAAAGACTTTTTGAAATCCAAAAGCAGATGAGAAGTGAGGTGCCTGGGAGACCTAGCATTCCTCAAACAATATGGTAGCAAACAAACAAACAAATAAACAAAAAAAATTAAAAGGCATTTAAAATAATTTGGTGAGCCTTCTCTATTTTGTGATCAAATCAGATATTGGATATAATTGATTAATTTGTAACAGGATTTAATTAATTTAGACTGTCAAAAAAGATTTTTCTTTCAGATATATGTATGGATAATTGATTGTGTCTTAGTGCGAAGATAACCATCTATGCCTCTCTAAGGCTCATTGAAATGTCTTGCTAAATCCTAGCCTGCGTAGCCAGGACAAGTAGATTTCATGCCCAGGCTATTAATTTATTCCTATTTGACTATTATTCATACTTGCCTGGCAGACAAATAGCTTCAATTTCCAGAAAAATGTACTTACTGTCTTGCAAAACAGATGTTTTCATTTGGTCTGCATGTTTAAATCTAACTAGATTCATGTTGATGCAATCCCTGAGTCTGAGTCTCTGAATCTCACCGCCTGCTGCACTACATGCATCAGCAAGATGTGATCTAGGTGTCTGTATGTACAATTTTTACCAGGAGGATTAATTAGTGCAAAAGGATGAAAAACAATATTATCAGAATCATGAATACACAGGTATGTGTAAACATTGATGAAACCAAACAAAAGCAAGTCTGGCACAAAACCTTCATATAACTCTCTTACTATAAGGAACTGTTACCTTACAGTTAAACATACCAAGAGAAAATAAAGACCCTAGACAGGCTTGAATAATATTCTTTTACAAGTGATGTGAGAATAGGACACACAATCTCCCAGCCGAAATTCTAGGCAACGATTTGCTGACTTTTTGCTTGATGGTGGAAACACAATGTGCAACATTATTACATGATGTCAGCAACCCACTTTTTAGCCTATTCTATTAGGTTTCCAGGCAACCAAAACATGGGACTGGGCAGCCTGAATTTTCACTTGCCTGGTGAGCAAACCAATGTATAAATGTGTGATTTGTATACACTGATAGGATTTTTGTGAGATCTGATAGGCTGTTCAAATCTTTTCATTTCTGTAAGGTGTCCAAAGTGAAGGCAGTGTGTTTGGTGATGTGAAAGATGAGTTGACCTGTCCCAACTTGTTCAGCTGTGCTGCTGGGTCTGCCTTATAGGCCTGACGATGAAAGGGCTCTCTAGAGGCACATATTTACATCTTACAATACACATCCTCACTTACACAAAACTCAACACTGTAGATCTAATATGTTGTATATAACAGTAGTTTTCAAACTGGGAGCACCAAAGGGGCTGCATGAAAATCCCAGTTGTAGATTATTATTTATTTATTTATTTTTTTGTAAAATTAAATTTATTAATCTGTTTTGGCCATAATTAAAAAAATAGTATGTTTTTCTAAATATTAGAAAAAAGATCTAGAGTATACACAGTGATACTTATTATCCACAAAGGAGTTCTTTAGTTAGAGTTAAAGACCTGCCGGTATATAACACACTGAAAAAATGCGTAGATCAATGTATTTAAAGTAAAGGCAGTTTCCACTTAAGTAAAATATGTAAGTTTGACAAAAAGTAAATAGGTAAATAATGTCAGGTTTATGTGAAACTCATTAAATAGGAATATGTACATTTACCAACTTTATTTATTGTATTGTAGATATAAACAATAGAGTAAATTGTAGCTGATAAAATGCTGTCTGTAGGAAACGTGCTCATAATCCAAAGCGTACCCACTCATCTGTGAAACATTGTGGCATGGACATGCATAGCTGTCACTGGAACTGGCTCACTTGTGTTTATTGATGGAGTTCCAACAGCATTTGGAGGATAAATTCTGTAGGGAACGGAAGCATCTTAACTGCTCCTGTCCAAAACTAAAACATAATTCAGACTTCAGGCAGTCAGTAGTCACATTTACATGGACACTTTTTGTTTCAATCGGAATGAAATCAATCAGATTGATTAATCCGATCGCAGTGTTTACAAGAACGCTGAATAAAGTAATCGGGTTGATATGCGCGTTTACCTGACAGAATCGGATTTGATCTTCTGACATGCGCACAGTGCACGAATACACGTCTCCCGCCGTTCCAACATGCAGATACTAGCAGCCACTCTCTTGCCATTGCTTCTTTTTTTCGTTTTAAAAAGCAGACTTAACATTTGCCTATTTCAGCTGCTAATTAGAAGACGACGAGCGTGTGATGTTATGTGCGGTACTGCGTGTATTTATCAAGCAATTAAAATGCCCCTTCCCGAGCCCAGAACAAGGCGTCTGTGGATGAGGGTCCGAAGCAAGGACCGGTGGGACAACGTCGTCTTGCACCACTTCACAGACGAGGAGTGGAAGGAGAATTTTAGGATGACACGACAGTCATTGGTGAGGCTACGGTCAGAGCCCCAATACCGCTGACAGCCGTGCGTCATACGTCATTACGTGATTACATCATTGCACATGCGCAGAACTATCTGGTTTTATTTTCAATCAGATGAAGTGTTTACATGTCCTCTACATCGGATTAGAAAAGGTTTAAACCACCCTTTAATCGGTTTTGGCCAATTCATTCCGATTGACGTGTTTACATGTGACTTTTTAAATCTGATTGTGCTTCTAGTCCAATTACGATCGGATTATTAGTGTCCATGTAAACGCAGCTACTGATTGCAATTGATTGAAATTGTTTATTAGCTCATTCAACTTCAGTAACCGCTTTAATTGTAGTCAGGGTTGAGGTGTATCTGGAGCTTATCCTCAGAACACTGGGCATGAAACAGGAATATGTTAACTTGTGTAATTACTTATCGTCTCCTGATAGTTGGTCCTCTGTACAAGACTCAAGAAATTTGAAGGTCCATGGAAAAAGAACCATAAAATGACTGCATTGCAGGCCTGGCAGAGCATCACTAGGAAACCCTCCCAACATTTTCAAGCAGTCAGTAATTGCTAAGGTTCTGCAGCCACGAACAAAACATGACAGTTTGTCGAGATATTATGTTGACCATTACAGATATTATAGTCCTCTAAAAGAGAGGACTATGTAGAAAATGAGTTCATTCATTACAGTCCATTACAGGGCACAGAGTGTTGTATTACCAAAATATGTATAAATACTCTCAGACTAATGCTGACATTTATCAATGACATCAGATGCTTTCCTAAAGTTTCTGAAACCAGCACTGCTGTCCACTGCAAATAAAGAAAAGAAATAAACCCTAAAGCAACTATGGAATTTTTCATCACCCAACCTGAAGTACAGAAGAAGAGAATCTCAGGCAATAACAGGGCTACAATAAGCAGGAACTAAAAATTGCATTATAGCTTTTAGGCTTTGCAGCCATGTATTAAACATGCCAGTTATATTTTTAGGATTAGGTTATATTTACTGTATATTATATTGTTAAAAGTGGATTTGTACAAATGGGGCTGTGACTCCTATACTGTTCACCCAATCTACATATGTAAATACACTCAAACTAACGGTGATCTTCTGCATTTAGTTTAACAGTTTTATTTCAAATTTGCCAAAATAGCTTCAACAGACTGTAGACTGTGCACTGTGTTTTCCATTGACAAACAATTACTGAAGACATTTTCATCATTATCATACAACTCAACTTAATAACCCAGCTCAGTGAAGAGCTGTTAATGGTTTATATTAAATTTGGCATTATTGACATACAAAATCTGCAGCATTTGAATGAATTGTGTTGTTTAGTACATCATAAAATGGAAATGATGCAGTACCAAATACCAAGTAACAGCATTATCCCAGCAATTTCTGGGCATATCAGATTTAGACTATTTTAGTAAGAAATGCGCATCTTTCTTTAGGGTATAAAATACTGAGTTGGCACTTGTTACAGTATATCTGATCCAGGTCCTCTGTATCTTTTAGTTCTCAGGCTTCTACATTTCCTTTACATCATTTGTAAGCTTAAAAAAGCTCTGTAGTTCTATAAAGAAAGGCCTATAATCACATGGGACACAATTTCATAACACAGAATTTTCAAGATAGCGCCAAAGGGCCGCTGAACTACACTTCCATCACCCCCAGTATGTCACAAGTTTTCAATCATTCGCAAATGTGTCTTGTTTCACCCTGATTAGGACCAATATATAAGTTCCTGTGTTTCAGCATCTCATTGTCAAGATTTTGTTGGCGTGTTCATGTGTTGCTGTGTGTACCATAGTCTCTCTCATAGTCTGCCTCTGTTTTGCCTTATATCTCCTGTTCAGGTTTATGGTTCTTGTTTTTGCTGTTTTGGTTATTTGTTTGCACTTTATTTAATAAAGATCTGCAGAAAGGTTGAGCGAACATAGATGCAACAGTTCAAGAAGCCCTCCTGGAGAGGAATCGCCTGCTGTGGGAGCAACAGGGGAGGGGATGTTGAGTCAGAGCCACATGGGAGTGGCTTGATGCCATGCGACCCCTGAAGAAATTTTTTGAGAAGTGGGCTCCTGACCTAAATAAAACCATCTCCTACCCATCCTGCCCCACTTCGGACCTCGCTCTGCCTCCTTGCTCCGTTGAGGACGTCCCCCTACCCCTCTGCCCTGCAGAGGCCACCATTACGGCTCACGGGCTCGCCATGGGTGTCACTTCATCTCCCTGTTCCGCCTCAGACGTCACTGCCCACCCAGCATGTTGCTCCTCCTCCCCTGCTTTGCGGTGTACATTGCTCCTCCCTTTTACTTCGCAGAACATTGTTCCCCCCCGACCTCGTGGAGGACATCGCTCCCCCCTCTGGCTTCGTGGTGGAATTGTCATGGAGCACCAAAGGGTTTTGGTTATTTGTTTGCACTTCATTTAATAATGATCTGCACTTGCATCCACCGCCTCTACCCTTGAGTCAGTTCCAACAACTCTATTTCTATTAATCTAGCATTAACCATTAACAACATCCAACACCAATTTGCATTTATTGTGCACATTTATTCATTGCCATCTTGATGGACTCTTTAGAGCAATGACATTTTGGGCTTAGTTAGAATATAGCATTACAGTATTTGTGCGGTATATAAATGACTTCTCCACTGGGGTTGCTGACTATTTCAGTATAAGTATTCCATATGTAAATATAATGCAGTACTACTGCAGTACTACTCTTAAACTCAAAAAAAAAAAAAAAAGGTAAGTTCTTTTTTGAGTCATCTCTGATCAAGTATGCCTTCTAAAACATTTGGATTCATTGCACAGAGAAGGCTTCAAGTTGTGGTCTTATGTTGCATAAGTTTTGTTAATTAGCAAACATAAAGTGGCCCAAAATGAATCAATGACTCTGCCCTCCCTTTTTGCATCTCAATTTTTCGACACATACATCAATGGAGTGACTTCGTTAATGGCTGCTAATGTAATTACAGAGTGGGCGTTCTGAAAGCAGCCCACGAACACTTTGCTAGCTTGTCACTGGCAGAGTCAGTACTGGCCCAGCATTGTGTAACTAATTGTGACACAGCCTTGTGCAAATGCATTTGAACCCTCTATCTTTTTCTGGAGTCCTTTATGTAAGTAAGAGACCTTTCAAAGACTCACGGCTGGACTACAGCACTCATGATCAATCACTCGCTATGGGGAAAAACATGAACAAAAGGCTTAAGGAGTTAATGGCTCTGGCAGGAGCCTGGAGAGGTGTACAAATGGATCAAAGTTCTTTTTATGGATGAATTATACATTTGGAAATTACTGAATATAGCTAAATAGAAAATGTCCAGGAGGGCCAGAGAATATTTAACACAGGGATCGTGACTGTTTCTCTTTCTGAACGGTTGTATTCTATGGTGTGACGTGCGCATTGATTTCTAATACCACTGTTCTGCACTAGTCTGATATGAAGTGATTACTCTTTAATGAAAAATATTTTCATTTCAATATTTTAATGAAAAATATTTTCATTTCAATATTTTAATGAAAAATATTTTCATTAAAGTGTGGTGTGCTGAACTGCAAACTGTGAAAAAAATACTGAAGTGCTACATCATTATTTTTTTTTTACTTAATGTCTCATTGTTTTGCATTAATCATTTGTTATTTTTAGTTATTGTCTCAGTATTTTGACATATTATTTTGACATCTTACACTTAAATCAATTAAATTACATATAGAGGCCATTTTGACCATTTTATTTTAACATAGCATATCAGAATGCCTTAAAGTGAATTATTATTATTCTTGTAATATTATAATGAGCTGTTCTTAATTAAATAATAAGCTATTAATTAAAAATAACATTATATCTTGAAATAATGAGTTATTGAGGTGAAATAATATGATATTATGTAGACATAACGACATACCACTTCAAACTTTTTAAAACTTGCAGTTCAGGGCTTCTATACTCAGTAAATAAACAACATGACTTCATTTATATGAAATACCACAAAAATTCTCTTAATTGCTGATGTTTATATGAAAAAAATGTTCCAATGCAATATTTTTGCTTCCATATAAACAGACACTTAATGGACAGCTGTTGGTACCCATGGATTCATATTGCTTGCTCCTAAATCCTGGAATATTTATCAAGCCCTTTGTCACCATTGAAAATTCAAATAAGCTCTCTCGGCTGAAAGCACCCATCCACCATCACACAATCCCTCTTAGCAGCTGTGCAGGACGATTTAGAAGCGGGGTGCTTGAAGGGAAAAAAGGATGGCTGTATAGGAGGCTGCTACCTGGGTCATGGTAAAGCACCGTTGTTTCAGGCACAATTATCTTGATGAAAGGCGTAGGAGCTGGTACTGATGTTGGGATTCATAAGGTAATCATTTTGGAACTCTATCTTTGAGCAACTGACACCTTTCTATCTGTATTTCCCATTGAAATTCAGGAGACTGTGTTCTCCTACATGTGCCATGTGGATATACAGGCAGGCTTAGCCCCGGGGTTCGAGTGAGTCTGGCTCTGCCGACCTGCAATTTGTCCCTAATCACCAATATGTTAAGGCAATGTGACATCTAATTAAAGTCAAAGTAGAAGGTCAATTCCTTCCTGTTCCTTCTGAAGATCTCAATCTGAGGTCTAGTACATGAGAGCCATTACAGTGACGTATTTCATCCCTTTCCATCTACTCTCGTTTGGAACCATTTAGATTATGGTTTTTAGAAATTATGGACTAAAGTTTAATGAATGTTTCACAGTGACAAGGTTATCAGTGTCATTTTTATTAAGCATAGAAATTCTATATGTCTACCTGTACTGTACTGTATATTGAATCAAATAGGCTTTAATTTTCATTTATAACATTTGTATCATCATGTTTTCCATCTCAAATATATTTTTCAATATTTCAAATAGATAGGGAAGATTTAGGAAATAGAAACCCAGCCACCGAAATAAGGTTTGGTCAAGGGCAGAATTGTATATGTTTAAACATGAAATTATTCAAAATAAAGAAAGAATTGACACCAGCATTTTAAACACTAACCTAAAGTACTCCAATCTGATTAATCAGGGAGAAAAAGACATTAAAAAAGACATAAGAATGATCCTCACTGCCCACAAACTCAATGGTCTATTTTACCTCCTGTTTTCCTTTAAATGTGTCTTTGCCACTAGGCTTAGTTTATTCACCATTAGTCTGTAATCAGATTTGGCTCATGAGTTCCTATGTTTGGAACTAATTAGACTTCATTCAATTTACTTTATCTTGAATTTTCTGAGACAGAAATTAAATTTTTGTCTGAAAATGTCCAAAATCCTGAACTGATCTAATACCATACATGTAGCTGGGGTGAGAGTATTGGGTTTGAACCCATATGACAGTTCCAATATCTTATTCATGTTAGGAATAACACATGACAGACCGCATGGTTATATGCAAATAATGCACGCTGGGGGGTTGTGATGCGCTATGATGCAAAGTGCTACCCTCTAAAGTGCATTATATTTATATAGCTGCTTGGTCTGAAATGTATTATTCCACTTATACCACGGCAACTTGCCAACGATTACAATGTTTAATTTATTAATGAATGACTCTTTGCTTATTTTAATGGTTTATAGTTAAATTTAATGTTGTGGAACATGTAAGAGACTAGTTAGTTCCTGTTCTTACTTACATTATAGCCTCAAAAAAACATCCTCCCCTTCTCTCTCTCTGTCTCTCTCGCTCTCTTTCTGTCTGTCTTCTGTCTCTCAAAAAAAACACAGTCTGTCGTTTTACTAAGAAAACCGTAAACTCCTCTGTCCTGAAAACAATCCTGTACTGGGAAGCTTTGCAATGCACCGTAATTTTTGTAAAGCGCTTACAAATGAGACTCTTTCCATAAAAGTTAAATAAATGTCTCCAAAAAAAAAAAAAATGCTGCATAAATGATTATATGCTTTACTTTGTTAAACAACAACATGTTTCTTAAATCTGTTCATTATTAGTCCCTGTGTATGAGCTGTTATTATGGAGATGTATTATGTATTAGAACAAGTGCATTAATATTAACCTATCTTTCAAGTTACAGCCAGAAATACTGTACTACAAAATTACAAACTCCAAAAAATGAACACCTTCTGACCAATCAAATTTGAGAATTCAACCATGCTGTGATATAAGGGTGGTTAGTATAACACGCATACAGTACATATAAAGTACATATACATATAAATACGTCATGTTTTGCACAGTCTATAATGATGTTCAGAAAAGATCAAGAAGTCATCATTATGATTCCTCAATCTTCACAATATTTACCCCAAATGAACACATAGGTTTTTTTTTAATCGCATTTAATGGGCTACCAGCTGGTAGGGTGATTAACCAATCAGAATCATGCCTTTTTCCATTTCTGTTTCAAAGCTACATAGCTCCAATCTGAGCTCAGGGATATTGACGTAACTATTGATGAAGTACTGAAGGTTAACTGCAGAATCAGAAAAAGCAGGGTAGATCTGGTTTTATATGATAAAATATCATTTCCCCCTATTACTAGCATGTTATTTTAATCAGTTTCAGTGGAACTGTCATAAAGGTACTGTATTTTATGGCAGTGTTATTAATATGGAAGGATTGGTTAATTATTTGAATGATTAAATAACAAATTCATGCCATCACCACTTCTGCTGCTGTCTGCCATCAGCCCAAAATGCATAAGTGTGTCACACATATAATTGTACGGATCACAAATGATAATTTTATTTAGCATATTTCCTCATCTTGCCCTGAGATTATTTCCTGGCTCCACCACTGTCTAATACATATTTAAAAGCATAATGCAACTTTCAAATCATGGTAGCTCCACACACAGGGAAAATGACTAGTTTATGAGAGAAAGCATGTAATTAATGCAGGGGAGATTTTAATTAAAATACATTAAAACTTTCATGGATCTTCATCGTGAGAACTAATGCAGGATTTCAACACAGGCTAAACACAAGCCAGAAAAGTGTGAAGGCTGTTTTATTTAGAACAACTAATTGAGACCCACAGAGTTAAGAGATTAGAGTTTGGAAGCGAGTATTTACCCTTTTTACTACAAATTTAATTCAAATTCCTTAAATTCCTCCAAATTGTACATGCGACAGTGGCTCTGTGTGATAGTTACTCACACTTGTCACCCCTCTATCCTATTATCATTAATCATTTTAATGAAGCGAGTTAGCTTGCAAAGTCCCCTTTTATGTTAATGGCATGGGAGTAAAGCAGTAGAATGCTCATTATGTTACATTTGTATAATCTTATGTGTGCTTGTTTTTCATTATGAAAAGCAGACACAAGTGAGCTTGAATACAGCATTCCCTTTTGCATTTGAGTATAAAAATAATAAAGCAAATACAAGTGCATGCAGATATTTTGTAACCCTCAAATAAAGACTCTCCACACTCATGAATACCTTTATTTGTTTTTTAACACAGTCTTCCATTAGCTTGTACTTAAAATGTTTTAAAATGTACTGTATATAGCCTGATTTCTCTGTTCATGACATCTCCTACTGTAATGAACCCCATGTCCCAACACCATCCTCGTCAGGTGCTCTGTCGTGCCTCAGTAACGGCACCCACA